>NC_141140.1:162997192-163322692 GCF_053477565.2 Lygodium microphyllum | reverse complement strand
CACTGTGATGGGGATATCTGGTATAGGCAGTACAAGTTATGAAGGGGGAAAGAAGTGTCTGCCAAGTGTAAGAGTGTACACAAGAACCAAGGAGTTACACATAAATGAAGATGGATTGAGTTCTAAGAAGAGGAAGTGCATTAGCATTGTGCATATGTATTTATGTGTGCGTCTAGGGATGCATGGGAATGTTTTACTTGTGTGTAATGAGCATTGCATTCATTTGGGGTCATCCTCTGTACTTGGTTCAAAGAGAGTGGGAGACGAAGGGGAGTGCGGTACATCAACCCTCTTGCCCATAATGCAAAATCCCATTCCGGCCCCCTAAAACAATGCAAGTCGAGCCTACCTAACAACTAGTTGGTCAATTTATTGTCTTCCTATTTCTATCATCGATTTAGAAAAGCTCCCAGCTAACTGAGACCATCCTACCATTGGATGGACCTGTCGGGGATCACGCCCACCCGCTTTCCTTTGATGATGATATCATATTTAGTTTTTTAATTACCTACAATGCATTTATTGAAACATATACAACCAGCTTCCTTAATTAGTCCATTAAATCACAGGTTCCTTCACATAATTTATTTCACAGACACACATACAATTCAAACAACCCTTGAATTTAAAAAAAATCCTTTATTATATTAGAATTTTATTACAATTTTCATATTTTTGATTCTGCAGAAGATATACAAAATTCCATTAGGGTATTGTATCTACCAAGATTCCTCCCTTGTAACTAGTATTAGGGTTCTAGGATCCCATCCTAGGTCGCGAAGGGGCTTGTCTGATTCTAGGAGTAATGCAAAATTTACGGCTAGAGCCCCCCCTAGCATCCACATTTCCTACCGTTCGAGACTATCCCTACGAACAGACCTTTCTGCTACAGAGCCGGTCTAAGCCTCTCGAAGTGATAATCATGACCCTCTTAGAGTAGGGTATCGCAGCTAGCTTGGGGGGAGCCTAGCACAATCTTTCATTTTATCCTATTTTTGTCTTGGTGGAGCTCCCACAAAAATATCCACCTTGATCTCATTGGCATTGCAAGGTCAAATTTAAGTCAGAACTGTACTAAAACTCAGGGTTTCAAGAATTAATGCTCCCTCTCTAATGAATCCATTTTAAACTTCTTGATAAGATTTAGGAAATGGCTTAGCTCCATGAGTAACATGTAGTTGTTTTATAAAAAAATTGGTGATAAACAAACTTGTACAATATATCTATATGGTCACCTATTGTTTGATAATTCTAGATTGTAATGTGCAACCTATCTTGTGTCTGGTTCTTAGTTCAATTTACTAGACCTGGAAGCTACAAAGGTTTTCGAGTTGGTCTAAATTTTTGAAGTGAGTTTGAATGTTTTTTTAGCACTAGAATGTACAAAGAACTTTTAACACTGAGTCTAAATTTATTGTCTTAACACCAACATCGGCAATAACTACCTTTCAATCTAGCAAGAGAAAAAGTGACACAAAGAGATATACTTCCAAACCCAAGGGAGTAGTAGATCAAACAACAATAGTCTACAATTAGTAATAAAGCAATGGGAGAGTTAAAATAATAGTAGATCAAACAATAACAGTTTCCAATTTTAGGAATAAAGAAATGGGAGAGTTGCAAATAAAAGTAACGCACTCTTTGAATGAGAAATCCAGGACTGCCATTAGTACTCACACTAAAGTAATGCACTCTTCAAATGATGAAGCCTATACAAGAAAGTTAGAAACAGATTTAAATACCTTCTCTAAGCTTGAGTAATGTAGCTGTGAGAATGATGATCATGTTACTAGGTTGCATGCTAGGGTAAGTTACTCATGAATATATGTGTGCATCACGTGGGTTCAAATAAGGTATTTTAAAAATACCATATTTATACATTTTTTACATACAAAAGGGTGTAATATAAAGGGGTTATGTACATATTGAATAGAAAAGGGTTATGTTTTATTTTTAAAAAATTCACAGATAAGGATATTTATAAATAAGCCTTGAACGCATGTGATGTAGAGGATATATATATACTAACTTCCCTGAGGTTGCATGTAGAGGACAACTTGGAAGAATGAAGAGGTCATGCAACATCATATATTGTGCAAGAGCAATCTGCACAACAACAATTAGAAATGAGCTTTCATGACTGCCATGATAGACTACAAATGTATGAGCATGTCAAAGCTATTTTAGATATAAAAACCATTAAATGCAATTAGTTTTCTAATACCAAGTTGGTTGGATCATGTACCATGAAGACTTTAGTGTTTAGAGAGGGTAGGGACATTTATTCACTAAAGGTCTTACAAGTACATGTGGAGATATATTACACACATTTTTGTGACTATACAGTTAAATCACTACTACTCAAACTCATATGCCCTAAAAATGATATGTAACATAGTAGCACCCTCACAAGAATCTAAGCAGTAAAACCTTACTGAGCATTACAAGAAAATGCAATGGGTGTTTTGGCAAATCTTTTTTATGGTATGTCTACTACAATAATAATTATTGCAAATGAATTTTAGTTTAACAAGCCAAATGCTCAAATGGTTGATCTAGTTGGTGTCCTAGCATATGCAATTATGGTTTTTTTATGATACCATGATGAGAACAGAAGTGATAGATGAAGTTATGATGATTGAACAAGTACTTGTATAACACTTAACATCTTGTGCTTCTTAGTTGGTGCAGCAATGCATTATAGAGGCTCTCACAAATCTTTATGACAATGCTATTTTGCAAAAAGGTCCCCCCTCATGTACATGACAAGAACATGTTGGTTGAATCGATTGCCATGGCTAGTATAACAATTCAAGAAGACCTAATGCAATCATTGATAAATCTATGTAGTAATGTGCATAGATAGCCACTATCTTATGAACATCATTATGGTCATGGGCATGGCCAATTGTCTGGGTAGCATTATGTACATGGGTAGAAATATAAGTATGAGCATTACTGATTTTATTCTCAACCACATAATCATCATGAGTACCATGGACAAAAATATGATAGGTCTATTATTGAACTAGATAGTGATAATGTGGGCAAAATATTATCTAGTGCTATTAGAATTAGAGACTTAATTAATGTCGAGATCGAAGAATTTCAAGATCAAGGGTTATGTTACATATATGCTGAAACAATTTTCTCCAATCACAAAGACTTATGTAGGGCAAAGAATAAAAAAATAATATTGATAATTGAATATTTTGATGAAGAGAACAAAGATGGCCATGTTGAAGAAAATCTTGATGCAAGTTAAGAGAAAGGTAAAGGGTCTAAAGTAGTAGCCTATGAAGCTATTGAAGATAATGTTGGGAAGTTACTTGAAGACCAACATGAGGATGACCATGACCATAAGTTTCCATATGATTTGGTTGCGTATGCTTTTGTGATTCTAAATTACATTCATATGATTGCGTGGAACATAGTACCTATGGCTTGGGGGCTAAGATTTCAATGCGTGCATGGGATGAAACCTTCTCTTTTGGTCGAGGGCGACTAAGGATTGGCCTTAACTCTCTACATAGACTAGCATTTCTTTAGAAATGATGTCCCTAACTTCAACTATTCTTGTGACAAGAGCATGTCTAGTGGGCTTTGCTTCACTGTAGGGAAACTCTCTATTTTGGGCTAGATTTAATGCCAAATTAATGTATGTTATAAGATCCAAGATACGCGTTCAACTTTCTTATATACTTAAAATATATATGGCAAATATTATGCTGGCATAGAGGGAGAATAGATGAGAGAAAATAAAGATGTAGAGAGAGAGAGGTAGAGAAATTGGCAATACACTAGGGACTAGAAGATGGGCCAGTCCCCCCCCTTTGTGGAGTTATATTATTGACAAGGAGCAAGATCATTCGTTACACATAAGCCAGTTCTTACTTGTAGATCTTGGAAACAAGATCATGGTTCCTTGCATGGTATACAACCAGCTAACACTTGCACAACTTGGAAGTTGGCACCTTGTGATCCTTCTCTTGATTCTCCTTCTCTCCTACACAATATGTGTAGGGCTCTCCTCTTGGCACTTGATTTCAGCAAAGCTTTCGCAACACTTGCACCTTCTCTTCTCCTCTTGGAACTTGATTTCAGCAGAGCTTCCACAACACTTGATTTCAACAGAGCTTCTATAGCACTTGCACCTTCTCTTCTTCTCTTGGATGCATGCAAGTTATGCTTCCTTTACCTCTCTCACACGCAAGGAGAGCCTCCTCTTTTATAGACTTTCAATAACTTCTCTTCTTGGAGAGAGACTTGAGTTGATCTTCATGTAAGATGTGGTTGTTTCACGACCTACTCTAGAGCACTAACTTCGAGATATCTCTCTATGCGTTGTTCGGATGAAAAAACGTTCAATACAAAAGTTGTAGATCTTGTTGTTTTTTATAACTCTTGTGGCTCGTTTTTAGAGATTGTCTTTCTATTGCGATATATTTTAAAAATGGATTCACCATGTCTTTTTTAAAAAGAACAGCTTCTCAAACTGTACTCTTAACTTATGGTCCATGCAACCACCTTAAGGAGAGTCCATTAAATTACCTTGGGCCTCAACCTTAAGATTAACTTCCACACAAAAGCTTATGTCTTTTTAGACCTTAGAAAGAGAAAATCACTTCTCTCCTCACTTTTAGAGGATCACATCTCCTGTCTTTCTTAGTGAGAGAATTACCTCTCTTGTCTTTCTTAATGAAAGAAAAAACCTTAAACCTTGACTTGTAAGGGAGAGAGATCACACTAGGCTACCCCCAAGCTAGCTACGAGATCCTACTCCAAGGGGGTCATGATTATTGCTTTGAGAGGCTTAGATTGGCTCCATAGTGGAAAGGTCTATCCGTAGGGATAGTCTCGAGAAGTAGGAAATGTAAATGCCAAGGGGGGCTCTAGCTGTAAATTCTGCATTACTCCTAGAATCTGACAAACCCCTTCTCCCCCAGGATGGGATCCTAGAACCCTAATACTAGTTATAAGGGAGGAATCTTGGTGGATAGAATACCCTCGTGGAATTATGTATATCTTCCATAGGGCGAAAAGATGGAAATTGTAATAAACTTCCAATATAATAAAGGAATTTGATTTTTATTCAAGGGGTGTTTGAATTTTATGTGTGTTCGTGAAATAAATTACGTGAAGAAACTTGTGATTTAACGGACTAATTAAGGAAGCTCGTTGTATATGTTCCAATAAATGTGCTGTAGGTAATTTAAAAACTAAAGATAATATCTTCATCAAAGGAAAGCAGGTGGGCATGACCCCTTACGAGTCCGTCCAATGGTAGGGTAGTCCCAGTTAGCTAGGAGCTTTTCTAAATTGTCGATAGAAATAGGAAGACAATAAATTGACCAAGTAGTTGTTAGGTAGAACTGACTTACATTGTTTTAGGGGGCCGGAATGGGGTTTTGTCTTATATGGACAGGAGGGTTGACATACACAATCCCATCCGTCTCCCATTCTCTTTGAACAAAGTGCAATGGCAAGTCCTCTTTAGTTCGAGTAATCCTTGAAGTGGGAACTTGAAATTACTGATGCTACCTGGCTATTAGGAGACTCGTTTGATTTTAGGAACCCAAAAATTTAGGTTGATCCTAGTGGGTTCCGTCGAAACTCTTCCATTGCAATGTAGACTCAGTAGGGCCTAAGTGACAAATCCCGTGATACTCCAAGGGAGCGTCGAGCGGCCCCATTTTTTGGAAAATCTACTGATGGACTACTAAAAGGTGCACCTTGGATTGAGACTGGCGGACACCTCACATATATCTACCTCATTTTCTTTTTGACATTGAAGACCAAGTGGAGCATCTAATCCCTCACTGAAATAGCTTCCAAATGAGCTATTACATGCTGATTTACAATAAGTTCAAAGGCAACCATTGAAGCTACAAAACATAGCAAAACAGTCCTCAACTAGAGTGGACTGCACTGGAGCAACTAGAGTGACCAAAATGAGCAAGATTGAGCTAGGCATCCACATCATCAACTGAGATTCGAATTTCATACATAGACCAGGTAGTATCCATCACTAAACTCCATTCAAAATCAGGTGGATAGCAAGGTATACAAGCTATCCAAAACAGTTTGACTATTCAGTAAGGTTTGACCAACTGAAAATTAGTGTGAAATTGGTCTAACAAATGGAGCAACCACTGGAGTTTGATATGGAAGGTATTGAGCTAGTCTAAACTCATCAAATGTATGCTAAATTTGGTGCAAAATAGAGTAGAAATTTACTGGTTGTTGTTGGAGCTATCTAAGCTCTGATTTGACAAGTACAAGTGGTCATATATATGTATGTCTTATACACATACTTGGGAACAAAGCACGTGCATTGGCTGAGAATGCAAGAATGTTTATTGCTGTGAATTTTCAGTAAAAATTGGTTGCATTAAAAGTCATTGAAGTGCATTGCTTCTGGCATTTTGGGATAATTGACTCTACATATCAAATCTTGTTTTGCAAAGCTAAAGACTTTGGAATGGCAAACAAAGGAGAGAATGATACTATCACCCAAATAGTAGGTGAGAAGATAGACTACAATAACTTTGTTTTATGGAAGTTCAGGATGTCAAACTTCTTAATTGGAAGATGCTATTGGAATCTAGTCACAGGTCTTGAAGATGAACCCAAGCTACCGGAGGATAGACCTCCAACACAGGATCAATTGAAGACACATAAGACATGGTTGGAAAAGGCTAGCAAGGTCTTGCATTGGCTATCCTTATGTGTGTCAAACATAAAAGCTATGCAAATTGCAAATTGTACATAACCAAAAGCTGCTTGGGACTTGTTGATGAAGAATTATGGCCATGTCACTCATGCAAGAAAGACACAATTGAAGCAAAAATTCAGCCACATATCGAGGAATGTAAGGTCTATTAAAGACTAAGTGAGTGAGACAATATAGCAAGACCTATATTAGGTTGTGAGATCCAAGTGGTTGAGTCACTTACTCACTATGTTCTCAGCTACATGTATAAGTAACTGCACTATATGTAGGGATAGTGGTCTCTTGAACTTGCTTTTGTCATTCACTTTGAAGTCAAATACTACCAAGTGTCTATTTTGTCTGTATTGATGCATTTCCACAACTTCAAGGTTTCCCTCCTTTTCTTGAAGTTGGATTTTAAGGCAAATAGGATATTTATTTTAATCCTCTTCTTTTATTGGTTACTCTTTGGGTTTATCTATGCCAAACTATGGCCAAAATATGGTGATTCTAGTAGGTTTATTGGGGCATCATGACTGTGGATGGCTCTATACCCATAGGAGATTCTAGGGTTTTTATGGTTACCATAGACCAACTACCTTCCAACTCTTGATCTTGACATCCATTTTTCCTAAAATCATGGACCACATCCTTTTTATGCTCCATAGACATATGATTATTTCATAGATTTGCTCCATACTCTCCAAGGTTCTAGAAATAAACCCTATTTGAGACTTGAGCTCCTCAAGGTCCTTTAATGTAGCTTCCCTAAAAAGTTTCTATTGCTTAGCCATGACATATTTACATGCTTCAAATTGGACCTTGTATTGAGTATTTTTTTATAGTGCTACTCATAAATTAGTGGATATCTCCTTGAGGACTCCTTTATATAACTTTAGGTCTCATTTTGTTTACTAAGCCCATAGCTCCTATCAAGCTAGTAGTTGCACTCTCCTGTAGGTTCATGTATGGAACCTTCCATTGCTCTTGTATCTTACTAGTGCATTAGGAGACTTTTGGACTCACCTTTGGGATATGTAAGAATTTCCATGTCATCATTCTATTAAAAAAGGGGTCCCACAAATAACTATATTCATTGTACTTCAAAAAATATAATAAATATATTATTGAAAAGGTCTTGATTTGATGATAGGATTCAAATGCACCAACCTCTAACAAATTTGGATATTATATGCTCAAGTTATGGCCTCTTGAACAAAAAGCAACATCAAAGTTCCTTAATGGTTGCCTCACCCTCATTTTTCCTAGTGGAATATTCCCTACAATCCCAAAGATCTTAAGAGGTTCAAAAGTGAGTCCAAATTTCCCCTAATTCTCTTGGCTTTCCCTCTTGTGTAGAGCTATTTTTCCTTTCTCGTGAGTAACCTAGAGTGTGATGTTCATTAGTTGATGATTGGTTTTCTCCTCCCTAGTCTTAAGTGTTGAGTCATGCTCCTTGAGTTGAGCTTCGAGCTCTTGTACCTATTCATCTGATTCTACAAGGAACTTCTTGTATGCATGTTGAGTCTCATC
Source organism: Lygodium microphyllum (assembly GCF_053477565.2). NCBI lineage: Eukaryota > Viridiplantae > Streptophyta > Polypodiopsida > Schizaeales > Lygodiaceae > Lygodium > Lygodium microphyllum. The sequence goes on along the minus strand of NC_141140.1, from coordinate 163,314,447 downwards.
CAATGTATCTTGAAGTTTCTATTTGGCCTTGATTGCATCTATTTTGTCCCTTTTGAGATCTTCACACAACCTCTCTAGAGCTCCTAATCAACATGATGTGCCTTGTCTTAGGAGGCTCGTGTGTACACTCGGAGGATTTGATAGGGCATTGCCTTTGTTCTTACTTTACAATTATGATTTCTAATGTGGGTTTTGCTTTGGTAACTTGATTATTTGTGCTTGCAAGTTTCCTATTTGTATAATTAGTTTGTGTCGGGTTGTTGATTTTTAGTTGACTATGATTCCCCTACCACTTTATTCTTCCCCTTCTTAAAGTTATCCTCCCCTCTTTTAGCTATAATTTTTGTTATTTTCTGTGAAATAGATTGGTCCTTCTTATGTATAGATTATTTCTATCCTTGAGCTTTTTTCACTCCTTTTTAGACCTATTTTTAGTAGCATGGATCAATCACTAGTCTTTGCTTTCCCCTTCATCAAAATCTCCTAAGTTGAGCTTAGCTCCTCCTCTTCTCTTTGCTTTTGTTTTTTGGCTTGTCATGTCCCCAGTAGGTTGGAGTTCTCTATTTCTCTTTTGTGTTTCTCGAGAGACTTTGCTCTCCAACTCAGTCTATTAATGGTATAAGCTAGGTCATATATTGCAATAAAAAGATTTCTTACAAAGAAAATTGTATATTGAGATAGCTAGAACTTGGGTGAGTGGATTACCATAATTGACAATGTCATTCCTTATCTTTATGTGGTTGAGATTTGTCATTTGATCCTTTTCAACAACCTTGTGGGATTTTTCTAGAAATTTAGTGATAGATTCCAACTAGAGGGTAAGCATTCAGGTTCTAATTAACAAGATTCCTTGTCGAGGTACCCCAAACAATGAGCAAGGTGGAATGACAAAGGAAAAGAATGAGCAAGATCATTCCTTTTTTAGGTAGCACATAGATAATAATAAAAAAATAGAGCCTACACAATGTAAACAAGAGCTCATTATATGTCCTCTCTCACTTTGTAAGAACAAAGTAAGAATGGAGATGAGGACACCTAATTATGCATATACATACACATCATAATTGTCAAAGTAGATATTACACATACCATTACATTAATGTGCAAAAATGTTAACTTTAGAAATATTAAGTTTTACTCTTTCCCACTCCAAACCAAAAGAATTTTACAAGAATAAAATACTATAATAGTTTGCAATGCTCTCATCATCCACAAGTACACATTACCATACACAATGACAAAAAAACTTAAGACATATGCAAAATAGGGCAAGGACATCGCACAAGTGTAGAGGCAAATGAGTACTCCCAAAAGAACAAAATAAAAGGTATCACCAAATGTTAAGTGTTTTTACTACACATATATCCACATCATAAAGATTTGAAATGATCCAAACTTTAAATGAAATAGTTAAAAATGTTCATTGCTACATTGGTGATTGTTGCCAACCATTCATATATGTACTCCTAGATATTGACACAGATAAAAAATGATACAAGAACAAAATAAGCATTATTTCAAGTGATATTATGACCCAAGTATCTAACCAAATGTCCATAGGAAAAGCAACAAACTATTGATACCACACATCATAAAAGTGTAGATGCTCAGTAATCAATCGAGAGAGAGACTTGCCAAAATATCCACTTCATCATCACTAGCTTGTGTACTAGTCATACGTCCCACTTTCCTCTTCTTAACATTAAGAATATGCAAAATATATGATGAGAAAAGGTTCTCATCAACATCCCATCCATAGCAACACATAAGTTCCTTGTTTAGATGCAAGCCCAAAGGACTAGAGCAGTGGTGCCACAACCCCAACTCTAGTGCAACCCCACCATGGCAACATAGAAGCTCTAAGTAAAAAGACACAAAGATGTGACTCCTTTGCATTGTTCCCCTCCAATCATCTCCAAAAATTCTTTTCCTCTAGTGGAAGGTGCTCAATGATGCTAAAATTGAGCCGCCAATGCATACAATATACTTCCACTCATGTGGATTGACTACCTTGACCTTCATGTTGTTGATATGTGCAAGAGCAATTATCTCCTTACTCATTCAATCATTAGCTAGGAAGCATTGTAGAACCACCACTAAGCATAATGTTTCCATAAAACTCTTCATGAATAACCACATTACACTTCATGATAGTTGAATTTTCGGTTTTGATAATTTAATTGTTGTACTCCTAAAATGATCCCTCTACTAAAAGTATCCAAAAAAAGTGTAGCAACATGATCCTACAACATAATAAAATATCTGAAAGTTATTGCATGTCAAAAGGGACTAGATGCTTAGCATTCATCCATCATCTAGAGAGATACCCACCAAAACATCTATTGCATCTTCACCTACTTTTTTTTTGTTATATCTCTACTTGTCCATGTTATTATGATTTTGGTCTTCAACTTTCATCCACCATAGCTTGTGTCATGCTCTAGATCTGCATCTTGTAACAACTTTGAGAAAGGAAGAGCCCATAGTTGGAGCATAATATGAAACTGTTACACAAGTGAATTAGGTCCCAAGATGGAAGCTTGAACTCATAAACACAATCTTGTGTAGGATCGACAATGACAAGATACTTAACTAAAAGTATAAAGCATCATGACATTGTATTCATTTCACATAAAAATGATAGTCAAGTGCAATGCTTTATAGAGTTTGGGTTGTTCCACTTTCCTCACTGTGCATATGGGATTTAGGACAACTCTTCCTGGAGCATACATCATTTGTCTATTTCTCAATACCCCCCCTCAAAAGATGAGTCTCTACCCTTGCTGGCTTTTGCCCCCCTGCATGTGTACATGGACCACGAGACTAACTCTTTGGCAACCTAGTCAAGTTAAGGCTTAAAACTTTACATCTTGGTAGGGTTTTTACATCCAGTATGGGAACCAAATTCCTTAGAACAATCTATTAGAGTTTTTGATGGTAGCGGAAGTATCTTTTTCTTCTTCTTCATTCATGAGTTGACCTTGATGGTGGTCATTCTGCATATGTTGTGCTCTTTTTTTGTGAAAACGCTCACTTGCAATATGGCCAGTCTTACCACAATAATGATATTGCATCCGACCTCTATTGTCAATGTTGAATCATCGACCTCTTCCTTTGGGTCTAGTAGCTCCTTTGGTGTATATGAGATTTTCCCTTGAGCTAGTCTCTTTTACATCTTTCCTTTTAAATTTGCTTTCTCCATCAAGAAGTGAGTGCTCTATATCTTTGAGTGAGAGACCGTGAACATTACTTAGAGTGGACACAAGGTTCTCATATGGATCCTTGTTTATACTTGCAATCAGTACAGCTATTGCTTCATCTTCATCAATATTCTTCTTAAGAGGTGCAAGTTGGGTTTTCAAGCTCTTGAACTTGTTAATGCGTGTGGTCATAGAAGCATTGTCTTTGATATCTAGTTTATAAAACTACATGAGTAATTTTACCTTTGAGTTCTTTTCTTGGGTACCAAACATTCTATCAAGTTCCTCCCAAGCGGCTCTAGCATTTCTAATGTCAGATATATGATGTAGTACATCATCGCTTAGTCCCTAGGCAATGATGCCTAGTGCCTTGTTATTCATTTTCTTCCATTCTTTGGTTTTGAACTGGTCTTCGTCAACGAACCCATCTTCCCCCTTGCTATCTATATCATCTTCACAAGTTCCACAAGTCCTTTCGCATCAGGTGATACATGGTCTTCTCCTTCCAGGCATTAAATCCTTCACCATTAAATTTAGCTATTTGCTCAAGCTATGCCATGTTGCTAAACTTCAATTAACCAACAAAATATTGTATTTTAATGTGTCAATGCTGAGGCAATAGTTGCACAATGTCAATGATTAAGGTGCAAGGAAGGAGCTCTGGAAGCATGGAAACATTTCTCTAGAAGGAAGTCTAGAGAAATTTGGCCTGTGGAGAGAGATATAAAAGCTTCAAGCTGATAGGGTATTGTTGGCTATGGCAACCATGGAAGCTTTATTTAATGGTAGAATTGCAAATGAAGTTGGAGATGAGATCCAGCACTCAACCTAAGTTGGGAAGAGATGGAGATGAGCTAAGCCATGCCTGAATGGGCTCTGATACCATGTTACAAGATGCGGATCTAGAGCATGGCACAAGCTATGGTGGATGAAAGATGAAGACCAAACTCATAATGACATGGACAAGTAGAGAAAAATAGTTACACAAGTGAATTAGGTTCTAAGATGGAAGATTGGACTCATAAACACAATCTTGTGTAGGATCGACAATGACAAGACACTTAACTAAAAGTACAAAGCATCATGGCATTGTATTCATTTCATATAAAAGTGATAGTCAAGTACAATGCTTCATAGAGTTTGGGTTGTTCCACTTTCCTCGTTGTGCATATGGGATTCATGACAACTCTTCCTGGAGCATACATCATTTGTCTATTTCTCAACAAAAGTAATGATTGCATAACTCAGAACTAAGGTTATAATAGTAGAATATTTAATGTGTTGAGTGAATTTCATCAATGTTGAGTTGAATCTACATCTATCATTGGAACTGAAAGCACATGGCATTAGTTTTGAAAATGCATCTGTTTCAATCATGTGAGCTATTGAAATCACACTATTATTCATAATGATGTGGACTACTCTCTCCTCTCTCAGATCTATTGCTACTCCTACTTTCAAACCACTACTAAATCTAAGAAAGAATGAGTTATTGGTTGTAACTATTTACCATGATTATTTTGCATCATTGAGGTAAATGCTAAGTCCTTTGATTTGTTGCTGGTCTCTACCAAGAATAAAATGCATCAATGCTATCTTAAATTAGGACTTGTCTTTGCATGAGATCGGCCAAAGAAGTGATGCTATGAGATGTCATAATTGTGGTACAATAAGCTAATCTATTGATATGAGAGAATCAATATTCTGAGAATATATATACTGAGATGAGCTATCCTTATGCTACTCTTACTTTTTTTTTTGAAACACAATGTTGTCTCTAATTAGTAAGCATATGTTCTAATGGAGACAATAGATCCACTAAGTTCAATGGTTATGCATTTCATACTTGACCAAACCGATTCTTATGAAGAAAGGCTTATGGAATATTGCAAATGGAAGGAGAATAGACCTCAAGAAGCAAGCCAAGTAGCTACATGGGAAGTATAGGATGATAAGTCTTAAGCCATTATCAAATTGAAATTGGATTACACTTACATTCATCATGTAGATGGATGTGACACCATAAAAGACACTTGGAATTAACTCAACAAGTTGTTTGGAGCTCAATCTAAGAGTTCCAAGTTTTATTTACTAATTGAATTTTTTCTCTTAGAAATGAAATATTCGCCATCTCTAGCATCTCATTTGAATCACATTAAAGGATTGTCACTAATTGAATTTTTTGCTTAGAAATGAAATCTCACTCTTCTCTAGCATCTCATTTGAATCTCATGAAAGGATTGTCAACTCAGCTTGTAGGAATTGAACTCAAAATCAAAGAAGACATTGCCATTGTTGTCTTACTTAAATCCCTCCTTGTTGCAAATTATGACCATGTGGTCACTACTCTTATCAACATGCCCTCGCCTAGGCTAGTTGAGGTTAAAGCCTCTCTTCTAGAAGAAGAGAAAAGAATTAAGTTCAAGCAAGAGATCCTAGGCTAGTTGAAGTTGAAGCCTCTCTTTTGGAAGAAGACAAAATATTAAAGTTCAAGAAAGAGATTAATGCAACTTTGAAGCAAGAGGACCTCTACACTAAATCCAATTTTGAAGGGAAGAACAACGTCAAGAAGAGAGCCCAAAAGGCACTTCTACAATGAAGGTTTCAAGAGAGTGATAAAGAAGGAGAAGAAGAAAAGGAAGTGGAACCAAAAGAAGAAAAGCATCATGAAGCCCTTTCCATGACCTTCAAGAAGAAAAAGGGAGCTAAGAAGGCTCTTCTAATATTTCAATTTATGAAAGATTTCTTTCAAAAGTGTTCATTCTCTTTTGTAAATTTCTCAAGTCGTGTCATGAAACCCTTATAAGTTTTGCTTGTACCAACCTTTGCTAAAGTCACCTAGGCTAAATCTTAAGTCCCCCAAACCATCCAAACCTCTATGACACAAGTGATCAAGAAAAGAATGCCTTTGATCATAGTTAATGAGCATTTGTTTGTGACACTCAAGGATGGTGGGCATGCCCCTAATAATTCATGTAGTGACCAAGCTATTGAAAAGATAATCATGCACAAAGCTATGTACAAACATCAGTTTGAAGGGGGGTGTTAAAATTAGAAATGCATCATATGAATTTAGGGGATTACACAAGGGTCACAAAGCCTAGGTTAATTGGTTTATCATATGGTTTGTATCCCTCAATAAAGGGAGAGTCTCCCTAACCCATTGCACTGTGTGAATTCACCTTTAGCCACCAACCTTATCCCTCAATAAAGGGAGAGTCTCCCTAACCCATTGCACTGTGTGAATTCACCTTTAGCCACCAACCTTATCCAACCAAAAACCACTAGTAGAAAGGAACCTACCAAAACCACTATCTAAATCTGCTACCCTAAACCATTTAGATATAAGCCTATATAAAGGCACAATTCCTACACAAATAAACAAGTCTTTTTCATTGCAACTTTACTTTATTTCATTTGTACTCAATAACCCCTCTCATTGTCTCTCAAATATCTCAATAATAATAAGACCATACCTATCACAAATGTCCTTGTTTGACAAGTTTGAGAATTTAAGGAGCTTTGGAAATAAGCTTGTTAAAGAATTTTTTAGTCTTTTTTATTTTGACCAAATCCACATGAAAGTAAGTTTTCATCAAGGAAGTGTTTCCATTGTATGTTCCCTTTTGGAATTCTAAGTTGAAAAAGATAGTTTTTCATCTCTTCATGTAGAACCCTCTCTCTTCCCTTACAATGTCCCTCAAGAAAGTGTCATTCCCTTATGGATGAAGTTGGCAAAGAAAATTTTTCTTCTCTCTTTTCAAGGTTGCTTGACCAAGTCCATAGGAAACTAAATGTCCCTCAAGGAACTGCTACCACATTATGGCTGAAAGGAGAGAAGGATCGAAGCTTGCACGCGAGCTATGGTGGGAGAGCAAGAGCAAGAAAGAGAGAGACAAGAAATGGGAACTCCAACAGTCACAATGTGTGACCGGGTCTTCCTTTATTTACTAGTCACTAAAATTAATGTAAAGAATAAAGTGACATGATGGGCGCCCGCCACCTGAAGTGTGCAGTGGCAGGTACTGTCAGTGTAGTAATACACAGGACGGCACGGCGGAGGCGCCTTTACCCCAACAACCTCCCACTTAAAGGCGAATCTGCCCCAGTGAGAGAGAAAATAAAAGAAAAAAGATAGTATAACTGTACATAGGTACAAGGGATGAGGAAAGGCCACATCTCATCCAATGCCCATCAATCTCTTAAGGAAGGCAAAGCGCTCAGTAGTGAGGCTTTTCGTGAGCAGATCTGCAGGATTCTCGTCAGTGGAGATCTTGACAAGGTCAACAGACTTGTCCTCCATGACACCACGTACGAAGTGATACCTCACCTCAATGTGTTTCGTCTTCGCATGGAAGACCGGATTCTTAGCCAACTGAATGGCACTCATAGAATCCAAATGCAATGTAGGTATAGCATCAATCCGAATGCAGTGTAGGTATAGCCATATGGCCTCCTTGCAAGCCTCAGTGGTGGCTGCAACATACTCGGCCTCATTGGTAGACAAATCCGTACACTTATGAACCCTGGACATCCAAGAGACAGCACCTCCAGCATAGGTGAATACATAGCCAGAAGTGGACTTCCTACTATCTGCATGTCCTGCATAATCGGAGTCAGTGTACCCCACGACCCCTGTATCCTGGCTGCCATAGCAAATACACATATCTGTTGTGCCCTTCAGGTACCTCATGATACCCTTCACGGCATTCCAATGTTTCCTGCCAGGTGTAGCCATATAGCATGCCACAACACCAACTGCAAAGGCAATATCTGGACGAGTGGCTATCATGGCATACATCAAACTACCCACGGCTGAAGGATAAGGGATCTGGGCCATCTCGGCCCTCTGCTCATCTGTCTGCGAACAATCGGCCTGTGATAGCTTCACATAAGAAGGCAATGGATAGCCAATAGGCTTTACGTCCTGCATGCGGAAGCGCTCAAGGACTTTATGAATATACTCCCTCTGTGACAAGTAGAGGAGTCCCTGATGCCTGTCGTGTCTAATGCGCATACCAAGTATGTGAGAGGCCTGTCCCAAATCCTTCATCTCAAAGCTCTTCTTTAGCTGAGATTTAAGAGCATCTAGCTCATCATGAGCTTTCCCTGCTATCAGCATATCATCCACATAGAGTACCAAAATAAGCAATGAACCATCACGGGCTTTCTTCCTGTAAAGACACGGATCCATAGCACTCTTGCTGTAGCCCTGTGACTGCATAAAGGCATCAAACTTATGATACCATTCCCTAGGTGCCTGCTTCAAGCCATAAAGACTTTTCTTCAACTTGCACACTAGGTGCTCCCTGCCAGGTTCTGCAAAGCCCTTAGGCTGCTCCATATAGATCTCATCATGCAAGTCCCCATGTAAGAAAGCCGTCTTGACATCCATCTGATATAGATCTAAGTCAAGCTGAGCAACCAAAGCCAAGACCAAGCGCAGGGTGGTCATCTTAACCACAGGAGAAAAGACCTCATCAAAGTCTACACCATGCTCCTGCTTAAAACCCTTTGCTACCAATCTAGCCTTGTATGCCGGCTTGGGGTGTCCAGGGGTACTTTTCAACTTGTACACCCACTTGCATGGAAAAGCCTTCTTGCCCTTAGGCAAGGCAACCAAATCCCAAGTCTCATTCTTATGCAAGGAGTCGATCTCAGACTGCATAGCCCTCTCCCAGGAGTGACTGTCACCCCTGCGCATAGCCTCATCATAAGTGAAAGGCTCTCCTGCATATGTAACCAAAACATAATGCATAGAGGGCGCTAAAATCTATCAGGTGGACGTCTGTCTCTAGCAGACCGTCTCACTGCAGGCTCTGCTACCTGCGCAGCTGCCTGTCCAACACCCTGACCATGAGCATCTGCTGCAGTTGTAGGCTGTCCAACTGGCTGTGCAAGAGCTCTAGGCTCCTCCTGAAAGATCACTCTGCGGATCTCAACCACCTTCTCAGGCTGGCTGTGCATCTTGTCTTCATGGAAAACTACATCATGGCTACGTACTATTTTCTGCGCCTGCGGATCCCATAGGCAATAGCCCATCTCTCCTGAATCACCATAACCAAGAAAGATGCATTTAATGCTCTTTGGATCAAACTTACTCCTCTTGTCCTTGGGCACATGGCTGAATGCCTAACATCCAAAGACACGGAGATGCGCATAAGAGGGTGGCTTACCAGCCCAAACTTCCTCTGCAACCTGGAAATCCAATCCACTAGAAGGCGATTGGTTTATGGCATGCGCTGCCGTACTAACTGCCTCAGCCCAAAAGCTCTGTGGTAGGCCTACATGGCTAAGCATAGAGCGGACACGCTCCTGAATAGTCCTGTTCATGCGCTCAGCCAAACCATTCTGGGCGGGGGTGTAAGGGGCGGTCAACTAATGCTTAATACCCCTGTCATCACAAAACTGCTCAAAAGCACATGAGACATATTCTCCCACATTGTCAATCCTAAGGCATTTCAGCCTATACCCAGTCTGGTTCTCAACAAGAGCAAGCCAACGCTGAAAGACTGCTAAGACACCGGACTTTTGCTTTATGGGGTAAGCCCACACTTTCCTAGAAAAATCATCAATGAAGGTAACAAAGTACTTCGTGCCACCCATAGACATACACGGCATGGGTCCACAAACATCTGAATGCACCAAAGCCAAGGGCTCACTCATGCATGGCCTACCCGATTTTTATGCGTAGACCTATTCTGCTTACCATAAAGACAATGATCACATGAGTCAAAACATGCATAGTCCAAAGGCAGAAGATACTACAAACCAGATAACATTTTCATTCCCTTCAAAGACATATGCCCCAAATGGGCATGCCAAAGTGATACATGTGGGATAGAACCCACTGCCAAAACATGGTCTACAGAAGACCCAAATACAGCTAGAGGATAGAGGCTGCTAGCCTTGGCGCCTCTAGCAAGCACAAGTCTGCCTCTGGTAATCTTCCAAGCAGAATCCCCAAAACAGACATGAAACCCTGCATCATCCAACTGTCCTGCAGACATAAGACTGCGCGTAAGCGCAGGTAGATGACGTACATCCCTGAGCAAAAAGGAACTGCCAGTGGAAAACTGCAACTGAATATCTCCACAGCCCACAATATCAAGAGACCTGTCATCTCCGAGTCTGACTGATCCAGATACAGTACGGTAAGAGTGAAACCAGTCACAGTAAGGCGTCACATGGAAGGACGCACCTGAATCCAATAACCAGCACTGTGCATACATACTAGGTGTCTCAGTCAAGTGTGAGGCATCAAAAGAACTAGCTGCAAGTATGAACTCATCACTACCATCGGAATCCTTGGTCTGCGTGACATTAATTTCTTCAATCTTGATGCTGGACTTTGCAGGTACTATGCTGCGATCAGAGGACTTCTCCTGCACTTTCTCTTTCCCCTTATCCTTGCACTTCTCATTGCGCAACTCATGACACTGTGGTTTGATATGGCCCTTTTTCCCACAATGATGACAAGTGACATTAGTGTTGCGCCCACGCGACTTACTACGCGACTTTCCACGAGATTTAGACCGACCCTTCTGCGAGTCACGACCACGGCCATGACCATGATCATTCCTGTCATTCGTGCCTCTAACTGTCAAAGCATGTGAAACATGAGAGGCATCCAAGTTTTTGCGATTAACCTCTTCCTGCAGAAGAGCACTCTCAACATCATTCAGTTTCAGAGTAGCACTAGAGGCACATAGGGCAGTGCGGAATACATCCCGTGACTCATTCAGAGTCCCAAGCAAGAAAAGAGGAGTTACTTCCTCTCCAAAGGTGATATCCTGCAAAGTCAGGTTCTTCAGTATAGCATGGAACTGGCTCAAGTGAGCAGCCATAGTCGCATTATCCTTCATGCGCAGATCCATAAGCTGCTTCAACCAGTACATCTGACTCGCCGGACTTTTCTTATCATAAAGATTCTTGATCTTATTCCATAGATCCCATGCACTCTGTGCTTCCTCAAATACATTATAATGTACCTATTCAGTGAGAGACAATACAATCGTGGACTTACATAGCTCATCAAGTTTAAGCCAGTCGTCATTGTCCATAGTTTCAGGCTGCTCCTCGCTCAACCGATGTGGCTTAATCTGAGATTTCTGCACCAAGACTTGCCAAATTTGACTCTTCCAATAAGAGTAATTGGTACCATCCAACTTTGTGATGTTAAATATGGCATTATCAGTCGAAGAGGATGCCATAATGCAGGCTGGAAATGCACAGACAGTCTAAAATTGCTTGCTGTTCTACTGTAGAAAATGCCCAAAATCCACTGAAATGAGCTCCAAATGGCAAGAAAAGTGTGCCAAAAGATGATGCCCACTTAGTACTAGGTGCAGTACACCAAATCAGGATATTTCAGCATAAAAAATACTGCTCAGTCCACCAATAAATGCTTGCTGTAATAAATTTCAGAACTGCAATAATGAGAGCAAACTGTCCCAAAACTGGATCTAATGTCAACTAAACAATGCTAGGTCTAAAGCCAGCATAAAGAGGACAAAGCAAAGCCAAATGACAGTGAAAATACATGAGCATAACACCGAGAGATGTCAAATAGCATTTGCCAATAAGAGGCACACCCCTAGACAATCTAGACAAAATGTACCTGCAACTGCCAAAACCTGACACAAATAGGTGTCTGCTCAAAAGAAAGCGGATCCAAAATTGAGACTCGGCTCATAAGCATCCTGTGAACCAAGACATATACTCAATGCAACATCCAATTGTCGGAGTATAATCCCAAAGTCTCAATACATCTGTAACTGCTCAATGACATAGACTGCTCCAATACATGTAACTGCTCCAATAGCATGTAATCCCTGCTCAAGGTCAAGTAAGCATGCAAGATGCTCCCACTGGCACAAAAGGCGTACAAACGAGCTCAAGGGCTCAAGAAACCCAAGACAAAGTACCAGTGACAAGTGACCAAGTCAATGCGTCATACGCATCCCAAGAGCATGACATACATGAAGCAACTGATGGAAGCAACCAAGTAAATGATCAAACTGAGTCAGAAATGCTCAAATACATCCAAGGCAAAGCTCCCAATGTCGGTAAAGCATAGATGAACCAAGCGGCATATATCACGAACCAAAGCATGTAATGTATGAAGCCTAACTGTCAATCATAGACATGAGGCATAAGCGGTCCAAGAGCATGCCAAGTCGGTCAATCCCAAAGCATACATCCGGTACCAATAGGTAAGTGACACAGCATCCAAAGTACCTTCAGCCCACTGTTATTACAGCCAAGTTTGACTGTCAAAACTGAGAAATTTCAGCCAATATTTCAGGCCAAAATCATGGCATAATCATGTGCATACATTCCCAAGGCACTAGGCATCATGTAGGCCGCATACGGGCATCAAACAAGGTAACCGGAGTAGAGTATAAGCATCAAATGCCAATGCCAAGTGTGGCTGCCCTGTTTCTAGCACTGTATAACAGTAAATGATAGTCCCAAATCAGAGAATGTCAGCCCCAAAGCTTCAATGCCAAGCACAAGGCCTAAAGAGGCTTTCAAAGTAGCTCAAATGCCTTCTAGAAACCATTGTTTAAGTGCTCATTTAGGAGCCAAGGCATATAGGCTGAAAATGTGATGAGTAGGTAGGCAGAAATTTGGCACAAATTCAGCACAGGCTGTCCTGGGAAGTGGCTGCTCCATGTGGCAATGTTGGTGTGGATGGGAGGCTCAAAGAGGCCCCAAAGAGGGCATACACAAAGCCATGAATGCCCAAAGCAAAGGGCAAGGGAGATATGGAGCTTTGAAGCTTCAAATGATGGCTGCCCCTCTTCTTCCACCTGTTTAAAACTGAGAACTGAAGTAAAACCCTTCAAACTCTGATGCAATACCTCAAGGGCAAGGCCCTGAAGAAGTCCAACAATGCCGGGAGGGAGCTCGGGAAGCCGGGGAGTGTCAGAAGCTCGGGAGATCGGCTATGGCTGCCGGGATGGAGACCCAATGCGTGAAGGGAGTCGATGCGAAGGTAGAGAAGCACCGAGTCGAGCTTGAGCAAGAGGAAGCCAAGCTCTGATACCAGTTGAAAGGTGAGAAGGATCAAAGCTTGCACGCGAGCTATGGCGGAAGAGCAAGAGCAAGAAAGAGAGAGACAAGAAATGGGAACTCCAACAGTCACAATGTGTGACCGGGCCTTCCTTTATTTACTAGTCACTAAAATGAATGTAAAGAATAAAGTGACATGTCAGGCGCCCGCTACCTGCAGTGTGCAGTGGTGGGTACTGTCAGTGTAGTAATACACGGGGCGACACGGCGGAGGCGCCTTTACCCCAACAATGGCCCCTCATGGACTAGGTTTATAAATACAAGTTTTCATCTCTTTTTTCAAGGTTGTTCAACCAAGTCCATACGAAAGTGAATGTTCCTCAAGGAAGTGTTGCCACATTATGTCCCCTCATGGACTAAGTTGGAAAATACATTTTCTCATCTCTCTCAACTAGAATCCTCTCTCCTTGCTTACAATGTTGTATGACCATGACCACAGAAAATTGACCTCTCATGGACTAAGTTTGTTGGCTAACTCAAAAGGAAAGCTTAATAGGTCCCACTGGCAAAATAGTCTCCTTTCTCAACGTATTGTTTGACCAAGTCAAACACAAAAAGTTGTGTGCAATGAGGAAGTGTCGCTAAATCAAAAAGGAAATCTCAACAGGTCTAGATATAGTTTATCTAGGAATGATTCAATTATTCTCCTCTCATGTAGAATCCTTTCTCCCTACAAGGTTTTTTGAGCAAGTCCACAAGAAGTTGTTTGACCAGTCAGCCCTCTCTGCTTCCTCATAAGGTTGTTTGACTAACCCAAAATAAAAGCACAATAGTCCAAAGAGTTTATAGAATAATGTTTACATCATAGGTTTACATTGATTTATCATTGCGTAGTCCAAAGGGTTGCTTTCTTTGGGCTCTCATTAGGGAATCAAACACTTTGTTGCTTGTCCAACGGTCTCTCCTCTCCAAGATTCATGTGGTGTTCAAGTTTACTTCCTTAACCATAATCATGTCTCATAGTATAGTACAAGTTTTGCGTTGCTTTGTAGTGCTTTGTTCTAGGGTGCTTTGATTGTACTTTCTTAACCAAAATTCATGGATTTTGTCTCATACTACATTGAAAAAGAGCAATATAGGACTAGAACCCCTAGGATACACAAGGATGCGTTCAAAACATGGACAAGAAGCAATATAGGACTAGAACCCCAAGATGCATAAGGATGCATTCTAAACACGGACAAGAAGCAATATAGGACTTGGACCCCACAGCATGTAGCGAGACATTTTGACACTATCAGAATTTCTCCATGTGCATTGTAGGGTCTAGGTCCTTTCTAGTTATCCCTCATGTCCATAATGCATTTAAACAAGGTTAATAAACTAACTCAAAAATGTATAGTGCTTTTGCATACTTAAAAACATCTTCATAAATAATTGTTTAATAGCTATTTGTTAGTAGAATGTGTAAAGGTGAGAGGAAGGTAATGGTACAAGTCTTGATCTATACAAGAAAATCTATAGTGGATAGAGAATACTAGCTTGATTACAATAGTACTAAACTAATTATTCAGTTTAGAAGAGTAATTACAACAACTAAGTACAAGTGATGGGCTAATTCTGAAATCCAAAACTATAGCTTAACTATTGTGAGGAGCTCAATCGGCTTAAAAAATTTTATGCCTCTTTTTATTCTTTCTTTGTGCTCCGTTGGGCTCTCATTGGTAAACCAAACACTTTCCAATGGTCTCTCCTCTCCAAGATGCATGTGATGTTTAAGCATACTTCCTTAGTTAGAACCATATCTCATAGTACCATACAAGTTTTGTGTTGCTTTGTTATGGAGTACTTTGATTGTACCTCCTTATCTAGAATTCATGGATTTGTCCCATAGTACCATACAAGTCTTGTGTTGCTTTATTTTGAAGTGGTCTTCAATTGAACCTTCCTTAGGATGTCTAAGGGCTTGTGCTCTCTATCTTGAAGTAACATAACCATTGTGCTACATTTTCACTTTAATTATACACTATGTTCTTCAAGTACTTCAATATGAATTGTTTCAT
Organism: Lygodium microphyllum; assembly: GCF_053477565.2. Classification (NCBI taxonomy): domain Eukaryota; kingdom Viridiplantae; phylum Streptophyta; class Polypodiopsida; order Schizaeales; family Lygodiaceae; genus Lygodium; species Lygodium microphyllum. Next base: position 163,299,167 of record NC_141140.1, on the reverse strand, counting down.
TGTAAATGAATAAGAAGAGAGAGGGGGGAGGCAATGGAGAGTATGAACACAAAATGGAGCCTTGAGCATAGAAAGAAGTAGGGTTGAAATCTTATTCTCCTTCATTATTCTTCTTCCATACAAAAGAACTTAGTCTACAGCATGATGAAAGACTAATACGAAAGTACTAGAACATATGTACATGCAGTTACTAAGTATGAGCCCACCAAGGATAGTTGAGGTAGCACAATGAATGTGCCATAATAAAGGGTTGACTACATGGGTATAGTCTAGCTATAGAATGGCTAGCATATCCTCTATGTTGATCACCTAATGTGCCAATGACTAAAGTCTTACCACATCACCAAGGTGTCTAGTGGATGCTAGCGCGTATGGAGCTTTACATCTCAATACTCCCCCTAAAGCTTAGCATGAGATCCTGTACCCCAAGCATAGTCCTGAAGCAATAGATCTTCTCAACTCCCAAATCCTTGATGAAAATATTTGCAATAGCTTGATCTTGAATGAAATGGTAATGGACTATTCGGTGCCACTGTCCCTTTTAACTTAAAATAAGCAAGCCCTGCATGCAAAGTACAACAAATAAATCAGATTTAATGCCATAATCAGTACTCACAAATCCCCCCTCTCTATCATTTAAAGTTATACTTGCAGTGGTAGGTGTAGAGAACATTTTCATATCATTTTGTTGTCTAACAAGCAATAAATCATGCACTATAACATGGAAATGGGGATAAGCTAAGGCTAAACCTCATGCCTTAGGCCTACCATACATCCATAAACACATTTATAAATTTTATAAATTTTGACACATAAAAATCTATTTTTCTCCATATAAAGCCATTTTTCTTGATTTGTTTTAAATAAATTACAGTAATTTTTTCTAGTTTATAAAGAGCCAAATTATGGGCATATAAAAAGGCAAAGGATATATATAAAGGTAATCAATTTTTACACAATAAAACAACTTTGTTATTCTTCTCTCTCTAGCTCCTCCTTTTCTTTCATGGCTTCTAGCCATATCTCTTCTTTTTTCCAGTCTTTCTCTCTCCTTGTAACTTTCTTTCTCTCTCTTCTATACTCTTTTTTCTCTCTTTTGCAATCTTCTCTCTCCTATTTCTCTCTCTCTAGTCCACTTCTTGACAAGTGGTATCAGAGTTTCTTAGGTTTTTTGATCTAGCTAGTCATATCTCATTTAGTTCTTCCCTTTAAGTCACACAAATCCAAGAAACTTTCACATACACAAGTACAAACATGGCAGGGAGCACTGGAGTAACCAATGGGCATTTCCAGGAAGAAGATAGGTAGCATGGAGGACTTTTCAAAAACTCGAGGTAAAAATGGAGGAAAGTATACCAAACTAGTAGTCTTGGAAGAGGGTAAGTCACAGTTAACTTTTGGGAAAGTTAAGCTTCTCCTTCTCCTTCACAATCAATAACTCCACCTTTGGAAAGATGCTTGAAGTACGAGGAGATGACTGCAAAGTCTCTGCAATGACTTTTAAATCCTTAGATGTGTCTTTTAGCACACCATATGCTACAGATTTACAAGCTGCCTTACAGCTTTGAATATTTCCTACCAAAAGAGATTGCTCTTGCTTTAAGAGATAGGGAGACTATGATTGAACCCGTTCTTTGTGTTTTTCAAGGAAGCATGCTAATGATGCTTTCCTTGCTTATGGTAAAGCTCGAGGAACTACAAGCTAGCTTGGGGGAAGTGCACTTGATGCTACTGAAGGAGTGTTTGGGAGTGGTAGCTCCTTATTATCGTTAGTCTTCAGAGGAGGGCTCCCTACTTTCTCAACTGCAATCATATTGGAGCTAACTAATAGACCATTATTGGTATTCAACTCAACCACATCTTGTTTAATGAGATTCCTGAGATGAAGGGAGTCAGGCCTGCCTTGAGAAGTCACAGCACCTAGAAGTGGAGAACCTTAAACATTGGAGCAATCAATGCACTTGATGGCCACAAACAATTACTGGCTTCATTCGAGTAGATCTTGCAAAGGAAGCTTCTTCAGAGTCTGCTTCAAGACTCTCTACCGAGTTGATCACCTCATCACCACCAGGTGCGTTAGAGGTGGCTTGCCAAATCAACAAGCATTCAAGGTTGGAATCTAATCTGATGGGATGCACTACAACTAGCTTCATGGATAGAAACTCCACTTTCCTAATGCAAGGATTGCACAGAGTTTATGATTTCATCCAAAATGAAAGCTCGTCCAATCACCTTCCCACAGCTTGGGACAAAATATTTCATTCTCTCACTGATCTTCTCTCTCTTAACCCTTTTAGTGAAGCTATGGTTGTCTATGGCTTTGCCCCTCCTAGCTTTCACATGGATGAAGTCTTGCTTGGATGCATCTACCATCTTTGAAGGCTTCTTCATAACCCTTTTAGCCAAGCTATGGTTGTCTATGGCTTGCCCCTCCTAGCTTTCACATGGATGAAGTCTTTCTTGGATGCATCTACCATCTTTGAAGGCTCCTTCCTGGAGGCTTGAGCTAAATCCACAGATTTTTTAGCCTCTTACTCATTCAGTTTCTGATGCTTTTCTTAGGCATTGTTTGAATTTTGATCCCGATGGGATGGTTTCATTGACTATGCTTTCCACTTCTTTCCGATGGCTTTAGTAGAAGGCCCAATTGCCTCTCTAATTGAGATTTGAAGGCAAATTGATCACTTAGATGAAGTATGATTGGTGTGGAGATACATGCCATTTTTGAAGTTCACTAGTAAAGATATCGTAACAACAAGGAATAAAAGTTGAGAAGCCAGCACGTGTCAAAGATTGCAAGAAACAAAAAAGGGAGAAATCAAAAGAAGCAGCAAGTGAAGGACCATTGAAGCTATTGCTTTTGATGCTCTCCACATGTCAAGAACCTCAGCCAAGGTTCTCAACAATCCGTCTCTCTAAAGTGAGATCACTATTCCTAGAAGACGAATCGATGTACTAGGTGCAATAGAAATGATGCTAGAATGAAGAAGATTAGGCAATGATTTGATCGTACATTGTTGGGAAGGATAGAGGCATTCCCTGGTAGATTGAACATGATTATGCTCCATAGCATTATGATTTCAACAAAAGAGGCAAAACGTCTTGCATTAGTGTCATATCTCTCTTTATAGATACCATCATTCAGAACAATAGTTGAGCAAGGTGTGGGGTCAGGCTCTCATCAATAAGGTGTCACGGACTTTGCTACATATAACAGATGATTAAAAAGCAAGTGATTTCTTTGGTCATATAGATACTATGAGCCGATTCCTACACAGACTCTTGCATGCCCAAGGAACTTGTGGTGTCAGGCTAGCCCTTTGTGAAATTTGGCTTGTTAAATTTTGTTTGAAGGGGCATCCATCTCATCAGATTCCATATCTCAATAAGGGAAACCCCCAGACCTTGAAGCTTCTAAAGCTTTTGTTTCCTTTCAAGCTACAAGGACTGAATGGTTAAATTTAAGCCATCTAAAGTGTTGTTCACTGATGCTTTTAGAATGGCCTTATTAATTGGACATCAGGTTGTGAAGTAAAAGAGGGAATGTCCATCGATAGGGAAAGTAATAGCATACAATTCAGCATCCTTTACCATATTCTAAATGTCATCTTCAGAAAGGCCTCCAGATGACTGAATCAATGATCATCATTAGTGGTGATCAGAGGTAGCTTGATGTGGTCATGCTTGAGCTCACCAAAATCTATAGCTTCTCCCTAATCAACAGATGCATATGACCAGGCTACCCCTATGCTTGTTGTTGAAAGCCATATAACGTTGTTGGCACAAGGTTTGAAGCAAAAAATTGTTATAAATGTCAACCTGACAGTGATAAGAAACACATGTATAGCAAGCTTTGAGGCCCATCCATCTTCATTTGCCCACATATTATTGAAGATGGCATTGTTGGGTTATTTCCTACAACATTGTTATATTTCCTAATATCGGAAATAGTGGCTTTGGCATCCATTGCATTAGGATTGTTGTATGTACTTGGTGAACCGGCCACTTCCATCACAGCTGTAATAACCCCCTCGCATCACTGCATGGAACCCCCCCTTGTAATTTAAGTAAAAAGGAAATTTTTTTCCCTTTCCCCCCTTTTTGTCACCGACAAGTGGCAAGGGGGAAAGAAGAAGGAGGGAGATGCCGACATGGAGGAGGAAGACATCATGACAACAGGAAACGAGCAGATGACATGTCAAGAGGAGGAAGCAAACGACATGGAGGAGATGACGATGACGTTGAGATGAAGAAGACCATGATTTTGAGGAGGGAGGCCACGGGCCTACCACCTCTAGTCCACAGCAAAGCCCCCACATAGTCTGACGACAGGTGGTGGGTGGGGAAAACCACACCACCACTCCACTTTTCCCCCCAATTATACACCCCCAACACCTACATCAGCCCCCCTCCTTAAGAAAAAGGGGATATAGCACGTATTTTCCTTCCCTCCCCCCCCCCCCCCAAAGTAAAAAAGGGGAATCATATTATCTTCTCTTCTCCCTTCCCCCCTTAAGCGAGGACATACTACATCCTTCCCCCGCCCCCCTACTGCTGGTAGAAAGAGAGGGAGAGAGAGGGTAATATGGAGGAAAAGAGAGAGAGAGAGAGAGAGAGAGTAAATGATAGAGATAAACAGGGTGGCAGAGAGGGTGAGAGAGTGAAAGGAAGAATAATCCAAGGGTTTCCCTTCCCTTCCCCTCCTTAGAGGGTCACCACACGCGTTGCTCTTCTCCCCATCTCCCCACAAATTTAACCCCCATTGCAATCGAGAAGAGTCACCCCAACACACCATCTCTCCGACAAGAGAAAGAGAGAGAGAGATTCATAAGCTGAAAGTATGGACCTAAAATGGAGGGAGACATACACCAACGATAATCCCACATCCAACAATGGGCCACCGGTCAGGGCATTTCTGCAAATACGAATACAACACTGGATTATTTTTCAATAGTTAATGAATGCGTAGGGGACTTTAGGATAATTCTTTCCATAACCATAGATGACCTTGCATAGATTTATGCATATGATGCATTGAGGTTCACAGAAACCCTTGTATCCAAGTACAATCATTGCATCTCGGTGCTGCATGCGACAAAATCATACGTAGCATAAAGAGCATATAAGGTTACTTAAGGGTTATGCACATAGATGGTGCGTTCATAGAAGAGAGATTATATGAAACATACATCGATGGTACACAAATTGATCTTGCATTAAAGTCTTGCTAATATCACAAGCTATAAGCTCATTGGGATCTTGAAGTTTTTGCATAGCTAGTACAAACAACAATAATTAGGATTTAAACTACAATGCCTTGAGATCCTATGATAGCGACTATGTTTATCAATCCTATTCGGGGTCATGCTAGATGAAAAAACAACTCCGAGGCAAGCGAAGAGCTCAAGGATTAGGAAACCCTAAGTCGAAGGAAGAAGGCTAGGTTATCGATCAATGTAAGTAATTAATAGAACTTATGCCTTGTACAATGTTTGAAACCGTAACATATGTCTTAGCTGAAAGAATGGTGTATTAAGTAAATTTAAATAGAACCGCTCCTCATCCCAAGGGGGAGAGCAAATACATGATGGAAAGGTTATCGCGACTATTCCTGCAATGTTTGAAAAAGGATACCTTTGTTTTTTGTTGATTGATCAAATAACATCCTAAATGCTTTTGCATTAAACTGATTGTTGGGATGTGATTTGGATGATTATTCCAAGTGCTTGTGTTTGATGGTAAATGCATGGCAAGGGCCGATGATGATAAGTTGCCATGGAGAATAAAGGAATGTTTTTCTTGGAAGATCATATTAGGATGATTGCCTTGATTGTGCTTGATTCTTAATTGGATTAATTAAGAAAGGATGTTTTGTGCAGATGGATCATCTCCAAGGTCACGACCCATTTCAACCCAAGAGGACACTGCTCGATTCATGGGCCGAAGGTCGAGTGGTGAAAAGACCAACCACGGAAGTTGTGTCTCACTCCTAGGTCGCTTGGGATCAGTGGAGCTCTGGACACCCCTTGCCTAGTCCGAAACAAATTTGTAGATTTTCGTTAGCCCAACTTCTAAGGCATTGGAAGATCGTGTTCTAGATAATAGAGAAATTACAGTGCCATGTGATTTGGATGACCGGGTACTTCTGTTGGACAGAAGGGATACATAATTTCTCCCGTATGTGCAGGAGACAAAGATTAACCTGAAGATAAGTTAAGGAATTTTTTTACGCTTGTTGTCAAAGGATTGCTTGCTCTGTATTCGTGTCTCTGCCGTAAATTACATGAATGAGCATTGTTCCCTAAAAGGCTTAATTAATGAAGCTGATTTTAAATGTCACACATAAATGTGATAGGACCTAACTAGATAACTAAAGAACTCCTACTGAGAGAAGTGGGTGAGCCAAACCCCCGACGAGTCTATCCTACGATTGGGTGGTCCCAGAGAACTGGGAAGCTTCTCACAAGGTTTTCAACCCTTAGAAATTGTTGGGTTAGAACCCTTATTCATGCCGTTTTAGGGGACCGGAATGGGACTATACCCTACAAAAGAGAGGTTGAGTGGCCCGCATCCCTCTCATTTCCCATTCTCTATGAACCAAGTGCAGCAAGGATCTACTTTGTCTTGGATATCTCTACGTAAAGTAGGATGTCCAGGACCTAACACTAGAATGCTGTCAGGAGACCTTGATTACGAGGAACTTAGATTTCAGGTCGATCCTAGTGGGTTCGTCAGTTGCGAACATTCCGTTGCGAGGCAGACTCAAAAAACCCTAGGTGACAAACCTCGTCTCATTCCATGGGAGTGTCAGGTGGCATCTCTTAGACTCATCTCATGATGGACCGCTAAAAACATGCTTGGATAGCCAATAGGCGAGCACGTTATAGTTGATATCATAGCAAAACTTCGTAATCATATATGATTGATTAATGTATGGTTCGTCGATATATCCTAAATAGAATAACCTAAGTGGTATGGCTTGATTGTTAGGCACCTTCTGCACCCACGAATGATGACATGCAAGAGAAGAAATTCCTTCTCAAGCAAATTAAGGCACTTGAGTTTGATGGAGAAGGGATATATGTCGCAGTCAAGGTGGCAGAGATATGGATTGAGTCGATGGATGATTATTTCTCTGCTTTAGGAACCACTTTCTCCAATCAAGCAATGATAGGAAAACTTAAGTTACTTGGCCAGGCTCTGATATGGTGGAAGCAATGGTGCAAAGATCAAGGTATTTCTGAAGCCGCTATCACTTGGACTCAGCTAAAAGATACTGTACGCGAACGATACCTTTCGCCAACCTACCAAACTTTGAAGATAAATCAATTCTTCAGATGGAATTAACCCTGGAAGCCTACTATTCAAACTTTGTAACCCTACTAAAATATGCACCACCTATGGATATTGTGCAGCAAGTATCCAAGTTTTTCCATGGCCTAAACACTCCTCTGAACTACCTTCTTGAAGCAATGCATCCAACAGATTTGCAAGATGCATTACTTGAGTGAATCCAATCATCCAAGAACTTGGATCGGGCAATTGTGACAAAGATAATCCTAGAGATCAGTGCAAGAGATGCCACACGTGTGGAAAGATAGGGAACATCCGTAGGAGATGTTCCTACCATCAATGCTACCACTCCAATGAGCTAGGACACATCGAAGCAAACTGCTTGACTTAAGTCCGAAAGATATTTAGCCTCCAAGAAAATGAAGCTACATAAGCACAATCTATGGATATATAGAGGAATTAGATGAAGACAAAGACCTAGAACCCACTACACCTTATCAAGATGACTAGAAATCCTAGAAGTATTATCAACATGTAATACAAATTATATTGGCAATAAACCTTACTCTTGTAACTACAATTAACCCAAGTGATATAAGTTGCATCTATTTGGGGCCTAGAACTTGCAAATGATTAGAGATACTCTAGCAAGGAATGACAGTTATAACTTGCAATGAATTTTGCTTAAGCATTCTTCTCAACTAATATAGCTTAGGTCTTGCCAGAATGTCGAAGTTTGGGAGTACTCTTTAATATTGCAAGCAAAGCGGATTGGCCATGGACCTCAGTCCATATCTAAAAAGAGGACAATTCGGAAACAAAGTTTCAGCGCGATAAAGGACTGCTTTAGCCTGCTGAAAGGATCCTAGGACAAATTGGTTTAAAGAATAAAATCTTTCCAAGGACAGCCAGGAATCTTGTGACTCCAAGTGATAAAGCTTCACATTGTTTCTATTGCAAGGAGCTAGGTCATTTCAAAAGGGAATGTCCAAAGCACCCTAAACACCGATGCTCCGAGTGCCACAACATTGGATATAACCACCTAAATTGTCCCAATAGGACACTCAAAGAGAGCTTGAACTTACAAGGAATGAAATTGTACAAGCTCTAGCGATTTGGAATATACTAGATACTTAGGAAAAACCTAGAAGATATCCATGAGATGTAACTACAATAAACTCTTCTCTTGTAATCCATACTCGGATAGATCTAATACAATAAGTTGTTGTTTCAAAAGACCTCATGTTTATGAGTGATCAGAGTAGTGTAGTGGATGCATGGTGGGTCCTAACCCATAGGCCTTAAGCCCCATTAATACTTGTCTTTGCTAGTTCTTTTGAGATGAGGACATCTTGAGTTCTCTAAGGGGGAGAGGATATAATAACCCCTTGCCTTGTTGCATAGAACCCCCCCTTGTAATTTAAGTAAAATGGAAAAAAAATTTCCTTCCCCCCTGTCGTTGCCGATAGGTCGTAAGGGGGAAAGAAGGGGAAGGAGGGAGATGCCGACATTGAGGAGGAAGATGGTGTGATGACAGGAAAGGAGTAGATGCCATGGTAGGGAGAGGAAGCAAATAACGTGGAGGAGATGACGATGATGTCAAGGATGAAGAAAATTATGATTTCGAGGAGGGAGGCTACATGCCTACCACCTCTAGTCCATAGCAAAGTTGCCATATAGTCTGGCCGACATGTGGAGGGTGGGGAAAACCACACCACCACTCTAATTCGCCCCCCAATTATACACCCCAACACCTATATAAACCCCCCTCCTTCAAAAAAAGGGGATATAGCACGTATTTTACTTCTCTCTCTCTCTCCCCCCCCCAACCAAAAAAGGAGAATCACGTTATCTTCTCTTCTCCCCTTCCCACTTAAGCAAGGACATACTACATCCTTGCCCCCCCTTTAACTGTCAAGAGAAAGAAAGAGGGAGAGAGAGGATAATAGGGAGAGAGAGAGAGAGAGAGAGAGAGAGAGAGAGAGAGAGAGAGAGGGAGGGAGGGAGGGAGGGAGAGACAGACAGACAGAGAGAGTGAGTGATAGAGAGAAAGAGGGTGACAAAGAGGGTGAGAGAGTGAAAGGAAGAATAATGCAAGTGGTTCCCTTCCCTTCCCCTCCTTAGAGGGTGATCACACACATTGCTCTTCTCCCCATCTCCCTGCAAGTTTAACCCCCATCTCCCCACGAGTTTAACCCCCATCGCAATTGAGAAGAGTCACCCCGACACACCATCTCTCCGACAAGAGAAAGAGAGAGAAAGATTCATAAGCTGAAAGTATGGCCCCAAAACAGAGGGAGACACACACCAATGGTAATCCCACATCCAACAATGGAGCCACCGGCTAGGGCATTTATGTGAATATGAATACAACACTGGGTATGGATAATTCATATCCGAATATCCAGGTATTAATTCTCATATCATCTATTCATTGAGACATAGGTTATGTCTTCTTGGCATGCGCATGATTTCATTTTAATAGGTAACTCAAAATTATTTTTCAATAGTTAATGAACTCATAGGGGACTTTAGGATAATTCTTTCTGTAACCATAGATGACCTTGCGTAGATTCATGCATATGACGCATTGAGGTTTGCACAAACCCTTATATCCAAATACAATCATTGCATCCTGGTGCAACGCGACAAAATCATGCGTAGAATAAAGAGCATATAAGGTTACTTAAGGGTTATGCACGTAGATGGTGCATGCATGTGAAAGATTAAATGAAACATACATTGATGGTACACAAATTGATCTTCCATTAAAGTCTTGCTAATATCACGAGCTATTAGTTCATTGGGATCTTGAAGTTATACATAGCTATTACAAACAACAATCATTAAGATTAAAACTATGATGCCTTGAGATCCGTCCAATAGCGACTATGTTTATCAATCCTATTTGGGGTTGCACTAGATGCAACAACAACTCTGGGGCAAGCAAAGAGCTCAAGGATTAGGAAACTCTAACTCAAAGGAAAGACCGATGTTTTTATACTTGTTGGGAAGAAGGCTGGGTTATCGATCAATGTAAGTAATTAATAGAACTTATGTATTGTACAATCTTTCAAATCGTAACATATGCCTTAGCCGAAGGAATGGTGTGTTAAGTAAATTTGCATAGAATCGCTCCTGATCCCAAGGGGGAGAGCAAATATGCCATGGAAAGGTTATCACAACTATTCCAGCAATGTTTAAAAAAGGATACATTTGTTTTTTGTTGACTAATCAATTGATGTCGTAAATGCTTTTGCATTAAATTGATTATTGGGATGTGATTTGGATGATTATTCAAAGTGCTTGTGTTTGATGGTAAATGCATAGAAGGGGTTAGTGATGACAAGTTGCCATATGATGGAGAATAAATGAATTTTTTTCTTGGAAGATGATATTAGGCTGATTGCCTTGATTTTGCTTGATTCTTAATTGGATTAATTAAGGAAGTATAATTTGCGGGGTGGATCATCTCCAAGGTTATGCTGCATTTCAACCCGAGAGGGCACTACTCGATTCACGGGTCGAAGGTTGAGTGATGAAAAGGCCAACCACGGAAGTTGTGCCTCACTCCTAGGTCGCTTTGGGTCAGTGGAGATATGGACACCCCTTGCCTAGTCCAGAACGAAGTTGTAGATTTCCGTGAACCCAACGTCTGAGGCATTGGAAGATCCTATTCTAGATAATGGATGGAAATTACGGTGCCATGTGATTTGGACCAGGTACTTATGTTGGACAGAAGAGATACATAATTTCTCCTGTATGGGCAAGAGACAAATATTAACGTGAAGATAAGTTAAGGAATTTTTTTAAACTTGTTGTCAAAGGATTGCTTGCTTTGTATTCGTGTATGTGCCGTAAATTACGCAAATGAACATTGTTTCCTAAAAGGCTTAATTAATGAAGTTGATTTTAAATGTTGCATATAAATGTGATAGGACCTATTTAGATAACTAAAGAATGCCTACTAAGGGAAGCGGGTGGACGGAATTCCCGATGGGTCTATCCTACGATAGGGTCATCCCAGAGAACTAGGAGGCTTCTCACAAGGTTTTCGACCCTTAGAAATTGATGGGTTAGAACTCTAATTCATGTCGTTTTAGGGAACCGAAATTGGACTATGCCCTATGGCAGAGAGGTTGAGCGGTGTATCCCTCTCGTCTCCCATTCTCTATGAACCAAGTGCGGCAAGGATCTTCTTCGGCTTGGGTATCTCTACATAAAGTAGGATGTCCAAGACCGGATGCTAGAATACTGTCAAGAGACCTTGATTACTAGGAACCCAAATTTTAGGTCGATCCTAGTGGGTTCACTGTGAGCATTCCGTTGCAAGGCGGACTCAAGAAACCCTAGGCGACAAACCCCGTGTCATTCCATGAGAGTGCCGGGGGGTGTCGCTTAGACTCCTCCCTCAATGGATCGCTAAAACATGTTTGAATAGTCGATAGGTGGGCATGTTACAATTGGTATCAGAGCAAAACTTCATAATGATATATGATTGATTAATGTATGGTTCGTCGACATATCCTAAATAGAATAACCTAAGTGGTATGGCTTGATTGTTAGGCACCTTTTGCACCCACGAATGCTGACATGCAAGAGAAGAATTGCATAAGTGCCTTTACCCCCAACAGATCATACTTTTTGGGCAAGTATGGATCCTTAGAAATGTGGAGTACGCAAGGTATGGAGAAGTCACATTATCATGCTCATGGTGTATAGCTTAAGAATACTTGTTATGGAGAAGGTCACAAAACAAGGAGCTACCTCATTGAGATCTTCGATTGATTCTATACATGCATATTTGGTCATTCAATGACATTGAAAAATGCAATGACCATTGCTCTTGAAAAATCTAGTAGAAATGAAAGAGGGCTTGCAATAGTGAAAGATGCCAAACTAGTAATGCAAAAAATACACATGCTACATGGCATAGCAACAAATAGTGCAAAGGCTCCAAAATGGTCTTCTATCTAAATTCCATGAATTTTTCCTTCCCCTCTTAGGTGTGAAACCCCCTTGATCTACTTACCCTTTAAATAGAAAGTACGTAGTTCATTTTTATAATTCACTCTTATTCATCTCCTAGGATTTTAAATTTGGTCTCTACACAAGAGTGACTTGTACGAAGTAAACCATGTGACCAATTTTCTACCCATGAAAAATCGATAGTCTTCTTCTACCTCCAGCCAAGGTCACCCAACAACAATGGAGAAGATTGTACTTATCAATAAGTACAAGGGGAAGAGGCCATGGAAGGATGATGATGAGGACACCTTCGCAATGAGGAGACCTATGTTCCTTTTGATGAGGATAGAGATGATTGCCATGGAGATGAGAAACATGGAAATGAGAAGCACACTTTTGAGAGTGAGGAAACACACTCAAATATAGAGCACTAAGATGAAAGGGAGCACCATGGCCATGGCAAAGGGCTTATGAGAATGCTCATCATCAAAGATCCCCCTCCTGTGCAACAACCCCTCACACTTACTGCACCACAGCATCAACCCCCCTCCCCCAAGCCACCACAACAACTCCCCCACTAACTACACAAGTAGCACAACCTTGCCAAGTGGGCCAAGGAATACCTTTTGCAGCACGATTTCCAAGTCAATGGAGGAGGAGAAGGAACTACCACTTGAAGGCCTCAAGAGGAACACAAAGTATTAGAAGAACATAGAGCTCTTGATATGGAAAGTAGTATTTTCCCAAACACTAAAAGAGATTTTCTGGAACTATGGACAAGAAAATGCAAACTGTAGCCTTAGAGTCCCTATCAGAGGCAACAAATGCTTACTTAGTTAGCCTATCTAAAGACATGTAACTCTAGTCTCTTGAAATTTTTTAATTTTAAAAAAACCCACACGAACATTCCCATTCAAACTTAATTTTTTTAAAAAGCTATTTAAATAGAAAAAAAACACCACCACCCCTAGAAAAGCCCCTGCACTCCCCCCACCCACACACAAAAATAATAAAAAATAACAAACAAAAAACAAAACAACACCCAAACATCAAACCATAGGGAAGAAGAAGAGAGGAGAAGATGGAGAGTTTCTCCACCACGGTCCCTCACCCTCACCCACTCACTCCCTCACACTCCCTCTCTCAAGAAAAAGCACAAGCAAGAACAGGAACAAGAAGAATAGGAGAGCTAGTTTTGGCCACACACAAGAATGAGCTTCTTTATTCACCTTTTGCCTTTTTATACATGCCCTACTCCTTTTGGGTGCCCATCCCTTTTTTACATGACCAACCATTTTAGCCTAGGTCCTATTTTCCTATTGCCTTTCTATTTATATTGTTCCTTCACCCATTCCCAACTACCTTTACACAAGAGGGAGCCTGGTGCTCTTTTACAAGGATTTAGGGTGTGCTTTTATATTTAAAATGCACCTTTTCCCTTTTGGAATTGCCTTGGACTTTTGAGTTTGCTTCTTACACTTTTTGCTCTTTTTCTCTTGTTTTTCAGTTGGGCCACATTTTTTCACTTTATCTTGCATCTTTTTTTTTAAATTTTCTTTCTTTGCGCTTTCTTTGCATTGGGGTTAACATTACCGAGGTTAACAATAGGATAAAACAATTAACCTAGTAGTATGATCCTTTTGAAATCCCCCAAATACATATCATGTGTTTGTGATATTAACAAATATTAGGTGGTAGAGTTTTGTATTAGTTTACCTTCCAGAGTCTACAAACGACTTTATGGTTTTGCAAAGATAATAAGATACATGTCTTAACAAGTTGCTTGTTCCCATACACAATTGACACAATAACCTATAAGACATTGAACATTCCTCTTACAAGAAGGCCAAAAGAATCCAAGGCATCACTCTAGGGACATGTGGACATTGAGTAGCTAATTGCAAGCAAAATCATAGAATAAGCTCAAAAGAAAAATGAGGCTAATAAGAGAAAAAAAAAGGCTAGGTAAGATTAGGATCACAAGAAGAGGAGGAATGGTAAAGAAAGAGATAGGGATATTTTATATTCTAGTGGACCTAGTAAATGAGAATACAAGGAACCTCAATGAGATGCTAGGGAAGGTAACGGTGGATGTTGGATTCCAAACTCACACTATTTGAGCATTTCACCTGAGGATATAATATTCCTTCATAGAAAGGTCAATTACATAAATGATATAACCATTCTAGTGCTACTAAAGTATACTAACATTCCATTGTATTGATTTGCATAAAATCACTAAGAGATAACTTTGTGGTGGGTAATTCCATTTTAAAAAAATTGTATTGTCTTCATCCCTTGCATTCTCCACATTTGTGAAACCTTGTTTAAGTTTATTATGGGCTCAATAGACAACCATAAATGCCAGATCCTATGACATGCAAGGAGGCATTCCGATATGCACCATGGCATCTGAGTCCTATATTGCTCTTTGTTGTGCCATTTTTGCTTTTGAGTGGGATTCCCACAATTTGAGGACCTTTTATGTGTACACATACTCTAGTTTTAATAATGTCAGAATGCCTCCCTATGCAACGTGGGGTTTGGGTCTTGTATTACTCCTCCATCATGCCATTTTTGCTTTTGATTGGGGTTCTCACAATTTGAGGGCATTTTATACTCTATTTTTGAATAATTTTATATATAACATTGGTCTTATCTCATTTATTTCCATCTTGGTTTGTAGGTGTCTGATGCTTACATTGTAATCTAATTTTAGAAGGGTGTTTGTAGTGGATACTCTTATCTCAGCAAAGGAAATGCAAGTTCTTTAGATTTCTTCTTGTAGAAAATAAACCATAAGGAAACCCGATACATAATCATTTCTTATCATTAGGGGATAAGTACTTTTTCATATAATACTTTTCCAAGAGCTTAGAATTGGATATTGATTTGTATTATCATACTAGCCTCTAAAATTGGACTCATGCAAATCACATTAGAGTACTTCTATCCTAGACCTAAAATTTAAGAAAATATGTTTAATGAATTATTTCCATAGGTTCCATGGGGATGTGATATTATAAGTATTAATTAATTTCTATTTCTAATATGTTTTAAATATTCTTCAAGTAATTGATAGTAATATAATCCACAAGTTTTCAAAGAGACTATATGCCACTCTTGAGCATAAGTTTCCAATATTGAAAAGGAACAAAGAGAATTTGTATACATATTCCAAGTCCCTTACCAAATTTCTTGAGGCAAATTTCATGCTTGAAGATAAGAGAATAACTGTAAGTGATTTACTAGTTGCTTTCGATTATGAAAAGATCTCTTAATTTCCTTTTCTTATATACTTGCTCTTAATTTTGTAGTTTACTAAAGTTTGTTACAAAGAGGAGTATCTTTGGCTAGTAAGGGCTCAAGAAATCAAAGTTTTTCTTAATAGGTATGTTCAACTCCCTCAAGACTTAGATTCCCCAAAAATTCAAAGAGGGGCCACAACCAAGATGGAAACTAGTACTAAGAAGCTAGCTTCTACAACCAAGAGTCCAAAATAGCTAAGAGGCTGACTATAGCCAAGAAGCCAAAGCAACCAAGAGGCTAGGTGTAGCCAAGATTGGCAAGGCCCCTCAAATTGACAAGGGGAAGAGGATCATTGGGGAAATGATAAGTGCAACTTTGGAAACATTTTTACAAAAAAAAAAAAAAAGTGAAGAAATGAGCTCAAAGATCACATGAGAAAGAATGGATAGAAAACTCCAAAGCAAGAAGCACAAAAGATGAGCCCATGAAAGAGCTTAAGGAAGACACCTCAAAGAGCCCCAAAAAAGGCAGAGAAGGCCCCTTATAAGGTACCACTTAACACTCCACAGATGGAAGTGACCCCAAGTCTCCCTTAGAAAATGTCCTAGGAGCACACCAAGGAAGGAGGCATAGACTAAGGCATCTCCTAGGCACCTAGGAATACTTTGGCTAGGGATGCTTGAGAGATAATATGTAAATTAGGTCATTGTATATGCAAATAACCTCTTGTATACAACAAAAATCAATGGAAGCTCAATGATTTTTAATCATTAATTCATTTATTCTCTTATTTCCCTTGAATTGTTAGTTTTGAGAATCCTATCTCAGATTATGAGTGTAGTTAAGTGCAATTAAATGTCTCATTGTAAGAATCCTAATATGAAATGAATTATAGCACTTAAAAGACACATGGAGAAAAATTTACAAATCTGGAAAGTTTAAGGATTTGAAAATGCAATGCTCTCTAGGGCAGCTCATTATGTGTACACTC
Source organism: Lygodium microphyllum (assembly GCF_053477565.2). NCBI lineage: Eukaryota > Viridiplantae > Streptophyta > Polypodiopsida > Schizaeales > Lygodiaceae > Lygodium > Lygodium microphyllum. The sequence continues at coordinate 163,282,666 of NC_141140.1, read as the reverse complement.
TTTTCCAGCCCTTCTTCCAGTAAATTCACCATTAATCTCAAATTGGAATCCCATATTAGTTGTTCTCTATAAACTTTGAAGTCTTTCTTTGACATATGCTGATGTCCATTTCTTGTCTACACAAATATATTGAATCCTCACCCTTCAAGTAGATAGTCATACTAAAGTGATTGTTGCTTTCCTCAAACTCCAAAGGTATCTATGCACCATTTATTTTCTTCCATCTTTTATATTGGAAAGCAAGATGTAGTATTTGCTTGGAATGTTGTATAATAAGGTAAGACAATGTTGTAAACATTTGAAAAGAAATAAATCACCCTCATGTACTTTCTCCACCAACTTCAAATTTGCTTTAAAGATTTCAATTAATGTGTTGGATGAACTTTTCCTACCCTACAAACATGTTCCTTGAAAGGTTGATCCAAAAAATTGATTTGGATGAACCAAGATAAAACTAACTCTCCTTGATATTCTCCCAATCTTCATAGAACTTTGCCTTAATAATCTTCAACTCAAAGCATTGGATGGTTCCATAGTTGGGATTATCGTAATTTGTCAACCCATTGAGATTAGGTGAAGGAATCTCTTCAAACCTTCCTAGTATTGATATTTTCCAGACTTGTCAATCCATTGAGATCAAGTGAAGGAAGCTCTTCAAACCTTCCTAGTATTGAGATTTTCTAGACTTGTCAATCCATTGAGATCAAGTGAAGGAAGCTCTTCCAACCTTCCAAATTCCTATGCATTTATTGGAACAATGTATGTTGCAAATAAAAAGTATAAATTATTTCCAATGAAGGAGAATGATGGATGATCAAGGTAAATAAGGTTACTTGTGAGTGACATTAAATATACTTGTGACTCCATGGATACAATTCCACACTTCTTTGATGGAAACACATCTAGACAAGCTACTCAAAATTAGTCTACAAGCTCAATGGAACATTACAAACTAAAATACAAAGATGCAAGATTTTGCATATCATTTTTAATATTGTAACTTAAAGCCTAGAATTCATCCTTTCCAATGAAAGCTCACATTTTCTCTTTTTTGTTTCTTGATCTTATGAGGACCTTTACATGCATTGTTATCCAATCTTCCCTCACCCTCACACACTCACTCCCTCACACTCTCACACTCCCTCTCTCAAGCACAAGATCAAGCAAGAAAGAAGAAGAAGAAGAAAAAGAAGAAGAAAAAGAAGAAGAAGAAGAAGAAGAAGAGGAGGAGGAGGAGGAGGTGAGCTACTTTTGGCTACACACAAGAATGAGCTTCTCATTCACTTTTCAACTTTATATACAAAACCCTAAATCCCTTTTGGGAAGTCATCCCCTTATCCCCTTTTTTACATGGTCGGCTATGGCCTAGGCCCTTTTTCCATTATCCTCCTATCTTCCTAGCTTCCTTCCTACCTCCTATCTACCTTTACAATTTGCACGGGTGAGAGCCCTACGCTCTTTTAGAAAATAAATCATGGTGTACCTTGAACTCTTTTACAAAAGTATTGACTTGCATTTTTTCTTGTGTGCCTCTCTCCTTGATTTAGGACTTTTTGCACTTCTTGTGTTTCTAGATTTTTCTTGGTGCGCCTTCATCTTCCGTTTTACTTTTGCCTTAGCCTTGTCTTCTACTTTAGATTTTCTAGATTTTCCACCTTGTTTTTTTGAGGGTTAACATTACCCTCCTCCTAGATGAGTGCCAGTCCCATGGCACTCTCCGTCGGAGGTAGTAGGCTTTGGCATGCACCAAAGACGTGGGTGGAAGAGATTGTTGTGGTTTGCCGTGGAGGAGTTTTGGTGGTGGTGCAGATGAAGGTCGTTGATGGTACTTTGTTGGCCTGATTAGCTAGTGATAGGGTTGTTGTAGTTAGTGATAGGGCTGTTCTTTGTTGGGAGTTGCACTCATGGCTATCATAGGTGTTGGTTTTTGGGGATTCTACGTGTGATGATTCTTTGGTGGGCTTGCATGATGATAAAGGGCAAGAGTTCAGAGTTAATTGTTGATGAAGAGCTAATGGTATTTTCGTTGGAGTCTTCAATATCTGCAATTGAAAAACCTCTCATATGGTCTCTTCCTAGGGATTAGTACTAGTCTTCTTATCGTGCTGCACAAGACGTACTTTGATTAGTTTGGGAGACATGTATTGTCTTGCACTTGAGAACCCAAACTGTGTATAGATTGTGGTGCAGATATTATGTGAGTGCACGTGCATACTTAGATATTACATAGTTAGAAGACTATTGGTTTGGCTCCTCATAGCAATGTGTGAATGAAGCGAGGGTTCAATGGGGTGGAAAAAATTATCAATGTTGAGGAGAAGTACACTTGAATGTTTCTTGAGACATCATTTGTGATTTTGACAACATGATGTAGCATAATTGAGCTTATTGATGCCTTAGCTTTTCATAGCTAATGGCTACTTCTAGTGTTTGAAGAGTACGGTGTACTTTCCATGGTCTTTCGTGCCTTTCTCACCACCATTGATTGTGATGGTACTGAGATGGAACGTGAAAAAGAATTGTGCAAATGGTTCAGGGTGACAGGTGTTGAGATATCGAGCTCCACTCGTGATATGCCAGGGGGACCATTGTGCATTTATGTCACTGACTTGTTAGTTGCAGATGCAGTTGGTACACCGCCCATGAATAATAGCTAGATGACAGCTATCCTTATCTACTCTGGTTTGTGGTTCAGTTAGTATGCCATCTTAGTTAGTTGAGTTTGGTTTGAGACCCATATATAGGGTTCTTCTATTTCTTTGTATGAGAGTTCTTTTGGCTTACACAACTAAGAAGAGGAAAACTGTTTTCAGCCTCCACCTTTGTGTGTATTCCCCCATTGTGTAAGTGAGAAAGCTACAAGTGAGACTCCTTCCTTCTCTCCCACAATCTTGACATGGTATCAGAGCCTTGTTCATGGTAAGGAGCTCAAGAAAGTAAACCAAGTTCGCCGTGTTCTGGTAAGAGGACCAGTGTTGCTTTCATTTTTCTGTTTTGGGAGCAAGTCTCTATAGGTAGCACAGCCGGAAAGTGCAAGAGTGTATTGTCTCAGATTGAGACGCCCTTCACGGTGTAGCAAGAGGGCAATATATGCTGCGGGTAAGGGCTTTAGCCCTTGGTTGCCCTATTTTTTTTTATTCGAGGCCATTTCGGGCCCTATTTTGGAGGCGAAAGTTTTTCACACGCACTCAGGAAAAGGCCCTATTTATGCTATGCGACCACTGTTCTACAGGTCGGTGAAAACTTACCGTAGAAATTGCATCGTATGTCTATGCGCAGAGACATTGGGAGTTATAGAATCATCCTTGTTGCCTGTTGATGCAAAATCGTCACTAGGAAGTGACTGTGTGGTCAAATATCACTTTCGTCAGTTTTGCAGATTTGTCCTTGTGAGGCTAAAGCTGTGTTTTTTACAGTGACAGAATTTTTTGCAGTATTCTGTAATGGCGTCTGATTCTCTTTCACATATTGTCACTGAAAAGCTTGATAAGAAAAACTTCCAAGCATGGAAGTTTAGAATGACGAATTTCCTTATGGGAAAAGGATATTGGGAATTTGTTGTAGGAAATGAAGAAGAACCAGTTCTTCCTGATGTTCCCAATCAACACCAAATGTAGGCATTTAAAGGATGGCATGAGAAAGCCAGAAAAGTTATGTACTGGCTGTCTATCAGTATTTCAGACTCTATGATTGTGCATATTTAGGATGCAAGTACGCCAAAGGAGACATGGGATACTTTGTCAAAAATGTATGGCACAAATACACAAGCCAGGAAAATCCAGCTCAAGCAAGAGTTGCACAATGTGCAAAGAGAAAGTATGAGCATCAATGACTACCACATGAAGGTGAAGAAGATTGCAGATGCACTTGCTTCCATTGGGTCACCAGTGGAAGATGATTATTTAGTTTGCGTGACCTTGAATGGTCTAGGAAAGGATTATGCACAGTTCCGAACATCCATTTCCGTTCGTGAAAGATTTCCTGATTTTGAGGAGTTGATTGGTCTTTTAATTTCTGAGGAGCTAAGAAATGGTGGTGCATCTTCTTCAGGAGGAACTTTAAAAGAAACTATCTTCTACTCAAATGCTGGAAGAGGTAGAGGCAGAGGTAGAGGAGGCAGAGGTAGAGGAGGCCGATCTGGAGACCGTGGTAGAAATCCGAATATGCAGCAAACTCAAGAAAACCAGTCCTATGGAGGAGGACGTGGTAACTCTAGAGGCAGGGGGAGCCAAAGAGGTCGTGGTGGATGGCAAAGAGACCAAAATGCAAACAGCAATGTTGAATGCTACTACTGTGGTAAAATGGGTCATATGGCTAAAGACTGCTATAAAAAGCAGAATGACATCATGAATGGAAAATTGCAACAAGGGAATTATGCATCTTCTAGTAGACAGGGTGATGACAGAAATGAGCATTTGTTTATGGTGCAGCACATGACCAACTCTGTGACAAGTGCAGAAGAAAGCAACAATGTGTGGTATGTTAACTCAGGTGCATCAAACCACATGATAGGTCATGCAAAATGGATGTAGGATGCAAGGAAAATGGAAAAACCAAGATTTGTGGAGACTGGTGATGATACTGCACATCCTATTGTGCAGATTGGAAAAATTCCTTTGTCTATGGAAGATGGGAAAAAGAAATACCTGTCAGATGTATTTCATGTCCCGAATATTACCAAGAATCTGGTTTCTGTTGGTCAAATGGTTGAGCAGGGCTTGTAGGTCAGATTTAATCCTCATGGATGCTTTGTTGAGGATATGAAAAATAAAGGTCGCTTGATAGCAAAAGGAAAGAAGAAGGGCAGAATGTTTACGTTGGATGCAAACATGTCTGAATTGAGTGCAGCAATGTTTGCACGTGGGACTGGTGTAGTTGCAGATATTGATATCTGGCATAAACGCATTGGTCATGTTAATGTATAGCGACTTAAATCAATCCAGGCCCAAAATATTGTTGCAGGATTTCCTAAATTCAAGGTTGCAGAAATGCATAAGGTATGTGAAGCCTATCAATTTGGAAAACAGGCAAGAAAACCATTTCCTAGACATGTTCAAGAGAGTAAGAAACCATTGGAATTTATCCACTCTGATGTGTGGACTACTAAAGCTGCATCTATTGGAGGCTGTCATTATTTTGTCACTTTTATTGATGACTATAGCAGAAAAGTTTGGGTGTATTTTATGAAAAAAAAAAGTGAAGTTTTTGGGCATTTCAAAACTCTTAAAGCTATGGTTGAAAAAGAAACAGGCCTGCAAATAAAATACCTAAGGTTAGATGGATGGGAAGAGTACCTCTCAAATGAGTTTGCAAAGTTCTTGCAGGAGCATAGCATAAAGCAGCAATATTCAAGTAGTCATATCCCACAGCAAAATGGAATTGCAGAAAGAAAAAACAGGTATATTGGAGAGGTATCTCATGCCATGCTCAATGAAAAAGACCTGTCAGATTTTTACTGGGCTAAGGCAATTACTACATTAGTCTACATAATGAACAGGACTCCCACTGCAGCAATACATGGCATGACTCCAGAGGAGAGGTATACTGGTAGGAAACCAGATATTTCTCATTTGAAAATTTTTTGTTGCATTGCCTATGTTCATGTGCTAGATGAGTTGAGATCCAAGTTGGATCCAAAAGCTGAGAAGTGCATCTTTATTGGTTACTCTCTACAGTATAGATGTTATAACCCTTCTACTCGTAAGTTTACAGTGAGGAGAGATGTTGTTTTTGATGAGATGAGTAGCTGGTATAAACCAGTAAATGTGATTGATAATGTAGATGCACAAAATGGTAATGCTGCACAGAATTCACAGCAGCAGTCTCACAAGATATTAGTGGACGTGGAGTGTCCTCTAGCAGTGGTTCACATTCTTCGCCATGGACAAGTAGATTGAGATCAATAGAATCTTCTCAAAGCAATGTAGATAGTGGTATGCAGGTATCACAAAAAGGAAAAGAGAAGGTAGATCAGCCCATGTTTGATGTGAATGCAGGTTACTCTTATGTGGATGGTGAATCTAGTGGCTCAGAACAGAGCATTGATGATGAGTTGGGTATCCCTTCTGTTGTTACACCTGGAGTAAGGAAGATCAGGGATGTTTTGAGAGCACCTGGAAGTGAGCCTACTTTGCACAGGTCTACCAGAGTTAGGTATCCTGTGGATAGGCTGAAATATGATCAATTTACAGCCATTCACTATGCCTATATAGTCAAAGTGATATAGGAACCAAAACCCACTTCTTTTGAGCAAGCCATGGAAAAAGAAAAATGGGAGAAAGCCATGGATGAAGAAATGGATGCCTTAGAAGCAAATGCTACATGGAAATTGGTACCTTTGCCTAAAGATAAGAATGCAATTGGTTGTAAGTGGATTTATAAGGTGAAGCACAATGTAGATGGTTCTGTGAACAGATACAAGGCAAGATTAATAGTCAAGGGGTATGCACAAACATATGGAATTGATTATGAAGAAACATTCAGTCCGGTTACAAGGATGGCAACCGTAAGAGTAGTCATTGCTATGGCTACATCAAAGGGATGGTCTTTACATCAGATGGATGTAAAGAATGCCTTCTTGCATGGTGATTTGCAAGAAGAGGTCTATATAGAGCAGCCACCAGGTTATGTGCATGCTGTTCATCCTGAGTTTGTTTGTAGGTTGAAGAAAGCCTTGTATGGCTTGAAGTAAGCACCTAGACTATGGTCTGACAAGATAGGATAGTATCTTGTCACTATTGGCTTTCAGATTTCCAAGGCAGATTTCTCACTTTATGTGAGAAAAACAGAGAAAGGTATTATACTGCTTGTCATTTCTGTTGATGATTTGATTATCACAGTGATAGTGATGAAGATATCCTTCATGTAAAAATGCTATTGAAGCAGAAGTTTGAGATGAAGGATTTAGGAGAGCTGCGTTATTTCTTGGGCATTGAGGTGATAAGATCACCAAGTGGGATATGGCTCTTACAGAGGCAGTGTGGATTGGACATGTTGTCCAAATATGGGATGACAGGCTGTAAGCCTATTTCAGTTCCTTTGGAGCAGAATGTGAAGTTGAGCGTAGATGCAGGTGAGCTTCTCGAAGACCCTACTATGTACAGACGCATAGTAGGAAGTTTGATTTATATGACTATTACCAGGCCAGATTTGAGCTATGCTGTTGGATTGGTAAGTCAATTTATGCAGGCTCCAAGGAAACCGCATTTGGATGCGGCTAGATGCATATTCAGGTATGTGAAGTCCACATTGCAGTATGGACTATTTTATGAGACTGGGGTTCAGATACAGTTGCATGGATACACTGATGTTGATTGGGCTGGTAGTATTTCTGATAGACGATCTACCAGTGGATATGTGTTCTCTTTTGGGAGTGTTGCAGTCACTTGGAGCAGCAAGAAATAGCCTACAGTTGCCTTGTCGAGCACAGAGGCTGAGTACAGGGGTGCAGCAATGGCTACATGTGAGGTAGCTTGGTTGCATAAGCTACTTTATGATATGCATCAGCCTACTGATGGGCCATTTGTCATTTATTGTGACAACATGAGTAGTATACACTTGGCAAATAACTCAGTATATCATGCTAGAACAAAGTACATTGAGGTGCATTATCACTATGTGCGGGAGAGGGTTTTACTAGGTCTTATTGATCTAGTTTATGTCAGCACAGAGGATCAGGTAGTTGACATTTGTATGAAGGCATTGGGCGCAGAGAAGCTGCGCAAGTTCAGAACCCTGCTTGATGTGCAGGAATTGGGATTGAGCTCGAGGGGGAGTGTTGAGATATCGAGCTCCACTCGTGATATGCCAGGGTGACCATTGTGCATTTATGCCACCGACTTGTTAGTTGCAGATGCGGTTGGTACACCACCCATGAATAATAGCTAGATGATAGCTATCCTTATCTACTCTAGTTCGTGGTTTAGAAGTATGCCACCTTAGTTAGTTGAGTTTGGTTTGAGACCCATATATAGGGTTCTTCTATTTCTTTGTATGTGAGTTCTTTTGACTTACACAACTAAGAAGAGAAAAACTATTTTCAGCCTCCACCTTTGTGTGTATTCCCCCATTGTGTAAGTGAGAAAGCTACAAGTGAGACTCCCTTCTCTCCCACAATCTTGACAACATGTCTAACCATAGGTGAGACAAGCTCCCTAGGTATGTCTTGCCCTTGATGTGCCTTGAAAAATTGTGGGGGATGTATAAAGGGCTAGGGGACTAGGAACGAAGCCAGCCAACTAAGGTCATTGGACATACCTAATTTGGGGACCCCTAGATGCTATGCTATGATTCTAGGTGCCTTTTTTTTTTCTTTTTTTTTTCCTCTTTTTTCTTTTTATTTTTTTCTTTTTTTCTCTCTTTTTTTTGGATAAAATGAATGCAATCAATGCAATACGTTGAGGCTATCAGCCTCTCGTTTGGATTGAGAAATGACAAGATCCAAAGGCTATGAAAAATGGATATTACAAAGATGATTTTGTTACTAGCCTCGATGCTAGAGGAACAATTGTTGAGATGAAGAGATACACTTGAGATTTTGCAAACCTCTTTGTAACATGTGAGACATCAGAACAATTGAGGTAGCAGCTGTAGTGAGCTATGCATGGACAAGGGATAGACCATTTGGCAAATTGAATCTTGGTTGATGAAGAAATATTTAACATTGTTGAGAGTATGGTTCCTACCCGAATGTAGAGTTTGGCCAAGAAAGAGAGAGCAACCAATGGCTATGCTTTGGGCCATGCTCAAATGCACTGTGTGCTCTCTGGAGGGTTGATTTTCTCTTTTAGAGGGGCTTTGGTGGCTCTTTTTTCTTGGTATTTGTGTTACTTTCTCCATAATATTTCTTTGTGTGGTCGGTGGTCTTGTGTGACATTGAACGCTTTCATACAGAGACTTGTGTTGTCCTGTATTCACTTGGCTACTCGTGAGAGTACATGAAAGTCATATGCTTCAACCATAATGAACAGGTGCAACTCAAAACGACATCACTTTTCTGAATCCCATAGTGTTGACTTCGATGCATATCACCTGCACTTGATTATCATTGCTTGTGTGTGTGCTAACTTTGCTTCTTTTGGTATTATTTATACATAGTCACAAATCACATTGTTTATTTATGTATAGGTTTATGAATCCATGTCACTTCGTGAGGATAAAAACCAATTGTGGGACTTAGGATTGTATTGCAGTGGGGCATACATATCCATTGATCATCGTAGCCTACTTAATAACAACAGATATTTTGCAACACTGAGTAGCAAGGTGCCTTGTCCTAGTCTACTGGCAACATGTAGCTCCTCCACTCAGTGAGAATTTTATCAATTAGAGAGTTCTTTTGGCTAGTTCCAGCTAAGTCCATACCCCAAATGGTAGTCAATACTCAAAAGAAAGTTGGCACCACAAAGGTCGGTTTGAGACCCCAGTCACTCCTCTGGGACCATAATCTGGGCTCCTAGTTCAGCCATTGTAGCGTGGTTTTCAAACCAACATTTTTTCAAATTGGCTTTGACCCTCTGATTGTCACTTTAATTGCTCTATCTCTAAGAGATTTGGTTGGTAAAGCCCTTTGTTGAATGTCACAGTTAAGTGTAGTTCATTGGCTTCCTTGTCTCAGAGGTGAGTTGTATGCGTTCATGTAGGAATTTGTCATAGTGCTCGTTAAGATATTCTTCCTCTTCCCAAGATAAAAGATATTACAAATATTCCTCAAGATGCTCCCTAGGGAATGTGCCCATGTTTGCAAGGACGTAGGCATGTGTGAATAATTTGAGTTTAGCATCCAACTCGCTCAAGCACTCTATGACACTTCTATGTTCGATGAGGGCTTGCTTGGTTGCTATCTCATACAAGGTTCTAGGAGTTTCCCTATGCTTTAGCATAGTTGGGGGCTTAGGCCTAGATGAGCAAGATTGGTCAATGCTAGGATTTATTTTATCCTTGGGGTTTCCATGTTTCTCCTAAGGCTTTGCTGCTATTATGTCATGGTTCTCCTCGGATATGAATGGTATAGTTTCATCAACATGTTGTGATCGTGTTGTATCCACTTTTGATTTGTCCATGTAAGTTCTGATGTCAGTGGATTGAGCGTTGCAAGCAATCATTGATGCTAATGGTTTCTTTAATTTACCTTAATACACGGATATGTCTGAGGTTTCTTCACCGCTATTACAAGAGATGGAAATGGGTTCATTCGTGGGTAGACTCGATGCTTTATTCCTTAGCTCTTCAGCTTTCTTGGTCTCAATCTTCTTGGTGTCTACAACCACTTGCAACTACTATTTTTTTCATTGTTTTCTCCTCTTTTTCTTGGGTAATCGAGGTGTTTCCTTTAAAGACTCAGGACCCTAAACTAGGTTAGCTATTGATGTGCTTGGTTGGGCCTCAGCATTCTCTTTTTTTGGCATGTCCTTATGGGACATAGCCGCAGCCTATTGAATAGCCTTGCCAAGTTGTGAGGGTACAACTGCCTCTCTTTTTGGCGAGTCTACCTCTTTAGATAATTCCCCTCTATTTAGCCACGCATCCAATTGCATTGGCAATTGCTCCTGGTTGGCCGTTTGCTCTAGACTCTTGTCCTTACCCATTGGAACATGCCTCCATTGCTACTTATCATAGTGGGTGTTGTGTTTAGAGCTGTTTTTCTCTTGCTCTATTATCATTCTTTTATGAGAATCAAAGGATTCTGCCTAGCACGGGATCTCCCTTTGGAGCCTTTTCATTCAGGGGGAGTTGCTCCTCGGAGAGCACGGTACAGTGAAAGTTGTAGGCCATGTTCAAGGGGGAAGTCATCGCCTATTATATGCCCCTGACGGATCCTTCCATCAGGTAGGCCTAATAGGCAACAGCTTACACTATGGCGGATGCCAGCAGTTTGAGTTAGAGCGAAATTTTTTTTACAACAAAGATTGCAGAGGTTTGGGTGACTCTAGTGTAGAACCAAAGATGGGTTAGGGTTCCTTCCATGTAGGCTTGGACGAAACTAGCTGAAGAAGTTAGGGTTGTATTGATGGAAAGCATAGGGATCTAGGATTGCAAGGTCTTGAGTGAGGCAGAAGACATATGCGCTAACATCAAGTACCTTCTCTTATCTTGAGCATGGCAATGGAGCTTGGAGCTTGGAGCTTTAGGATCGAGCTTGCTTGAGCTTGCACCTTGGATCATGGAGCTACCGAAGAGCTTGAGGGAGGATGCAACTCGATCAGGCATAAGGTGAGCTCACTACACTCATAGGTGTGAGAGTGTGCACCGCTATGTGAGAGGTAGGCAAGCATTGCACTTGGCTTGAAACACTTGAAATAATAAGCAATCTATGGGTTTTGATAGTCGAGCGAGAGATCCCACCTTTTGGTTCCATTGTTGTAATGTGTCCGCTCGTCCACTTGTGGGACGGTCTTAGCAGCCCATTAGGAAGAGAGTCTAGAAAGCGCCACCTAGCACTCGCAAGGAATGTCACAGGGTCTGTGATCTAGGTCTTCCCGAGTCTGCCTCGAGCAGAAGTATCTGGCTGTTCCCACTAAGGACCAACCTGAAGTCAGGGTTTCTCTCCTATCAGCAAAGTCTCTAGAAAGTAGCTAGCATCAAGCTCTAGATGATCCACTTTGAGTAGAAACAATAGAGTCGAAGTGGATTTATGCTGCACTTGGTTCATGGAGAGTGGGAAGCGAGAGGGATGCGAAGCTCAACCTCTGTGCCGATAAGGCGTAGTCCCATTCCACTCTCCTAAAACAGCATAAATCAGGATTCCAACTCAGCTGACTCTAGGTCTTCACAGTTTCATTATCATGTCTTTTGAGAAAAGTTCCCAGCTAACCGGGACCACCCTTCCATAGGACGGACCCAAGTCACGTCCACCGCACTTTCCTCGGGTTGCTTAGTTATCTAATTACCTACCACATTATGTTTGACATGCAAAAACAGCTTCCTTAATTAATCAATTTAAACACAGGTTCCTTCACATAACTTAGGCACTGACACAAAAACAATGTCAAGCAAGTTCCTTTTTCAAATATCTAGTCTTTATTTATCATACTCTCAGAATACATCAAGTATCATGCCCGAAGGCTATCCTAGCAATCAACAGGATTGCTGCTCCAAGTTTCGCCCGTAGACTAGTACATGGCCCTTGAGATCCCATCTCGAGTCACATCGGCCTCTTGTGCGGGATCCGAAGGCAAGGAATTTACAGCCAGAACCTCCCCTGGCATCCAAGCGTCCTCCCACTCCAAGCAGCACCCATGGAGAGACCTCTCGTGGCGGCTTCGGTCCATATACCCGGTGCGGCTAATCAATCCCCTTGGATAGGGCCACACAGGCAGTCAGAGGTAACTGAACCTGCCTCTCCCTCCAAGCTTTTAACCTGAAGCATTAAGTGTTTTGCCTTGAATTAGTTCCTTGAGCAAAGAAGTTCAAACAATGTACCTAAGTGTACAATCACAGTCATTTCTCAGGTCAATTGTACGACCAACTGCTAAGATGTGATTCCTTTTTCCCGAATACTCCCAGCATTCGATCCTTGATCGTTCGTGACTTGGTGAGATCCCAAGGGCTTGGCAAGCTAGGTTGCTTGTTTCCCTTTTTTCTTTCGGTTAGGGTTTGTACCCTACCGACCCTAATTATCCTTACCTTAGGTCTCCTTGTAAAATAGATCATGGACAACCTCGTCGTCCTCGGTTGGTCAACTTGTTGGTTATCTCCTAGATCCCTCAAAGTACCTATGTACCTTTATCTTTGATCTTAATTGATCAAGATTGTCTATCCCCTTGACCATGGCTGGTCAAGATGGTTCTGTTTAGAATAGTTCCTACTCCGACTTAACTATAATCTTCTTAAGCCCTCTTAATAATGCTCACAAGCACTAAGCTTTTACCTATCCCTCTTGAAGTCACCAAGGACTTTGTCATGGGATTCATGGATCTCAATCCCATTTGGTAAATTACAAACAACGTTGAATTTTCCCAACAACTTTAATGCACGCAACATAATGCCATGCCTTCATTTCAATGCTTACAATTTTGATATAATCCATACGATATTTTATGCCACACATGCGAATGTACTTTCTATGCATGTAATCTTAACATTATCCTCTCAGTAATTATTTACAAGATCTATAACCTTCTTGAATTATCTAACTTTATGTGATCATTGTATGAGTCTAATTGCACTTTAATCTTTTCTGCAGTTTATTACATGTACCTTAGAATCCATATTGCGATATGGAGATGCACTTTGTTTCTTCAATGTCCTTTGAAACGCATTTTAAGCAAGAACTGGTGCAAAGAGCAATGCACTTTATGCAGGAATTCATGCAAGACGTTTTTGGTAATTTATGATGCAATTATCTAATCAATTTCACCTATTATGATGTCATCTTACAATGGAAATTATCTTGTTTGTTATGTACTTCACATCTAAGTTCATACCTAGGAAATTATCAATCGTGCAATTAATGTGATGCATGTGAATATGATTTTCACCATGATAATTATAATCAATGATTTAATAATAGACAAACCTAGGTTTGGAGTGAAGTCTTGATTCCAGTGGTGTTTACGCCTGATAACCCATTCGCGGTTGTGGTACTGTCTTGATTCGAACCTCCATCCACACTTGCAGGGTTTCCGACCATCCTTGTGGAACTACGCTTCGGGGCCATACTCGAAGACGTGTGTATGAGAGATAGAATTCTCGCACTCTCCTATGCAAGATTCTCGCCGCCTCTCCTTGAGTTGAGAAAAGATAATGAAGGGGAGGGATGTATTTTCAGAAATGTTGAGGGTGTGTGACCTCTCTTTAAAAGCTTCCCTCTCTCTCTCTCTCTCTCTCTCTCTCTCTCTCTCTCTCTCTCTCTCTCTCTCTCTCTCTCTCTCTCTCTCTCTCTCTCTCTCTCTCTCTCTCTGTGTGTGTGTGTGTGTGTCTCTCTCTCTCTCTCAGGGCAGCAAGGCGACGTTTTTTTTATCACGGGGGGGAGGGGGGCTGCCGTTCCAGGAGGGAGGGGAGGGCTCCCCTTTTAAAGAGGGGGAGGAGGGAGGGCTTTTCGAGGGGGGAGATGGCCGTTAACGGCCGTTACCCTCCACCTGGGGGCTGCATGTCCCCCCTTCTCTTCCTTTACACCCTCTCTCTCTCTCTCTCTCTCTCTCTCTCTCTCTCTCTCTCTCCCCGCCATGCAGTCGACAGGGGGAGAGAGGGAGAGAGTAAAAAAAATTAAGTTAAATTTAAAAAATTTTAAGGGGGGTTCTTATGGGGAAGGTACGAGGGACACGGGGGGATATTACATCCTCTCCCCCTTAAAGGAATCGAGATGTCCTCATCTCAAGAAGACCTGGGGGTATTGTTTATTGAGAATATTTTCATCCATCAAGGTGGCATCCTCTTCCGGATAATCTTTCCACTAGATGAGGTATTCTATAAAGGTCCTTGATCTCAAATGCCTCTCCCTAACATCTAGGATTATATCAGGCCGTAGCTCAAGGACTCCTTGGCTAGGCAGCATTACAATTTGCTGATCATCAAGTACATGATTCAGATTAGATAGATACTTTTTCAATAGGCTAACGTGGAATACATTATGAATCTTTAGAGTTGCGGGCAGCTATAGTCTGTAAGCATTAGGCCCTAGGCACTTGATGATCATATAAGTTCCACAATACCTTAGACTTAGCTTCTTGTACTCTCCCAAGGACGGTGAACTCTTTTTAGGGCATACACAGATGAAGACTATATCACCTTCAACGAAGGATCTATCTTGTCGTTTCAAGTCAGTGTAAACCTTCTATCTATCCTTGGCAGCTTGAATGTCTTGTCTTATTGATTTGATTTGATCATCCATGTCTTCCAGCATCTGTCTTGAAGCTTCTACCCTCAATGTTGGATCCAAGAAGTTCAAAGGGGTACGAGAATCATGCCCATACAATGCTTGGAAAGGGGTCATCTGAATACTCTGTTGGTAAGAAGCATTGTAGGCAAACTCAACCAGTGGTAAGTATTGAATCCACTTTTTGGATTCGCGACAGCAGTATGACTTGGGGTAAGCCAACAGTGAAGTCCATACTAATGAACTCCCATTTCATTTGGGGAATGTCAAGTGGTTGCAATTTCCCAGGCATTTTAACATGTTCTGCCTTAATGCATTGACAAGACAAACATTTCATGACACATTTGAGAACGTCTCCCTTGAGCCTTTCCCAATAATAGCTCTGTCTGACCGCATTAAGGGTCTTGGCATAACCAGGATGTCCTGAGAAAGGGGAGTCGTGGGCTTCCCAAAGTATCTTCTGTTTGAGAGTTTGGCTTGCAAGGATACATAATCTTGTCCTAAAGGAGACAAGTCCACTACTGATGGAGAATTCTTGATACTTCGTCTTTAGCTTCGGGTCTTGATCCTTGATGGGGATCTCCCTTAGCATTTTCTGATAGACTGGGTCATGATATGCCCCTTCTTTTGCTAGCTCAAGAATCGGGTTGTTTGGCATTGATACCTTTGTGGCTAGAGTCCTTGCTGTTGATGGATCTTGCAAAATGAGAGAATTTAGAAATGCCTTGTGGACTGAGTGCATCGGCAACTACATTCTCTTTCCAGGCCTATATTTGATTTCAAAATCATATTCTTCCAGCACTTCGATCCATTGATGTTGCCTCATATTGAGCTCGTTCTGAGTGAAAATCCATTTAAGACTCTTGTGGTCCGTTACTAAGGAAAATTTGTTTCCTAGCAAGTAATGTCTCCAAAGTTTAAGAGCATGGATGACAGCCAACAGCTCCAGGTCGTGGGTAGCATAATTCCTTTCATGGCTCTTCAATTTTCTTGAAGAATATGCTACGGGATGACCTTCTTGCATAAGTACACATCCTAAAGCAAGTTTGCTAGCATCAGTTACCACTTCAAACTCCTTACGAAGATCAGGAAGTTTTAGGATAGGTGCTGATACTAAGCTTTGCTTTAGTATGTCAAAGTTGGTATGTTCAGCAGGTGACCATATAATTGCTATTTGCTTCTTGAGTAGATCAGTTAGAGGTGTTGCAATCAAAGCATAATCTTTGATGAAAATTCTGTAGAACCCTGTCAACCCAAGAAAACTTCATATTTCTTTGACAGAAGTTGGTGTTGGCCATTCTAGAACATCTCTGACCTTAGCTGGATCTACTGAAATTCCTTCTGCTGATACAATGAATCCCAGATATTCAATCTGTTGCTTGAAAAATGCGCACTTCTTCTTCTTGGCATAAAGCTTGTGTGCTCTCATTGTTTCAAGAACAATGCGAAGCTGGGGTTCATGATCCTTTCCCTGTTTTGAGTAGACTAGGGTATTGTCAAAAAAGACGAGTACGAAGTCATCAAGATAGGGCCTAAAGATATCCTGCATTAACCTGTTGAAGGTAGTAGGAGTATTCGTCAGCTCAAATAACATCACTAGGAATTCGAAGTGTCCATACCTTGTATTGAACGCAGTCTTCGGAACATCTTCTTCTTTGATCCTTATCTGATAATGTATAGATCTGATATCTATCTTTGAGAAGATCTTTGCTCCTTGAAGACGGTCAAGTAATTCATCTATTCTTGGAATGGGGTATTTATTTTTGATGGTTGCCTGATTCAACCCTCGGTAGTTAATGCATAGGCAAAGCGTTCCATCTTTCTTCTTTTGGAACAACACTGGAGCTCCCCATGGAGAACTACTAGGACGAATGTAGCCTTGATCTAATAGTTGCTTGAGTTGCTCTTTCAGCTTGATAGCTTCTGGGATGGACATCTTATATGGCCTCTTTGCGACCGGTGCAGCTCTTGGCACAAGTTTGATTTCGTGGTCGACTTCCCTTTGGGGAGGAAGTTCCATCAGATCTTCAGGGAATACGTCTGTGGGTATTCCTTTAACCATGAAGGTTCTTCTCTAGATTCCTGATTCTGATCTAGCTTATTTAGTTTAATCAAATAGACAGGTAGACCCTTTTGAATGCCTTTTATTATCCGTGTTGCTTTTGCCAACTGTATTTTTGGCTTACTAGCCTCACCTTGAGTCGTGACGAGTTCCCCTTCAGAATTGCAAAAGGAGACTTGGCCCTTCCCACAATGGATGTGGGCATCATTAGGTATTACCCAGTCCATTCCGAGTAAACATTTGTGGACACCTAGGTTCATTACCTTGAATCTCACAGAAGTTGGCTTCCCACCCAATAGGAATTTCACCTTAGCAATTTGCCTACTACAAGTGACCTCACGACCATTTGCTAATTCCATAAGTAAAGCAGGTGCATCTATTGTGGCTATCCCTAATCTTTTTGCACAGATTGGTGAAATGAAGGAATGAGTACTGCCACAGTCAATCAGGTTTTGAAGCTTTTACCTTGATGTTCTGATGGAGTTTGAATCACCGAGAATTGGCGATTCGGACCCTTCTTATGAAGAGTGGCATGAAGTGTTGCCCTCTCAATGTCAGCATCCATGGATAGATCTTCTTCATTGTCCAGCTCCTTGTTGGAAACATTGGAGGTTCTCCCTCTGCCATAATAGTGTTCATTGGCCATGAGCGGCTCTATTTTGACCTTGGAATTGCCCCTGGCGATGCCCTCTGCCAAGCTTGGGACACTCCCTCTTGAAGTGTCCGGGCTCGTTGCAACGGAAGCAACGTGGGTTGCAATCGTTGCTTTGTGTTGGAACAAAGTTGTTGACAGCATTGGCCCTAGCTTTCTTTCTTTGGCCCTGGTTCTGACCCTGTGCTCTCTTAGTCTAAGCCTTAGACATGCTCTTATTCTGATATTTGTAAGGCCAAATCCTGTTGTTTCTTGGTTTGGTCTGCACCTCCTGTATTATTGGAGCAGTTCAAATGAGTGCATCTTGTAGGTCCGTTGGGCGCATTGATTCCAATTGAGTGTTTATGGATGGATTCAACCCAACACAGAATTTTGACACCTGTTGTGTCATATCCATTGGGAGTACATACTTTAGAAGTGAAACAAACTTCGAATAATATGCTTCAAGGGATAATCCTAGCTGCTTCAAGTCATAGAATTCATTCATCTTTTGTGTGCGGTAGGCAGGTGGTAGATACCTTCCTCGCACAGCTTCCTTAAGCTTATCCCAAGTGACTGTCCCCTCCGAGATCGCTTGGTCTCTACACCATTGTTTCCACCAAAGTCTCGCTTCGCCTGTAAGCTTAAGTTTGGCGACCATGGCTTGGTTAGCAGGTGCAGTTCCCACTGCCTCAAAATAGTCCTCCATGGACTCAATCCAGATCTCGGCGTCGGCTTGAAAAGTCCTTCCCTTGCCATCAAACTCAGGTGGCTTAATTTATTTGAGAAGGAATTTCTTCTCTTGAGCCACAGCTGGACTTAGTGCAGGAGTCGGATTTGGAACCTACGCTTGGAATTGCGTCTGAACAATAAGATTCTTTATGTTAACATCTTATCATACGTTCCCATATTATGTTAATATGACTAGCACAGCTTTTTAGCTAAGTGATTTAATCACTTAACACCTCAGTTAACATTTATGATCAGGATAGATAATTTTAAGTCTTATCTATTCATGAAGGCATAACCCCCTTGAGTACATTTATTTTGGATAAGTAGAACAGGCTGATTGATACATCAGTTTGGGAAAAATAGGATTGTGTTACAATCGGCTAGAGGGACGGAATAATAATATGGAGTGGGATCATGGATTTTTAGGAAACGGTAAGTCATAGGAAGCTTGGGGTATCCCTTCCTTTGATACCCGTTCTTCTCATAGCGCCCTAACACTTTGATTTTGTCAGCAGAGATTACCCGGGTCACTTCTTCATAGACATACTTGTTCTGCTTGACTTGCCGACCGGTAACATGCAAAGTTGCGTTTACGCGAGCTTCGACAAAGATGAACAACTTCACGATCTTTAAATCTTCCATCCACTTGATTCTTTTCAAGTTGGTCTGAAGATATGCGAGTCGGTGGGCTGCTATGTAGTATATTCTTGAGTCTGCTGTCCATCTCTGCTCCGCATACAGGAGCGAAGGGTTATAGATGCGCTCTAGAATATTCATCATGCCAAGCCTCTGACGATAATTCGAAGCACGCATTGCAGTCATGAACATGACCTCGAACACCAAGAACTTGCTCCATGCTTCGTAACTCTGCAACCCAGCATCCATAAATGAGTAAATAAATATTTTCAATAGAAAACACTGCTCTATTCCACTCACCCTCCCCTGTTTATCCCCTTCTTCCCTTTATTTTCCTCCAGTAAGTTCCCTTACCACCTTTAGATCTCGTTGGTTCGCTCTGATACCAACTGTAACGTGCCCGCTTGTCCACTTGCAGGACACATCTTAGCAGCCCATCGGGAAGAGAGTCTAGAAAGCGCCACCTAGCACTCGCAAGGAATGTCACACGGTTTGCGATCTAGGTCTTCCAGAGTCCACCCTGAGTGGAAGTATCCGGCTGTTTCCACTTAGGGCCGACCTGAAGTCGGGGTTTCTCTACTATCAGCAAAGTCTCTAGGAAGTAGCTAGCGTCGAGCTCCAGATGACCCACTCTGAGTAGGAACAACAGAGTCGAAGCGGATTTATGCTGCACTTGGTCCATGGAGAGTGGAAAACGAGAGGGATGCGAAGCTAAACCTCTCTGCCCATAAGGCGTAGTCCCATTCTGCTCCCCTAAAATAACATAAATCGGGATTCTAACTCAACTGACTCTAGGTCTTCACAGTTTCATTATCATGTCTTTTGAGAAAAGTTCCCAGCTAACCATGATCACCCTTCCGTAGGATGGACCCGAGTCACGTCCACCGCACTTTCCTCGGGTTGCTTAGTTATCTAATTACTTACCACATTATGTTTGACATGCAAAAGCAGCTTTCTTAATTAATCAATTTAAACACAAGTTCCTTCACGTAACTTAGGCATTAACACAAAAACAATGTCAAGCAAGTTTCTTTTTCAAATATCTGATCTTTATTTATCATAGTCCCGGAATACATCAAGTATCATGCCCGAAGGCTATCCCAGCAATCAACAGGATTGTTGCTCCAAGTTTCACCCGTAGACTAGTACACGGGCCTCGAGATCCCATCTTGAGCCACGTCGGCCTCTTGTGCGGGATCCAGAGGCAAGAAATTTATAGCCAGAGCCTCCCCTGGCACCCAAGCATCCTCCCGCTCCAAGCAACACCCACGGAGAGACCTCTCGCGGTGGGTTCGGTCCATATACCCGACGTGGCTAATCAACGCCCTTGGATAGGGCCAGGTAGGCAGTCAGAGGTAACTGAACCTGCCTCTCCCTCCAAGCTTTTAACCTGAAGCATTAAGTGTTTTGCCTTGAATTAGTTCCTTGAGCAAAGAAGTTCAAACAATGTACCTAAGTGTACAATCACAGTCATTTCTGAGGTCAATTGTACGACCAACTGCTAAGATGTGATTCCTTTTTCCCGAATACTCCCAGCATTCGATCCTTGATCGTTCGTGACTTGGTGAGATCCCAAGGGCTTGGCAAGCTAGGTTGCTTGTTTCCCTTTTTTCTTTGGGTAAGGGTTTGTACCCTACCGACCCTAATTATCCTTACCTTAGGTCTCCTTGTAAAATAGATCATGGACAACCTCGTCGTCCTCGGTTGGTCAACTTGTTGGTTATCTCCTAGATCCCTCAAAGTACCTATGTACCTTTATCTTTGATCTTAATTGATCAAGATTGTCTATCCCCTTGACCATGGCTGCTCAAGATGGTTCTGTTTAGAATAGTTCCTACTCCGACTTAACTATAATCTTCTTAAGCCCTCTTAATAATGCTCACAAGCACTAAGCTTTTACCTATCCCTCTTGAAGTCACCAAGGACTTTGTCATGGGATTCATGGATCTCAATCCCATTTGGTAAATTACAAACAACGTTGAATTTTCCCAACAACTTTAATGCACGCAACATAATGCCATGCCTTCATTTCAATGCTTACAATTTTGATATAATCCATACGATATTTTATGCCACACATACTAAGGTACTTTCTATGCATGCAATCTTAACATTATCCTCTCAGTAATTATTTACACGATCTATAACCTTCTTGAATGATCTAACTTTATGTGATCATTGTATGAGTCTAACTGCACTTTAATCTTTTCTGCAGTTTATTACATGTACCTTAGAATCCATCTTGCGATATGGAGATGCACTTTGTTTCTTCAATGTCCTCTGAAATGCATTTTAAGCAAGAACTTGTGCAAGGAGCAATGCACTTTATGCAAAAATTCATGCAAGACGTTTTTGGTAATTTATGATGCAATTATCTATTCAATTTCACCTATTATGATGTCATCTTACAATGAAAATTATCTTGTTTGTTACGTACTTCACAACTAAGTTCATACCTAGGAAATTATGAATCGTACAATTAATGTGATGCATGTGAATATGATTTTCACCATGATAATTATAATCAAGGATTTAATAATAGAGCAACCTGGGTTTGGAGTGAAGTCTTGATTCCAGTGGTGTTTACACCTGATAACCCATTTGCGGTTGCAGTACCGTCTTGATTCGAACCTCCATCCACGCTTGTAGGGTTTTCGGCCATCCTTGTGGAACTATGCTTCGGGGCCATACTCAAAGACGCATGTATGAGAGATAGAATTCTCACACTCTCCTATGCAAGATTCTCACCGCCTCTCCTTGAGTGGAGAAAAGATAATGAGGGAGAAGGGTGTATTTTCGAAAATGTTGAGGGTGTGTGACCTCTCTTTAAAAGCTTCCTCCTCTCTCTCTCTCTCTCTCTCTCTCTCTCTCTCTCTCTCTCTCTCTCTCTCTCTCTCTCTCTCTCTCTCTCTCTCTCTCTCTCTCTCTCTCTCTCTCTCTCTCTCTCTCTCTCTCTCTCTCTCTCTCTCTCTCTCTCTCTCTCTCTCTCTCTCTCTCTCTCTCTCTCTCTCTCTCTCTCTCTCAAGGCAGCAGGGCGGCTGCATGCCCTCCCCTTCTCTTCCTTTACTCCCTCTCTCTCTCCCTCTCTCTCCCTGCCATGTAGTCGGCAGGGAGAGAGAGGGAGAGAGTAAAAAAATTTAAGTTAAATTTAAAAATTTTTAAGGGGGGGTTCTTATGGGGAAGGTACGGGGTGCACCGAGGGGGGGGGGGGGGTATTACAATTGCCGAGACCAACGAATTCAAGCTTTGAGTACTTGCGTACTCCAAATTAAGCATTGGAGTAGGGTTTGCACCGAATGGATGCTTGAGATAGGTAGGAAGCAAGTCGGATGGCATTTGATCTCTTTGCAGGTAAGTTTTTGGTTTTAAAGGTTTGGGCGAGTAGATTGGAGTAGCTTGAGTGTTTGCTTGTGATTTGGATACATTTAGGTAGGGAAAACTAAGGAAAAATGGAGAAACAAATAGTAGGGTTACTGTTGTAAACATGGTGAAATAGGGAGAAAAAGGGGCTTCAATGCATTGAGAGGAAAGAGAGAAGAAGGGAAGTGTAAGACTGAAGAACAAGGGGTTTTCCCTCCATAAGGTTTTTCTATGGTGTCTAGGGAAATCTTTTGTAGTGACCTACAAGCATATTAGAACATATGAAAGTCAAGAATACAAAATTCACATAGAGAAATTAATGAAATCACATGTATTATGAGACCATATAGCAAGCATTTTCTTGCTCCTATCAATAATATGATTTTTCCATTATCTAAGCTAAATGTCCATGGATTGGATGACACTTTCTCACACATCGCCTTTTTGCCAATGCTTTGTTATATAGCTTGCCTATATGCTAGCTTTGGATTTTATTTGCGCAAACCTCCATTGCTCTCATATGGAAAGGTGCTCCTATTGCTCTTATTACTTCTTTTTCTTGATAAAATTCCTTGTATATTTATATAGGCTTCGCTCCTAATAAAACAAGCAAATCCTCTCCCTCCCCTCCGTAATTCTCAAGGCCCTCATTGAACCTGATTCTCATAGCCAACTAGTTTGCCCTTACCTAATCATTCACAAAATTGGAGAAATCAATAGACAAATAGTCACATTGCTACATCATGAAGTTCCCTAAAAAAGGACACTTGGTTGGCAACATCCTCTTCCATCATCTTGCACGTAGAAATATTCCTAGGTTATTGCACATTAAAGAAAATTGCAACCAAGAATAAGGTGATTCCACATCATGACATGTCTAATAAATGCTCTTACCTTGGCATGTAGACTTGACAGACCATGGTAACCCATCCATTACCTCAACCGATATGATCAAATTGCATCCATGCATTGCATAGATCTTCATTGCTAACCCTTCTCATGTGATTCACAATGTCCACATGAGAAGATGATCACTTTCTAGACATTTTGAATACAAATGCATTTATCCTCAAGTAGACCCTAGGTAGGTTGTATTTATACACCTGTATCAATCGAAAATACATTTTATATGTTTCATTTATGTGTATAATCCATATAATCACCAACTTTCTATACTAATTTCTATACAAAAAATCATTTTTAGAAAAGACATTTTTTATAGAAATTTCATATAAAAATCTTGCAAAAAAAATCATACAAAAAGAATTTTATTTCATTTGAAAATGAAGGATATACTTCCCTATATAACTAAATCCAAAAACTCAAAACTCATTTGTATTTTAAAAAATGGAGTTATAATGTGCACTTTATTATAGCACAATTTTCATCACTACTCTACTTCTACATAATAAGTATTTTAAAATTATAATTAATTGACAAAAAATAAAATTAAAGATATAATATAACATGAGAAATTAGAAACACATTGTTGTCAGCTTATATGCATCGGCATGCACTAAGGTGTTTAGTATTAACATTGAACATACATTATGGATAATTAGATTTTAGTAACACCTTGGTGCTCATTTGCATGCATTTTGCATCAACCTATTTAGGGTTAGAAAAGTCAATATGTGTAGGATAGTAGCACCATCAACTTGCATGCATGTTGCACCAACATGTTTAGGATTTAAAACAATACATCCTAATGCTATAAATATTATAATTCTCTTACAAAGTATCAACTTGTGAGATGATTAGTCTATATATCATAATAATGTGCTTAAAGCTTAATATATATCATAATATTCTTATGAAGTATCAGCTTGCAAGTTTATTAATTTATAGGCTTTTATACTTTATTAACATATAATTATCAAATAAAGGTTAATAAAGTTATTTTTGTAGAACAATTAGATAGGCTTTGCAATTCAGTGAATAGGAATTTTATAAGATAAATTCAAGCCTATTGGAACATTGATTTCAATCATAAGTTTAATATTCAAAACTATTAATACAAACGTTTAATTTGTAAAAGCTCAAATATCAATCAATATAGTTTCATAAGCACATGACATGACATATCTGAAAATTTCCAACTGCTAAAATATACCTAATTCAACCTTATTTGCTATTTATTTTTGCTAAGACAGATCCAAAACTAACTTTTTGAATCATTTCATTAATTAGGAATCCTTTCTTACATTTTCAAATTATTATTAATTAGGAATCCACTTTATAAATAAAAATAAAAATTGTGCTTGTATTTTCTAAAATGGTCCCAATATTATCTCAAAAATGTCACCAAAAAAATCAACATTTTTTAGCATTAGAAAACGATCTTGTAACTTTACACACACACATACACATACAAAAGAGAGAGAGAGAGAGAGAGAAAAGAAAAAAAGTTGAATACTTATTAGGCTTGTGGCAGCCATTAAATGGCTGCTACTCCTATGCAATGACCCCCCCCTCCCCCCCTTTTCCTTTAAACTTTCTTAAAAATAAAGAAACTCCCCCTCCCCCTAAATTGAGACTATGCCTTATGGGGACAAAGGGGTTGGTGCTCAACTCCCCCTCATTTCTTTCCTATTGAACCAAGTGCAATGCTTGCCTACCTCAATCTTGGGTTATTCATGAAATGTGTTCATTTTGAGTTCGATGTTAGGTTTCTACTAGAGACCATACTTGTGTCTTTAGAATCTATAGCCAAGCTACCTCACATGTTGCAACTACAACACCCTTATACTCTACCTTAGTACTAGATATGCAACTGTAGGTTGCTTCATATTACTCCAAGTAATAACAACACTCCCAAAAGAGAACATAAATCGACTAGTAGATCTCGTCTAAAATATTACCAGCCCAATCTGCATCAGGAAACCATGCAATTCCAATGGTACATCTGGAGTATAGAACAAGGCATAATCAAGTGTAGATCTCATGTAGCACAATGTAGGCTACAGTACATCCAAATATGGCTTTCATGGAAGTTGGATAAATCGACCCTCCCAAACCACTATGTAGTTTAGGTCTAGCCTAGTGATTGTTAAATAAATAAGGCTATCCACAATCTTCCTATACATAGTAACATTCTCAATCACATCACTCTCATGTGCATTAAGCTTAGCATTGACATCCACAAGTATCAAGATTGACTTATATTTAGCCATACTATCCTTTTTTAGCATATCCAAAACATATTGTCTATGTGACAACCATATACCTGATGGAGTCCTAATTATCTCTATACCAAGAAAATAGCACAACTCTCCCAAAACCTCCATTTCAAACTCAGCCTTGAGAAGGCTCTTTACATGGTTAATCTCTATCTCACTATTACCCATGATAATCGAGTCATCTACTTATATTGTAATGAGAACAATACCCATATCACTCTCACATACATAAAGTGAGTGATCAATTTGTTGCAGAATCCAATGCTAACAAGATATCCACAATTCTATCATGCCATGCCCTATGTGCTTGCTTCAACCCATATAAGGCCTTACAAAGCCTACATACATAAGCAATATAATTGTCATCCTCATAACCATGTGGCTATTCAATGAAACTTCTTCTTGAACCTCCCAATGCAAAAAAACATTTTTAACATCTATTGACACATGATCCATTCCTTTGATGCATCCATTGCTATGATATTCCTCACATTATCCATTTTAGCTTCCTTGCCTCCTTTTGGTAAAGGTATGAAATCCCATGTGTCATTTTCCTTCAGAGTGGCTATCCATTTCTTCATCCATAGCATTATCCCAATGCTCATTACCCACCGCATCCTCAAAATTATTGGCCTCATGTATAGTGATGTATTACATAGCTATCATATATCAATCGTTGCATGGGCTTTCTTACTCTAGTTGATCTATGTGGACCTTGATCACTGCCAAATTCCTTAATATCCTCTTTTGCCTTCCTCACATCAAGTGTCTTAATAGATAGAATCACAAAATATTCATCCAAGTTTTACTCCAAAACCATCTGAATCCATGTCAAAATGAGAGAAACTTGATGATACATCAATCATAACAAGTGAGTCTCCAAACTTCTCCTTGTCTTTTCTTGATACTTGTGATGTAGGTGGAGTAACTTGTGATCGTAAGCTACCACTCCAACATCTATTAACAGACCCATGACTATAAGACTCATGTAGCTCACTCAATGTTTGTGAGACTATTGACATGTTTTATGGACAACCTTACTCTCATGTACATCGTCCAATTGCATCCTACATATTGCTATCCCAGCTACACATTTCATCAAAGACAACATCCCTAATAACTCTCATCCCATGTGTAACAAGATTATAGTATTTATATCTCTTTTTCTTAAGATCATATTCCATAAACAACATCCCTAATAACTACATCCCATGTGTAACAAGATTATAGCATCTATATCTCTTTTACTTAAGATAACATTCCACAAATATACATTTTTTCACTTTGGGATCAAATCTACTACAAACTCATCAATAATATGCACATAAGCAATACTTTCAAATAGGACAGATTTGGCTTTGTCCTTTATACTTCTCCTCAAGTGTCATACCATGTATAGTATCCATCAGTGTCCTATTCATAATGTATACAATAGTTGCACAACTGTTTCAGTCCAATAGTATTAAGACAAGTCTCTTTCAAGCTTTAATGCTTGAGCCACCTCTACAATATGCATGTTTCTTTGCTCAGCAACTCAATTTTGAGATGGGGAGTATACCTACATGTAAATGACCTTTGAATATTATTTTTTTGCAAAAAATCAAAGCAGTCATTGCAAAAGTACTCCTCCCCTCCATCTGACCTTAGGCATGTAATATGTAACCTTGTCTCCTTCTGAACTAAAGCTTCAAAGTGAGAGAATATCTCGCTTCTCTCATGCATAAAATAGACCCATACTGTTTTAGTATAATTATCAATGATAAAGACATAATACTTGCTACCCCTCATAGTCACAGTCTTTATAGGACTCCATACATCAGAATCTATCAACTCATGTGGCTTCTTGAATACATGCTTTTCATGTGAAAATGCATGTCTTGATTGCTTTCCAAATTGACATGCTACACACACCTTATGCATCGCATCAACTCTAAACTTTGGTAAGCCATTCACAATCTATTTTGATTGCATATATTTTAGATGTTGCACATTTACATGAGCAATCCACTTATGCCAAATTTCCATGTTAACCACATACCTGAACCTTGTGTAAAAATAGCAGCATCTACATCAAGAGTAAACAATCTATTAGTACGCTTACCTTTTGCAATCAACCTACAGACATTTTCAAGTTCCCTTGTATGACAACCAACATATGTGTACCAAACATGCAATCCCTATTCCACCATCTAACCAATAGTTTCTTAATTATATTTAGTATATGTAACACAACAACCAAGTACTTTGGTATGCAATACATTAATCAAATACTTTTTTTTACCATCTTACATCCTCAAGGGAACATTTCCAATGAAAGTAATGGGATGGGTTGTATGATCTCTATCTCCACATAGCCTAGAGACTCTAGATTGTGCATCTCTCTAAACCACTCTCCCACAAGAATTTGTGTTGTTAGAGACACCTAAGTCTACATGTCATACATTATTCTCAATAAACCATCAACAATTATAGTATCCATAAATGATGCATGACAAAGAGCTATTTGCTTCTATCATCATTGTTTTTGCTAGTGGAAGCATAATTACCATGCTCCTTTTTTTCATTTTAATTTCAATTACTAGAAATATGGCCTTTCTAAGCACCATGTCAGTATTTCCTATTATCACCAAAATTTTACTTTTCCTACTTGGTTTCCCTCCCTCAAGATCATCTTTGATTTTGTTGTGCACCATAACTTCAACCATGGTCACCACCTTGGCCTCAATCACAACCTCTACTTCCACTAGTAGAGTAAGACACTTGTTCAACAACTTGCTCTAACTTTGAAAAGAAGAGAAATCCAAGCCAAGATTCTTCTCCTCAAGTATCATCATAGAAATCAGATCTACAAAGTCAAGGATATCATTCTAGTAGTTGTAGATAACCTAAAGCTCTTGTACTCATCTCCATGTCCATCTAAACAATGCTCATATAGCATTATCATCATCAACTAATACACTAATAGATCCAAGAGCTTCCATAATACTCTTGATCTTTAGTCTATAGTCATTGATGGAAAATTTTCCTCTTTTAACTTAATTTAGCTCTGACTTGAGTTGCAACTTTTTTATCTTTGTGTTTACCTCCAATAACCTTGCCAAAAATTTTCAAGAAATAGTGATGGTTTTAGATTCCTACAAATAGCCCGTCATAATATCTATGACACTCATAAATAGCCATTATAGCACTTAACTTTGTGTATGCTCTCCCAATCCTTCTTTGCCTTTATCTATTCTTCAATAATATTGTCCTAAGGGACTTTGGGTACCAATATCATTTATCCTTCAATATAACTCCAAATGCCTTTAATATGTAAGAAATTTGTCATATTGAATTTCATACTAGATAATTATTTTTATCAAGCTTCTCAATGGCAATCTAGTTAAGATTGTCAAACACTTTAATAAGACATCAAATCTTGCAAAACCTCAGTCTACAACCAAGTCAATATACAAGGTATGCTAAACCAAAACAAGTCGCTTTTTTATTAACTAAACGAAATAGCTACAATCTGTATTCTATTTGCAAATGCCCTTTGTATCTACAACCTAGCAAAAATTTGAAACCTTACATATCCAAAATCTGTAACCTCTGCACTTGTAAACAAAAAAATGCAAACAAACAAAAGAAAAGAGAGGTGAAGCAACAACCAAGAGCATGTATAGACAATGGAGACTTGAGTACACAGAGAAGTAGGGCTAAAATCTTCTTCTTATACATAAATTGCATTATTCTACTATATGATACAATTCAAGTATGAAATTACTAGAATACATTTACAAGTGGCCACTAAGTGTGAACCCACTAAGGATAGATGAGGCAGCATAATATATGTGCCATAACCAAGAATGGACTACATGAATATAGTCTAGCTATAGTATCATTGGTATATTCTCCATCTTGGTCACCTAACATGCCAGTGAATAAAGTCATATCACACACCAACCAACACATGTAATGGATGCCAACTCATGTGGAGCTTGACATCTCAACACCTTATTGAGTTCTTCAATGTCAACATGGATGTTGGAATGCCATTTTTAATAGGCTCCAGAGTGCTCCTATATGGGCATTTTATCCCATTAAGATAGTAGATTACTATTTTTACTCCCTTTCTTACTCTTATAAATCTTGGAGCCATAATATTTAGAGAAGAGCCAAGCATAATGCCAAAGTCAAGCTTGGAATTTGGAAACCTAGGGCTATATACAAAATATCTCTTTGAAAAAAGTTGAATCCCCTAATTATGAAGAAAAAAGACATATCGTAGATAATGATAATTACATCAATGTAGCTATATACGTGAAGAATGATTCTACTTCAAGATCCAAGGTCAAGTCATCTTGCAACCACTGTGGTAAGCTTGCACATTTGGAGAAGGAATGCAGCTTGAAAATGAAGTACTCTATTTGTGGGAAGATTGGATATTCAGCTCATTATTACTTCGAGAAGAAAGATCAAGAAAATGCAATTGAAGAAACTAAAACAATGAAGAGGCCAATGCCCTCAAAGTTGTTGGTCATGATAACCATGAGTATGATTGGTTCTTTTAGAATTTCCTTTTATAGTATTAATAACATATCCCTACTTTTATATTAGTTTTCTTGGCCAAACCATCCTTGTAATAAATAGTAGCTTAGGTACTAAGTTGTAAGACCAAGTCGGCATACTTGGAACAATAGCCAAGTTGTACTTGGAGTAGTAGTTTGATAGTAGTAGAAGACATTTTCTTCTAGTAGTCAAGGTATCAAAGGTCAAATGCGACTAGTCTAAAGGAGAGTATTGAAATTATCCTAATTTTAGTTAATAATATGGTATATGAATTTTTTCCTATAAAATAGGACTCAACTCATGAATAACAAGTCATTCTTGCACTCTCCTTTTCGCTCTCATTATCTCTATTTTCATTTGCAAGGCATGTCCATTCTAATTCATAGATTGAGTTCTTCTCTATTTTCCAACAAACTAAACTTTGAGTCCATGTGGAATATCATCTAGTCTCCCCTTAGAAAATAGTGGACTTAGTTGGATATGGGAATTCCAATTCTACTTCATAAGAAAAGCATGGGATGGCCACTCCTTAACACCCACCTAAGAAGGGTCATTTTGTAACCAATCAAAGGTAAGAGAGGCCTAATACCACACTTGGTTCAAAGAGAGTGGAGCTGACTTTTAAACTTCCATAACCATTAGGACTAATACTCAACCACACTCTGCTTCCCTAAGACAATGTTAAGTTGGTTCTAACCTACCAAATTGAGGAATCACATTCTAGTAATTCTATCTAGTTTTTAGGAATGTTAATCAACTTATCGGGTCCATCGAGCCATAGAGTCTTGGTCACCAAAACTAAGGCATCCACTTTCCTCTATGGGTTTGTTTTAGCTATCTAATTAAGCAATTGTGTAAACATATGAAAAACAATATTAATATGTTACACAAGGTCCATTAGCACAATTGTTAAGCACATAAATAAACACTCTAAAAATCATTTCTAAAATTTATTACAAAACCATCACTTCCATAAGAGTGGCCAAAACTATCCTACTTAGGATCTTCCAACCCCACAAGGTCAAGCTGTATGTGATTACATTCCTTCCATAATCACAAGTCATTTATGAGTTCATAGCCTTGTTAAGCTCCACTCAACCTCTAAAGCTATCCTACACTATGAGCACTTACCACTCAATCCTTTGCTCTTTCAAATGGTTGAGTGATTTTAAAAAAATAGAACACCTACCACTCTTACAAGGTAAGTTTTTTTAGTATTCTACAAGGTACTCATGACTCATTGGTGTGGGGATCTGAATAGCCTTTACCAATTTATCATCTTTTCTATCCAACCATCACAAGTAGGGATTCAAGATAGCATAACCTCAACACCACCAAATATAGATATTCATACCACAAATAGAAATGATAATTTCATCATCAAGCAAATATGCCGTGCATGAACCTACTTCTTATTCACCTTAGAGTCATCATAGCAACAATAAAAGCAAGACAAAAAGACACTTGAAAGAAAACAATTTCTCCAATTTCCACGAACAATTATGACCATTGAAGACCATGTCCTTCAACATCACTCAACTTGGATACAATCCTTTGTCCGATCAACTAAATATCATCTCCCCATAATGTTCTCCAAGCATGCAACTTGGATAAAATGCTTTGTCGAATCTACTAAATGTTATCTCCCCCATAATCTTTTTCTAGTACCCTTTCCTATGCACATCGATATTTCCTCCCATCTTCAAATATACTAAGTCCAATCTACTAAATGTCATGTCCTCATAATCTTGTCAGAGCACCTTTTCATCAATACCAATAATGATTCCCATCTTTGACTATCAACCTCTCTTACTTCATTGACTACATAACTATGAAGAACCAATGGAGTGGCCTACCCTTGATTTGATCCTGTTTTTCATTCCTAAAAATAAAGAATCATCTAAAGTTGGTTTCACTATCTCTTGGATTTTACTAAAATTAACTCTTAAACAATTTTAAAAAGTAAAACCCTATTTTCAACCTGATTTTCTAGCACTCTTAGGTTCATCTTTAATTCACCCATTAATGTGTGTGTGAGCACTGACATAGCTTTAGGTGAGAATATCGAGAAATTTAAAGTGAAATTCAACAGAAATATATTGATTCATAATTTAGCCAAACCTTGTTATCCTCATTTGGCCAATCATAATTATGTAGAATTACTACAATTTCGAGTTGATGCATGGCCACTGCTACTTTAGATCATGGGGCTTCTATGGCTTCATTGGGTTATGCTTCAATCAGGGGTTGTACCTGAACTTTAGATCAAGGTTCATTGATGGGGTTCATGCACAAACTCTATGATGTACCTTCAGGTCTATATAAACTAGTCTTTGGGATGCCTTTTGTGTGTATCTTTCAGGACCTAAAACGGGCCCGAACACTGGCTTTGACGGCTCTAGCAACTTCTTAACAAACCAGACAGCCCCACATGGCCTCCTAGCTAGGAGCGTCTGGGTACTATAAATAACTCTTCTAACCAATACACTTGTAGATGAAATTTTGAATTTTAGTCCAACTAATTACCCCTCTTGATTCCAAACAAAGGATTTTTCCACACGTAGGTGACTATCTCATCGCGAATCACATACATAAAGGTCACCCTCAAGGCAACTATTATGGCCCCTATGGCTCTCCTACACCCTAGGATATCGGCCCTAGGGTGCACTGTCCAAAACATATAAAACATTATAACATACTCTTCCCTTGATATTTATCATTCCAAGAGACTTTTTATAACCTTACATAATCTTTTTCCCAAGAATCAGCATGCTAACCTACGATTAGGGATCCTTTTCCACTCCACGTGAATCAACGGGATTTTTTCAAGAATTGATATGCATCCATGAGATTTATTCTGATAGCATGCTTTTATGCTCTTTCCATGCAATGTGGAATACTCTAAAGTGTAAAAACAAAGAAAAAATAGTAGTGTGTTCCATGTGTACAATCATATCTTTTCATGTTTTTCACCATACATATTGTGGTGATATAGAAGATAACACCGAGAAAACCCATGCCACTATCTTCCTTACACTTTAAAAAATTACCTATATGCATATGAAAAGGATCAAAAAATTAGCACATTTAATCTCATTTTCTCCTTCTCACCACTCCTGCTATCAATAGATTTTGCATCCATTGTCATTTTCTAAGGTATGTAGT
This sequence comes from Lygodium microphyllum, assembly GCF_053477565.2. NCBI lineage: Eukaryota > Viridiplantae > Streptophyta > Polypodiopsida > Schizaeales > Lygodiaceae > Lygodium > Lygodium microphyllum. Next base: position 163,249,535 of record NC_141140.1, on the reverse strand, counting down.
GAAATGAGAAAATCCGCATAGGAATGCACCTTAATACATAATATGATGCCACACTAAAGTAATCTTCATACCATGGAACCCATACAAACATTGCACAAACATATACTTATTATTTCACAAAATTGGGATCCATCTAATCATTCATTTCTGCTAAAAACTCCATTTTACACAATTTTTTGTAATTTTACACATATAAACACCTTCTAAAATCCAATTATTATTATAAAGAGTACATTGATCAAGAATTTAATTTTAAAAAATTCTAACTTTTACTCAGTAAGAATGCTATATATAAATATATACCATTCATTTTTTACCATTTTCAAATAAAATGAGACTTATCGTAAAATATTCCATAGAACCACTTTATTTTTTTGAATTTTGGAATTGCTTAGGTAGCCTCTTGATGCTCCACAAAGCCACTAAAACCCATCTTCATGCTCCTTTGCTCCTTTGCTCATATCATATCACGTTCTCGTGCCCCTTTCCCCTCTCTCTCACACGCATGAACAACCACTATGGAGAGAGAGAGAGAGAGAGAGTAAAAACTCATCTTTTGATAGAATGCATCATTTTTAATGATTTATGTGGCAATGGAGAGCAATGAATTGCAAGATCTCATGGATAATGTTGCTCCTCTTCAATTCAACAATTCCAAAGTCCCATTTCATGGGGATTGAAGGAGTGTGCCGAAAAAATGTACCCCCTCCTCCCCTAAAAAAGAATCTTGAGAAATTTGAGCTTTTAAGCTCTTAATTATCCAATTACCACTTATCCAGTTCATGTCCCTATGTATTCACACTTTCAAGTAAGTGGTTCCACTAAAATTAGAGGCCCAAACGAGCTCAGATTTAAGATCTAAAAGCACATCCATGTTCCTAATATCATTTTCTATTGAGTTGGCCTCCTAGACACTATTTCTAGCCTTTAGATTAGGTAGTTGCTTTGTAATGCTAAAGTGTGTCTCTTTAAATTGGTTGTCTAGCGAACTCTGATTGACAAAGGGATGCTTCCAACGTGTTTCAGCCACTCATTTTTGCTTAGAAATTTTCAGCGCTTCTTCATTTTTTTCCAAATGCTTCATTTTCTACTTCAATTTTGGCACCTAGTTGCACCTCTCATTGGCAACCATGGGACAGGGCAACTCAGACCATCAAACCCACAGATTGATCACACACAAAGAAAACATAGTGAGCATCAAGTTTATTTAAATAATACACAACAAACCACAAAACACAACTCTTACCCTACCCCTTGACAAAGATCAAGGCATGATTTTCACAAGGGATAGACCAAGCATAATATGACAAAGAGATCAAGAGTTAGTTGCTAACCAACTACTCCAACATAGACTGGCTAAAAGATCTATCAAAAAGGTTATTCTAAGTATTGGTCTTGACCCACCTACCTGACCTAGGACAATTGTACGAGGAACTTCTACTAGGTAAGTATTCATATAGCTTGGTCCACTTAAATTCATGTATTTTTTCATTTTTCTCATTCTCCATTCTTCGTTTTTTGGTACTTGGATGTGTAAAAAGGAGGGAGTTGAGCGTATTATGACCTAAGGAGAATAAGGCATCAGTCTCAGGTCCTAATCTCAATACCCAAGAACCTACCAAGCTCTTGCAAAAGGCAACATTAAATTCTTTTTTTTTTCTCTCACTTTTATCTTCGCTCCAACCATTCTTATTTTCTTTTGGCCAGATGCTACCCCTAAGAAGGCAAGGCATCGGCCCTAGGTCTCTGCCCCGTCGCACTCTCTCCCTATCCCAACCCACCCTACATCACCCCACCCCTTCCCTCTCCCTGCCTCGCCCTATCCCTACAGCACCCCACCCCTATCCTATTCCTGGCCCACCCTTGCTCTCTCCTTGCCCCATCCTCTCCCTTACCCCCCCTGCTACCCTACAACACCCCCCCGACTCATCCCCAGGAACCAACCAGGATTTTGCAAGGTGATGAACATCTACTCTTTTATTGTTTCTCTTAATATTTTTGCTTCAAGGGTTAGAACCCCTCTTTATACATCTCCGTATTATATGTATTTCAAATACATTTACCATTTTCTTTTGTTATTCATCAGGCTTCCCTAGCTTCCTGACAACTAATAGGAATTCCTATAACCAACTTCCTAGTAGGCTAAGAGGATAGGGCCACTAGGGCTACCTCTAAGACAGATATTTGTACGCCCAGCAATGTCTTTGGAGGAGGTGGACAACCACTCAAACCTCCCTAGTTATATTCTTAGGTATGTAGTGAAATCAGAAAATTCGCATAGGATGAACCTTAACACACAATATGAGGCCATGCTAAAGCAATCTTCATTTTGTTAAAACCACACAAACATATATTTATTATTCCACAACATCGAGATCCATCTAATCATTCAATTTTTCTCAAAATCCTATTTTTCATAATTTTTCACAATTTTGTGTTTATAAATGCCTTCTAAAACCCAATTATTATAATTAAAAACACATTGGTCAAGTATTTAGAATGACCTTTTTTATTTTTACTCAGTAAGAATGCTTTATACACACATATACCATTCATTTTTTTCTATTTATAAATAAAATGGGACTAACTATGAAATATTCCATAAAATTGATTTATTTTTTTTATTTTGAAATCACTCAAGTAGCACAATGACACTCCATGCAACTACTAATAGCCATCTTCATGCTCCTTTGCACCATTGCTTATATCATATCATGTTCCAATATCCCTTTTCCCTCTCTCTGTCAACCCATATAAACGACTACTATGGCGAAAGAGAGACCAGAAAGAAGACTAAAAACTGATCTTTTGATAGAATGCATTATTCTAATGATGTAGAGCAAAAAATTTCAAGATCTCATGGCCAAGGCTGCTCCTCTTCAATCCAATAGTTCAAAAATCCCATTTCATGGTGATTGAATAGATGCACCGAAAAAATATGCTGCCCCTCCAAATTGTGAGAAATTTGAGCTTTTAAGCTCTTAATTATCTAATTACAACTTATATGGTTCATGTCCCTTTATGTTTGCACTATTGACAAGTAGTTTCACTAAAATCAAAGGCCCAAACTAGCTTGGATTCCAAATCTAAAAGCACAACCATGTTCCTGGCATCATTTTCTATTGAGTTGGCCTACTTGACATTATTTTTGGCCTGTGGATCAAGTAGATGCTTTGTAATGTTAAAGTTGCACCTCTTTAAATGGGTCTTCTAATGAACTTTGATTGACAAACAAATGCTTCCAATGCATTCTAAACCACCCACTTTTGCTTAGAAAACTCTTGTGCCTCTTCATTTTCCCCCCAAATGCTTCAATTTTGGTGTTGAGTCACACCTCTCAATATCCAAGGGAATATCCTCCAAATTTTGATGCATTGTTGCACAAGGTATAAGAAGGCTACAACAACATGCTCAAATTTTTTAGGCTCATTTCAAATTTATCTAGTTACTTAAATAACCTTCTAAAGCTTCTACACAAAAAAAAGGGACTAGAGTGAGTAAGAGGCAATCTGTGTTTAAATAGACTCTATAGGAGAAGTAGCATTAGATGTTAAATCAAAGAGGAGAATATTTGAGTAGCATTGAACATTCATCTTTTTTGGAATAGCAAAGTATGTTAATTCCAGTACCACTCAAACCATCGCAAACAAAGCACACCATCGAACTCATGTCCATCTCCTAACCATACATTTTACATTTATTTGATGGAAACACTTATTTAACACAATTCATACATTAATTTAACTAGTTAGTGTAGTCGGCGTTGATGGCCACACTCGCTACCACGCTTTTTGCTATTGGCATCATTATGAAGCTCACGAGGCTATGCCTCACTCGCTTTGCATGTGTGTCAAAAATCTTTCCTGTTTTTAAAGGGCATTGCACACACAAATATATGAATTTCAAGCTTTAAATGTTCCAAAGAAAGCAAGGTGAGTTACAATTCCCGCAACTTGGCTCTAAGACTTGTTTCAATTAGTTGTTTGCATGTTCATGAGATTGTAGATGTTCTCTCAAAAAACATGGCAAAGTACACATCAGCGATACCAATTTCATAGATGCATAGAACAATTGAAAGGTGAAAGTGCATTTGGCGAAAGCATTGAGTAGTTCACTACAGCATAGCCAATGAAGGCAAGCTAAAAGCACACCATTAATTATAAAACCATTCAAAATAGTTTTCTTTTTCAGAAAGGGGATTTGTTCGAGAGCATTGGAGCATTGATGATATTGTGTAGTGGCAATGCTTCCATGTTATCTCTAAATGAACGGTTGGGATGATCACACTCTCTAAACTTGATTTTACCTCAAATGAACACATTAATCACGTATCATTAGAGACTTGTATCAAATAAGAATTAAAATGAAATAAAAAATGTAGTTACAATTACCTAAAATAGAAGAAGGTGCACGAATCTTAGCTCTATTAAACACAATAATGTCAATGTGCATTTGATGCACCCTAACCAAGCATGAAAGATCCATGAATTCATGATGCTCCCGTAATCGTGGGATGAACAAAGAATGTCTTTTTTGAATCAAGAATGCATTCAACGAGGCAAAAACATAAAAACATTAGAAATAAGTCCCATATTGGAATATCCACGAATGTTGGACTCGAAGAATCCAAGTATGGGAGTGTTTGTATATACGTTCGATAACACAAGCAAGGCTCCTGCGCATTTTGAGATTTGATAACACAGAGGTGTATTGTTCCTAAAGACACAATTCAGTTTTTGACACCAAGCAATATGTGTAGACAAGGTAGACATTTGAAGAAGCTAGTGGAAAAAGTTGAGATATTGAGCACAAGGAGTGAAAAAATAAGCAATATATATCAAATTATAGAAATCAAACTCTATATATGAGCATGTTTGAAAACATTGAACTCACCTCAAGCAAAACTAGATGAAAATTATCATTGTGCACAATGCATCAAAGTGAATACCATTTTTAAGACAACATGCAATCCAAACATTAAATAATAACTCTATTTGTCAAATCAATAACAAAACACATACATAGAGAAAAGATTAGGTTAAAAAATTTTAGAACACTAGTATTTTCACAAATTAGCATCAATTTTGCTAACTTGATTTATTGAGAATTTACAAAATTAGAAATGCCAACACATTCATTTGCAAAAACCCACATCATACAATTTTCACTTGAATGAGTGGAGTCAATTTCAATCTCCACTCCCACAATGGAATGCCAACCCAGAACTAAGAGATATTTCCAAACATTTATAGTGAGCTAATTCCATCACTCAATTTTCTTGGAGTCGCTGACTCATTAGTGTCAACAACATGCCATTAAACCTAGCAATAGACAATTTTAAAGATGAAACTTCATTCTTCAAACACATAACTTGCTCAATATTCTCCTCATTGGCTAAATTGTTTGTCGTGTTGTCTAATCCAATTGAATCGTGTCTCTCTCTCTCTTCAACATGCTATCCACCAATCATCTTGTTTACACCCCCTCTATTGCACCTTTCAACTCACAATGCAATTCTCCAACAATACTATGGAGGCGAAGATGTGCACTTCACACCACCTTAGAACATCAGGTAGGCATGTAGTCTACATTTGTATTTTCTTTGAGAAGGATTGCGTGAGTTTCCCAAATTGACTTGTCAATTTCTCAATTTTAGCATCAGTTTTTTGAAAACATCATCATGCGGAAGAAAAACTTCTCATCATCTCCATAGTTATTAGACACTTAGGGTTAGAATGATGCATATCTCACCCCACCTCATCTATTGGTCATGGGAGTGGCATGTCCTCTTCCAATGTTACAAAAGACTTGGACCTTAGTAACATGCACATACAACATTTTCAAACACATCTTACAGCAACACATCTCGACATTGCACAAAGAAGCCCTGCAGAGTTCCACACACTGAAATGTTCAAGAAAGACAAGGTTGGGAGCATCATGTACCCTATAGAATGGCACCAATAAGGTAAGCATCATTGATACATGGTTTTCCCAGTATCTTTCACATTATTTGCATCCATTGTATTGGAAGATGTTGCAAGCATTGGTTTGGAAATTGCAATATGCATAACACAGGGGCAGAGAATTGCCCATGCTCCATTGTAATGCAAAACATTAAACAACAAAATAGTACTTCACATACCCAACCAATAAAAATGGGTAAAATTTGTCAAGAGACTTACGAGGTCATGGAACATAAGATGGACATGCAAGCAAAAACATAGTTAATTATAAGAAAACATCTATAGCATCTCTTAAAATACTTCCATAGTTACAGCTCTTTTCACATGATGCAAAATGAAAAATGTTTGAAATAGAAACATCAAGCCAAAGCATAAAATCATCTAGCTTTTTACAACACCTTTAGGTACACAATGTTTGTAGTGGTATGAGAGTTTGCACTTCTATCTTCCAACAAAACCTTTATGGAAGTAATAGATCTCACTTGCCTAAAAGCAACATAGAGCTGACCATGAGAGAACATGGCCATCATGAGATACAAACCCAATGAGATCAATGTTTGTCCTTAAGACTTGTTAATTGTCATAATGCTAACCTGATAGGAAATTGTCTTCTACACATGATGAAGGGAAACCTTGCAAACATTGGAATAAAGATTATCCTAGGTATCAAGATCGTAACACAGACATAAGTTCTAGTGATAATCTCAGCCTCTAGGACATGTCTATGAAACTCCTTGCATATCAACCTTGTACCATTGCAAAGGCCCATAGTAGGATTCGAGTTTCTCAATAGCATCACCAATGCATTTTTTTCAACACCAAGTAATGCGGCAAAAAACCGCCCCCAAGATCAATGGAGTTCAAATACTCGCTTGAGTAAAGGAAGGAATTTGCATCGGTTTTGGAGCCTCAAGAGGAACACCAAGGAAAAGGGAATTCTCTTGCAAGAAAATCTATCTTGTAACATCAACAAGCTTTTATTTCATTCTTTTGATCATCAAAACAAAGAAAATAGCAATTCTTCACGCAGCATCATAGTAGATATCTCCCACGGATTTGATAGAATCAACCATATTCTCCAACATCTTCACAAAATCCATCAATAGAACAAAGAAAGCAAAGGAATACACCATCTTTGAATGGAAATACATCACATAGTATTCATCTTCAATATCTTCATAGTCTTCTCTCTCAATCTCTCATATACAATTACACTATTTTGATAGATTTGACTATCTCTGACTCTCTCTCTCTCTCTCTCCATCAATAGTACATCATATCCTCACTACAATCTCTCATAATCACTCTCAATAATCCTTCTTAGGTCGTGGATACCCCTCCCAAGAGATATGTCTGATATGAAAAGTCACCAGAGCCACTACAATGTCCTTTCATAGCTCACTACTGTCACTTCACTCCAGTCTTCACTTGAGTCTTCAAAAGCTACTTCTTCCACTTCTTTTAGCTCTTTTGCACTTGTATTCACCTCTTTCCAAGGTTATAAAACTTTCCCAAGCTACACTCTCATCCATCAGAACACATACAGAAGTATATAGAACAGTCACAGTACAGTACCAGAACAACTACAGTACAGAGACAGAAGCTCTACAGAAGGCCTACAGAAGGTCACAGAAGGTCATCAAAACCTTATAACTCATACTCAAACCATTCCAAACTATCAAAAACTATTCAATAAGCTTTCACAAGATCTCAATCTCTTTAAGCATCCATGGGGGGGGGGGGGGGGGGGGGGGGGGGGGGGGGGGGGGGGGGGGGGGGGGGGTACCTATAGGCGCCCGGGGGTAGTCCATGAAAAAGAATGGGCGAGGGGCCCATGAGAGGGAAAGGCGTACCCCCGTCCCGCACCCGTGCGCGAGGCGGGGTAAAAAAATTTGCCGTGACGGGATCGGAAGAGCGCTCGGATGATGGGACGAGGCACGCGGACGCGACCGGGGCGCGTGGAGATGAGGGAAATGGAAAACGGGCACGTTCACACGCGGGACGAGTCGCGTGAAAACACATAAAAATGAAGAAAAATTAATATCTCCCAATCCGAACGTCAAAACGAAATGTCATAAAAACAAAAAGTGGGCAGGACGGCACGGCGAAGACAGGGAAAATGTGCAATGGGAGTTCCGAGGGGGTAAAGGGCGTTTACGTGCAAAAAATGTAAAAAATAGATCAAAAAACACAATTAAAAAGTAATATCGGAAGATTCGTGCATTGGAACGAGGTGCAGGAAAAAAGAAAAATGTGCAAAAAGACGTGCCCAACAATCCTATCTCGTCCAAACATAATTCCGACTGAGATAAGATGCGTTCACATGGAAAAAACCCAAAAAACAGACTCGAAAATGGAATCAAAAATTAATATTGGACGAACCGTATGCCGGAATGACATGTAGTAAAAAGGAAAAATGTCCGCAGGAAGGCGGAGTACAGGGTTGTCATGTTAAAACGCAGTTCCGATTGAAGTAGGAGGGGTTCACATGCAAAAAACACCAAAAAATACGCCCGAAAACACATGGAAAAATTAATAATTAATAATCCAGAAGTCGAAAGTGGGGGGAGGAAAAAGGAAAAAGGTGGGGAAAGGCACGGGGGACACGGCTGTCAAATCAAATTGGAATTCCAATTCAAACAGGGTAGGTTCACATGGAAAAATGTCAAAAAAAGCACAAAAAAGTCTCGAAAAACCCGCAAAATTAATATTGGACAAACCATGCATCGGAAAGACACAGAGGAAAAAGGAAAAATGTCAGGAGAAAAGTTGTGGTCAGGGCTATGATGTCAGATCACGGCTCTGAAGCAAGAAAAGCGCATTCACATGAAAAACCGGCTAATTTGCACAAAATGCTTCAAAAATTAATAACTCAAAAACCGTGCACCGGAACAAGGGTAGGTAAAAAGGAAAAATGGTCAATTCAGAGGGAGGAACAGGGATATAAGGTTAGATTTGGAGTTCGGGAAACGTAGGGTGCGTTCACATGGCAGGACAACAAAATAAGAGAATTAAGGAGAACTGCAAGGGAACAGCCCCAAGGGTGGGTGGAAAATGAACGAGTGGGTGGGAAGTGACCCCATTAGGGTAAAAACAAGGCAGGGAAAAGAGGCATTAGTAGGGTGATGAGGCATATGCAGAAGGATATGCAATGTAGACGTGCAAGGACGCGTCCCCACACTTAAGACCTTAACGGACAAGGTTAACCGAGCAACAGGGACCTAGGACCACGCAACAGACCATCCACTAACGTCCCCACACTTAAAACATGAACTTCACTGAGAAACAAAAGTGGTAGGGTTAGAAAAACTTGGCCCATGTTGTCGAGAATCAAGGTTGATTGTCGATGGCACGTCCTGTGTCGTTGTCGGCTGCTGGAGGTACCAAGGCATCTTCTCGGCACACATCTGTCATGGCAGGGACCATGCGGCACCACCCAAGGAGGTAGCTGGTTGAAGGAATCGCAAGAAATTCGTCGATGATGAGGAATGTTGCACTCAACTCACAGTCACTCAAATGGAATGAAAGAACTGTCACTCGCCCCAGGACTAATATCACTTGAGGAAGAATGATTGAAACCCATATCTCATACCCGGTTTAGAAATCGACAGGGGGATGGTGCAGAGGGAGTATGCCAGGGTGCACAGTTGATGGTGCATTAGTGTGTCCAACCCATCTGGCATAGGTGCAAGGAGGAAGGCAAGGGAGCCTTACAGTGCAGTGTACAGAACAGGGTGATGTTTCCTATGTTGACGACATAGACCCATCCCGTGGGTGCATAGGGAAACGGGAACATACGTGACTCCAAGGGTCGTAACGTCCCTCAATCTCACCTCTCGGTAATTGATTGAAGAAACTCTAGTCACACTCAGCCCACCCTCTGTCTCACACTCTGCTGATAGATACAGGAGGGCAGCCCTTTCCTGAAACCCATTGATGTAATCCTCACGGTCACTTGTGCAAAGGTTGTATGCCTTGTGCACGTTGGATGGTGCAACTGTGCATCCCGCCCTGTGCCGGCATACGGTGCGAGAAGGAAGGCCAGGGAGCCTTATGGTGCAATGCACAAAAACAAATCGTGCTTTGTGCATTGAGAGGCCCATCCCGTGCGTGCAACACTTCATTCACACTTCTCACCTCTCATGTGATTTGAAGGGAAAAGACTGGTCACTCACCCCACCCTCTGTCTCACTCTCTGTTGATAGTTACAGGGGGCAACCCATACTCACTTCCCCTCGGCATTTCTCGCAAGGCAACCATGTTCAATGCATCAAAGTCCGCGTATTTAGAGGCCAAGATAGCATGTCCTTTAAAAAAGAGGCATAGTCTTTCTCACAATGGATGTCCATGTAAACATGTGAGATTAGACAATCCACAGTTGCATCTTGCAAAACCATGTGTCGGAATAGCAACACGATTACTACCATCCAAATAATTTTGACCATCACCGAGAGAGAGAAGACATTCAACAAAATTATGATTTTCATCATGCATGGAAACTCGTATATTTCAAGACAAACATAAAATATGCATATGATTTCACAAAGGAGAAAGACAGAGGATTGCATCAACCATCTCCTCACGATCACCCTTTGGCACCATAGGTAGGATCTAATGAAAATCTCCACCAAAGAGAATGACTTTGTCTCCAAATGGCATATCACATGCTATTTTATCCCTCAATGTTCTATCCAATGCCTCAAAAGCATGCCGATGCATCATTGGTGTCTCATCCCAAATAATTAGACATGCCACCCTCAACAATTTTGCAAGTTGGCATTGCACGCAATGTTGCACAACAAATGGCTATTGAGCTCAAGGGGAATCTTAACTTTGAGCATGTTTTCCATCTCTTCGGTAAAAACAGCACAATAATTCTAGATGATGCTATTGCTAGCATGACTTTTTCCTCACCTCTCAATTTTGTAAGCAAGCAATTCTATAAATATATTTTTCTTGAACCACAAGGTCCATCCAAAAAGAAAAAAGTTTCATGCAAGGAGGCAATGGTATAAAGCACAACAAAGTATGCATGTCCTTTTCTGACATTCATTCAAATTGGATTCCATAGCTAGTTCTTGAGCATCTCGAGGATGGCCATGAGTAGGAACCAAGCCATGCACAGTATTATCATCTATCATCGCAACCTTGAATCATTCCCACAACTAGCTATACATAGGGTCACAAAAAACCAATAATCTTCTAAACAACGACACAATTCTTTGCCTTTATGGACCATCACAACCTCCTCCATGCAGATGTACCATTCATGGTCATTCTCTAGCAATCCCTTAGCTATGCAAGCAGCTTTGAAAGTTAGACACATAACTCTATCAACTGTGTGCAGATCCTCAAATGATTTGCAACCCCTACACTCAATGAGAAGAATTCTCAAGTAGTAGAGATTGCCCCCCCCCCCTTGCAGAAGGGGAGACGAAGTAGATGTGACCACAAACTACTCCTTTCTTTCACTTTATCAAACTTTTTCTTATTGCATTCCAAACCCAATGTTTGGAAAACTCCTAGTACAACACATTTGCCTCTTCATGATTTGGTTGCAAACAAACCACCCCATCAAAGTTGTACGTTGCATGCTAGCATTAGAGACAACTTGCCTTATATCATCATTGTCATGGAAGGTGACCACATTTTCCCTTGGCAAGTGGGCATGCAAATGTATGACATCTAGCTTCTTGTCATGTAGCGAGTATTCGAATATCATCCAACATGCTTCAGGTGCAGAAACATACTCAACATCAAGGTACATCTGTATATCATCAACATTATCAATTATTGTAGAAAAATTAGCCCTTTCTAACTAGATTATGCCTATAGATTATAGCCTTACAATTGTGTGGTCATGACCTTTGTAGATGTATTTGTAAATTTATTTTACTGCAAAAATGGTAAAATAGACCTCCACATTAATGTGCACTCTATATTTTTTAATAGGTAAAGATTGTAAGGCACAACCCAACAGTTATTGAGGTAGGCACCTCTTACTAAGACACGTCTCCCATCATTTCTCCTCATATAAATTGGGTAACCATGATCAACTTCCATTGTCAAATTTGCATATGTGCATGGGTAATGCCTCAAGCATTTTCCATTCACCATACATGAACTCTTGGAACCTAGATGGCCACACATACCATGCACGTTACAAGTGACAATGGTTTCAAATAGTTCTAGAATTTTCTCTTGGTCTGGAAGCTCAACACATCCTATTGTAGTGATCAATCTCCTTAGGCTTGAAAGCATTATGCAATATAAGAAGTGTATGTGAGTTTAGCTCCTCGGCGACCCTGTTTTTTTAATTTGAGGCCATTTCAGGGCCAGTTTTGAAGGCGGAAGTTTTCTGCACGCACTCAGGAAAAGGCCCTGTTTTATGCTGTGCGACCACTGTTCTACACTCGGTGAAAAGTTACCACAGAGATTGCATCGTATGCTTGTGTGCAGAGACATTGGGAGTTACAGAATCATCCCTGTTGCCTGTTGATGCAAAATCGTCACTAGGAAGTGACTGTGTGGTCAAATACCACTTTCGTCAGTTTTGCAGATTTGCCCTTGTGAGGGTGAAGCTGTGTTTTTTGCAGTGACAGAATTTTTTGCAGTATTCTGTAATGGCATCTGACTCTCTCTCACAGATTGTCACTGAAAAGCTTGACAAGAACAACTTCCAAGCATGGAAGTTTAGAATGACAAATTTCCTTATGGGAAAAGGATATTGGGAATTTGTTGCAGGAAATGAAGAAGAACCAGTTCTTCCTGATGTTCCCAATCAACAGCAAATGCAAGCATTCAAAGCATAGCATGAGAGAGCCAGGAAAGTTATGTACTGGCTGTCTATCAACATTTCAGACTCTATGATTGTGCATATTCAGGATGCAAGTACGCCAAAGGAGGCATGGGATACTCTGTCAAAGATGTATAGCACAAATACGCAAGCCAGGAAAATGCAGCTCAAGCAAGAGTTGCACAATGTGCAAAGAGAAAATATGAGCATCAATGACTACCACATGAAGGTGAAGAAGATTGCAGATGCACTTGCTTCCATTGGGTCGCCAGTGGAAGATGATGATTTAGTTTCTGTGACCTTGAATGGTCTAGGAAAGGATTATGCGCAGTTTTGGACATCCATTTCCGTCCGTGAAAGATTTACTGATTCTGAGGAGTTGATTGCTCTTCTAATTTCTGAGGAGCAGAGAAATGGTGGTGCATCTTCTTCAGGAGGAACTTCAAAAGAAACTGTCTTCTACTCAAATGCTGGAAGAGGTAGAGGCAAAGGTAGAGGAGGCCGATTTGGAGGCCGTGGTAGAAATCAGAATATGCAGCAAACTCAAGAAAACCAGTCCTATGGAGGAGGACGTGGTAACTCTAGAGGCAGGGGGAGCCAAAGAGGTCGTGGTGTATAGCAAAGAGGCCAAAATGCAAACAGTAATGTTGAATGCTACTATTGTGGTAAAATGGGTCATATGGCTAAAGACTGCTACAAAAAGCAGAATGACATCATGAATGGAAAACTGCAACAAGGAAATTATGCATCTTCTAGTAGACAGGGTGATGACAGAAATGAGCATTTGTTTATGGTGCAGCACATGAACAATTCTGTGACAAGTGCAGAAGAAAGCAACGATGTATGGTATGTTGACTCAAGTGCGTCAAACCACATGACAGGTCATGCGGAATGGATGGAGGATGCAAGGAAAATGGAAAAACCAGGATTTGTGGAGACTGGTGATGATACTGCACATCCGATTGTGCAGATTGGAAAAATTCCTTTGTCTATGCAGGATGGGAAAAAGAAATACCTGTCCGATGTATTTCATGTCCCGAATATCACCAAGAATCTGGTTTCTGTTGGTCAAATGGTTGAGCAGGGCTTGCAGGTCAGATTTAATCCTCATGGATGCTTTGTTGAGGATATGAAAAATAAAGGTCGCTTGATAGCAAAAGGAAAGAAGAAGGGCAGAATGTTTACATTGGATGCAGACATGCCTGAATTGAGTGCAGCAATGTTTGCACATGGGACCGGTGTAGTTGCAGATATTGATATCTGGCATAAACCCATTGGTCATGTTAATGTACAGCGACTTAAATCAATGCAGGCCCAAAACATTGTTGCAGGATTGCCTAAATTCAAGGTTGCAGAAATGCATAAGGTATGTGAAGCCTGTCAGTTTGGAAAACAGGCAAGGAAACCATTTCCTAGACATGTTCAAGAGAGTAAGAAGCCATTGGAATTAATCCACTCTGATGTGTGGACTACTAAAGCTGCATCTCTTGGAGGCTGTCATTATTTTGTCAGTTTTATTGATGACTATAGCAGAAAAGTTTGGGTGTATTTTATGGAAAAGAAAAGTGAAGTTTTTGGGCATTTCAAAACTCTTAAAGCTATGGTTGAAAAAGAAACAGGCCTGCAAATAAAATGCCTAAGGTCAGATGGAGGGGGAGAGTACCTCTCAAATGAGTTTGCAAGGTTCCTGCAGGAGCATGGCATAAAGCAGCAATATTCATGCAGTCATACCCCACAACAAAATGGAACTGCAGAAAGGAAAAACAGGCATATTGGAGAGGTATCTCCTGCCATGCTCAATGAAAAAGACCTGCCAGATTTTTATTGGGCTGAAGCAGTTGCTACAGCAATCTATATAATGAACATGACTCCCACTGCAGCAATACATGGGATGACTCCAGAGGAGAGCTATACTGGTAGGAAACCAGATATTTCTCATTTGAAAATTTTTGGTTGCATTGCATATGTACATGTGCCAGATGAGTTGAGATCCAAGTTGGATTCAAAAGCTGAGAAGTGCATCTTTATTGGTTACTCTCTGCAGCAAAAAGGGTATAGATGCTATAACCCTTCTACTCGTAAGTTTACAGTGAGCAGAGATGTTGTTTTTGATGAGATGAGTAGCTGGTATAAACCAGTAAATGTGATTGATGATGTAGATGCACAAAATGGTAATGCTGCACAGAATTCACAGCAGCAGTCACAAAATATTAGTGGACCTGGAGCATCCTCTAGCAGTGGTTCACATTCTTCACCATGGACAGGTAGATTGAGATCAGGAGAATCTTCTCAAAGCAATGCAGATAGTGGTATGCAGGTATCACGAAAAGGAAAAGAGAAGGTTGATCAGCCCATGTTTGATGTGAATGCAGGTCACTCTTATGTGGATGGTGAATCTAGTGGCTCAGAACAGAGCATTGATGATGAGTTGGGCATTCCTTCTATTGTTACACCTGGAGTAAGGAAAACCAGGGATGTTTTGAGAGCACCTGGGAGTGAACCTACTTTGCGCAGGTCTACGAGAGCTAGGTATCCTGTGGATAGGCTGAAATATGATGGATTTACAGCCATTCACTATGCATATATGGTCAAAGTGATACATGAACCAGAACCCACTTCTTTTGAGCAAGCCATGGGAAAAGAAAAATGGGAGAAAGCCATGGATGAAGAAATGGATGCCTTGGAAGCAAATGCTACATGGGAATTGGTACCTTAGCCTAAAGGTAAGAATGCAATTGGCTGTAAGTGGGTTTATAAAGTGAAGCACAATGCAGATGGTTCTGTGAACAGATAGAAGGCAAGATTAGTAGTCAAAGGGTATGCACAAACATATGGCATTGACTATGAAGAAACATTCAGTCCGGTTGCAAGGATGGCAACCGTAAGAGCAGTCATTGCTATGGCTACATCAAAGGAATGGTCTTTACATCAAATGGATGTAAAGAATGCCTTCTTGCATGGTGACTTGCAAGAAGAGGTCTATATGGAGCAGCCACCAGGTTATGTGCATGCTGTTTATCCTGAGTTTGTTTGCAGGTTGAAGAAAGCCTTGTATGGCTTGAAGCAAGCACCTAGAGCATGGTCTGATAAGATAGGACAGTATCTTGTCACTATTGGCTTTCAGATTTCCAAGGCAGATTTCTCACTTTATGTGAGAAAGACAGAGAAAGGTATTATGCTGCTTGCCATTTATGTTGATGATTTGATTATGACAGGTGACAGTGATGAAGATATCCTTCATGTGAAAATGCTATTGAAGCAAAAGTTTGAGATGAAGGATTTGGGAGAGCTGCGTTATTTCTTGGGCATTGAGGTGATTAGATCACCAAGTGGGATATAGCTCTTGCAGAGGCAGTATGGATTGGACATGCTGTCCAAATATGGGATGACAGGCTGTAAGCCTATTTCAGTTCCTTTGGAGCAGAATGTGAAGCTGAGCGCAGATGCAGGTGAGCTTCTGGAAGACCCTACTATGTACAAACGCATAGTAGGAAGTTTGATTTATATGACTATTACCAGGCTAGATTTGAGCTATGTTGTTGGATTGGTAAGTCAGTTTATGCAGGCTCCAAGGAAACCGCATTTGGATGCGGCTAGACGCATACTCAGGTATGTGAAGTCCACATTGCAGTATGGACTATTTTATGAGACTAGGGTTCAGATACAGCTGCATGGATACACTGATGCTGATTGGGCTGGTAGTATTTCTGATAGACGATCTACCAGTGGATATGTGTTCTCTTTTGGGAGTGCTGCAGTCACTTGGAGCAGTAAGAAACAGCCTACAGTTGCCTTGTCGAGCACAGAGGCTGAGTACAGGGGTGCAGCAATGGCTGCATGTGAGGTGGCTTGGTTGCATAAGCTACTTTATGATATGCATCAGTCTACAGACAGGCCAGTTGTCATTTATTGTGACAACATGAGTAGTATACACTTGGCAAATAACCCAGTCTATCATGCTAGAACAAAGCACATTGAGGTGCATTATCACTATGTGCGGGAGAGGGTTTTACTAGGTCTTATTGATCTAGTTTATGTCAGCACAGAGGATCAGGTAGCTGACATATTCACAAAGGCATTGGGCGCAGAGAAGCTGCGCAAGTTCAGAGACCTGCTTGGTGTGCAGGAATTGGGATTGAGCTCGAGGGGGAGTGTTGAGATATCGAGCTCCACTCGTGATACGCTAGGGTGACCGTTGAGTACTTATGTCACCGACTTGTCAGTTGCAGACGCGGTTGGTACACCGCCGATGAATAATAGCTACATGATAGCTATCCTTATCTACTCTAGTTCGTGGCTCAGTTAGTATGCCACCTTAGTTAGTTGAGTTTGGTTTTGAGACCCATATAGGGTTCTTCTATTTCTTTGTAAGAGAGTTCTTTTTGGCTTACACAACTAAGAAGAGAAAAACAGTTTTCAGCCTCCATCTTTGTGTGTCTTCCCCCATTGTGCAAGCAAGAAAGCTACAAGTGAGACTCCTTCCTTCTCTCCCACAATCTTGACAAAAATCATATCAGCGAGGCCCGAGTACACCCTCAGCAAGCAAAGTGGATTGATTGAGACAACACCATGTTAATCTACACTCTTCAATGTTGTAGTATGCATCCACCATAAATTGCTATAATAGTCTCCCACCTCTTAGCATGCATACAATAGTGCCATCTCGAACTTGAATGTGATATGCATAGTACTCCATTTGTGTAATACAATCTTTTTTAGCCACGTTTTCCATATGCACACTATTGTCCAGTGTAGAGTATGGGATTTTCAAGTTCCAACCAACCTTTCCATTGGGGAACACAAGAACATAAAACAATGGCATGTAGCTTCAATGCAAGTTGGATATAATGACACATATGCCATGCTATGTTGTGTAATGTTTATGTTGCGGTGATGCAATCTCTCATCATTGCCAATTGACATAGAGTATTATCTCGAGGTCACACATCCTTCAAAAATAGTCATTATTATCTCTGTAGTGGGATTGCCTAGAAGTATCTCTCCCATAGTTCAAAAGGCTTGATCGTAAACATTGCAAGTAAGAATCATTGCTTCCAATGATGACAATACACCTGAATCAAGGCTAGGCATTATGGATATCATGTTTTAAAGATCAAGGTCATTATCTTAATGATATAACTATGCAAATTTTGGTCTCGCACAATTGGTAGCATCAGGTATCATTGTTCCAATACAGTGATAAATAGAGCCATGAACTGGAAAGGTGTATCCATTCCCGGATCCAAGGAATGACTCATCTATCTCAACACCCAACGATACAAAAGCAAGGGCAACATTGTAGACATGTATATGTTGCTTAAGCTCTCTACTCTCATGATTATTTCCAACCAATAAACCATGCAAGGGCTCAAGAGATTCTTGAAGGGGAGGCAATGAGACCTTTCCATTCCTGCAAGAGTGCTTCCCCATAGCCGACCCAAACCATGAACAACTCTACACTTGGAAGACCAAATCTTTGCATGACACTTAGAGCATAACTTGTCCATTCCTACAAGATTATGTAATCTAGGATCTCAATAACACAACACACACACTCCAGGATGCAATTCCATCTTAGGTATCTCATGGAGGAGGGAAAGAGGTCCTCCATTGTTAGCATCGAAAAATGGTTATGGCATATATTGTGTGCATAACTATAAATTGGAAATGTAGAAGCCAATATGTTGCACTTGCCC
The DNA here is from genome assembly GCF_053477565.2 of Lygodium microphyllum. NCBI lineage: Eukaryota > Viridiplantae > Streptophyta > Polypodiopsida > Schizaeales > Lygodiaceae > Lygodium > Lygodium microphyllum. The sequence goes on along the minus strand of NC_141140.1, from coordinate 163,231,078 downwards.
CAATGGACTTGCATGCATATGTGCAATGGATGATGGAATATTATGGGTTTTATGAGGATTTGCATTTCAAGGAATGGAGAGTGCTAAAGAACCTGATTTAGTCTACACAATGAAAGATGTGTACCATTGAAATCATCAAATCTAGCATTTGATTTCTATACCACAAAGAAAAAAAACTTGATTGGAAGGCTCACAATTGGATATACAAAGCCTTGCATTATGTCTTTGACCAGAGTTCAACCATAATCTACGCAACTATAGAATTGGCTCTTGAGAGTGGATTTTTTTGGCTGCTTTTAACGTGCAAAAGTGACCTAAGAGGCATAAAATAGCAAATTTTCATGGAAAATGAAACATTTGTGGATCAATGAGCTTGAGTTTTTCTAGACGCATTTTGACGGGTATCCAATGCAAGTGTCCATTCATCATCAGAGTCCGTTTGACCCCCCATTTAATGGTTGCAAGGTTTGGCATTATGAAGCAGCTATTGGATCCAAAAGCTAAAAAGTATGTGATGGAGGCCAGGTGATAGATTTTAGCATCATAAAGCCGGTCGTGCAGTCGAATTGCAATTTAGAGATTGTTTGCCCCCTCAACCGGATCAAAACCACTTTGCACAAGTGTCAAAAGCCAAGAATGAATTAGTTATTTGGTGGTTTTGTGTAGAGCTTGATTAAGGAATAAGCTTAAAGGCATGAAATATGAAATGCCATAGGGGGTGCATTTTTTTCAACCCCCTCCTCCATCCCCCCAAAAATGGAAATTTTCATGTCAGCAATGATTCTCTTCTTGCTCTCTTGGGCCTTGAATGCTTCAATTTTTCACTACCAATCGCTTTGATTTATGCAAGAAATGATGCAATATTTAGCAAGATCAAATTTCAATCTTTCTCTCTCCTCTTTTTCTCTCGTGATAAACGTGGTTCATATGGGCTGAGAGAATGAGGGGAAATGGGTGCCGATTCGGTGATGGAATGTGGGGGATAGATCAAGAAAGCACCAAGGAAGCATCAAACAGCAGTAAACAAGCGCATCAGCGTGGCTTCCCATTCTCAAAAATACAATGGAATGCATATGTGATTTTATGAGTAAGTGGGCTTTCTCTTAGTTTCATCGTCCTATGGTTGAAATTGGTTTCTAGTGTTTGAAAATGGTTTATTCTATCAGAGATATCAACGTGAATAGCAAGTCTTAATCGTTTATACACTATATTCAAAACATGCAAAACACGCAAAAGTACAGTTTTATGCTAATCGTTAATTTATGAGTTCCATCATGGCAAAATGTGTTTCCATGGAGGAAAGTGGAAAAATAAAGAAAATGGGTTTTAATTGAGGAAAAATTAGATATTGCATGTGAAAAATTAGGGATATGTTTTTACCTGTATAATGAAGGTAAGGCATGAGGATTTACCTCACATTGCCCCCATTTATATGTCTTTGTGTGTATTTATTGCTTACATTATGAAGACACATACATGGAAATACCTCTTAACCTACCTATCACAAGAAAAACCCTAAACGTAAGGAGAAAGGGGGTTTTATGTGTTGAATATGGTTCAAAATCTGATTTTTTTGCTACACTTTTCATATATCGATCTTATTTTAAGTATTAAGAGGTACAGTGTCAGGCATTGCGCCTTATCATCAAAGCAAAGTTGTTAGTGAAAGAATATCATGGAAAGAATGCTTGAGCACATTCACAATGTTGATTTCATTTAAGTAAAATGTTTGTGCACTCAAAATCATCCACTTTGCATTGAATTACATCGACACAATATAAAGAGAATTACCTTATGGATGCATATCACTTGGTTTCAAACGACTGACCCACAATGAGTGTGAGGCTTCCTATGCTACAGGTTTAGTATAATCATTTCCTTGGGGACTAATTTGGTGAGGAATATGCTATCTCTTGAAACGAATATTGTGAATAGTGGACTTTGTGTGTTTGTTTTATATGTGTAAGACATCCTTGGGCCAATCCCTCGGATGTAGGAGAGCCATAGTGGGGCCATAGCAATAAGCTGGGGGTGTTCCCTTTGTTTGTGTTACAAGGTGCTAGCCACCTATATGTTTGGGTACTCCCTCTACTTGGCATCGGGAAGGGTATCACGTTGTACTACAATCTAGAGATGGTATCTGCAAATGCGTTCTTTCAATAAATCAATTTACAGTGTCTATACACTCCTGGCCACAAGGCCGTGGGGTTGTTTGGTTGAGTATAGAAGGCCTGTGGCTAGAGCCCTAGATCCACTCTCGAGCCCACTTTTGGTTTAAATAGATGGTGCATTTTCCAGGAGCTATCAATAAGTAGTGATTCCTGAACCTTTGCTAGTTAGAGACTAGTCAATCAATTTATACTAAAGAACATTGAGATAGACCCATTATTTCCTGATAAATAGCATCAAGCCAAGATCCAAAAATAAGAAAAAGTTGAAAGGGATAAATAGAAGTCTAAAATCCTTAAGAGGTATTTCCCTCAATGTAGGATCTCGATACCCCTATAAGGGAGAGGTCTTAGTGACCCTAGTGCCACAAACAGTCCATTAGGAGGAGGAGGAAGCTTTAGTGCTCTCCTTCTCCTCGTAAGTAAACCCAAATCAAGTGGGATTGCAGTCACATCGTTATAAACTCCTATAGCAAATCCAGTTGTCCTTATGGCACAACCTATTGCAATTCCTACAAGAATGCCAGATTTGCCAGCTTTAGGTTTCCCTCTACCCATCTTTAATGGGTTAGCGGAGAAGGATTCAGAGCTTCACATCAACAAGTTCCAGAAATTCATGTTTAATTTTCAAATTTAGGACGAGGAACATCTAATGATGTTATGTAATATGGCCCTAAAAGGGAGGGCTAAAATGTGGTATTGCAGCTTAGTAGCACGTACCATAACCACAATCAATTTATTTTATGTGGCCTTTTAAAGGAAATTTTCCTCTAAGAGGGGTGGACAATATTGGTTATGTCAAGAACTCCATGAAAATGCATGATCATATGCCAAGAAGATGAAAGAGTTCTATCACAAATTGCAAGCCTCTATCCCTATCCCACCTATTGCCCAACTGCAATATTTCTTGCATGGATTGGACTTCAATATTCCAGTGTAGTTGAGTAGTGTCCCTCTAGCAGATATAAATACTACTACAATCCGAGAATAGGAAGTAGAGTCCCGCCTTGCAAGTGGCCTATGCATCGAGGGAAAATCTAAATTTGCGAGCCATAGTCTTGGAAATAATTTTGGATTGGTTAGTGGAGATCAAGATGCGATAAATACCCTTATGACCAACCCGAATGGTACAGGAAGCATGATGTAGAATGGTAGAGGAAACACGATACAGAATGTGCCTTTATTGCTATCTCCTCCAAATTTCATTAAGCCAATAGCTAGCCAAAGAGCTTCTTTTGTAAACCAAGGGTCAGTACTACAAGTAGTACCCCCTTTGCAAGTTATGTAACAACCTAATGGGAGGTAGCTCCTGAAGTCACTAGTGTTATGAGTCCTTTACATCAAGCATTGTAGAGGAAGTAAAAGATATGATGAAACAATATATGAATATGATCATTGAGAAATACCACCAAATCACTATGGATGTTAAATTTTTAAAGAGCCAACAAAATCTGATGGGTACTAGGAAACCCAATGATGTGGACCCGTCATGATGCAGTTGTAAGTGGTGTGGTGGATAGCATTTCTCTCATAATTTTCCTAATGTCAAATGTGATGTAGTAAGGGAGTCAAAAACTTGGACCTGTGAACCATCATGCAGATAATGGGAACACTAAATGAGAGGATCCTTATCAAATTTTGCAAGGGGATAAAGCCACACTCAAGGAATTTCCTAGTGGGTGAGTATGGTTGAAACTTTGCCAATCAATGAGAGTTTATCTCCTAACAAATGTTAGGGTAGTAAGTAGGGGTCAGAAACGGAAAGATGATCAAAAAGATGACTGTAGTACAAGCAAAGTTAACCCTAAACCTAGCAAAGATGATAAGAAAGATGATCATAAAGATGATTGTAGTACAAGCAAAGTTAACCCTAAACCTAGCAAAGATGATAAGAAGGTGTTGGATGCCCAAGTAGGCACCTATTGTCAAAAGAAAATGAAAATCAAAAGAAAAGGAGGGTATTAAGATTATCAAGAAGCCAAAAGAGTGAGTAGTGTGAAAAGAGAATAGAGTAGCAGCAAACTTTTGTGAGTTTGACATAACAAACACGCTATGTGAAGTCAAACTAGATGTGAATCTACTACAACTAATCCATCATAAGGAGTTCAAGAAAATCCTATGAACAGGTTATGTTGTAGAACCTTTTGGTATCCATCGAGTGGGCAGTGAATGGTGGGAGCATGTAGAGAAGCATTGCCCTACATATGTTGATGGAGTCCTAATAGAAAATGCAGTGGTGGACCCCGAACCATGAGTAAACATTATGAGTATGGATTTATTAGAGAGGCTGGGTCTATCAATCCAAAAGGATGTCATGATTGTTTTAAAAATGGTTGATGTTAGCCTAAGGCAATCAGAAGGAATGGTAGCACAAGTACATGTGACGGTTGCTAATATTAAGTGTGTCCTTGACTTTCGTGTTATTCGATTTGCTAGGAGGCCAAGCTATTAGTTGTTACTTGGATAATTGTGGATATTATATCCTGATTGTTTGGTGGATATCCCAGCTAGTCAATTGATTTTTGGGCATGGATTAAAGATAATAATTCAGAATGTGTACCCTAACCACCCATTTGATGAAAGGTCATTACCTCCCACTACAGAATTGGAGGCACTCGAGGAAACTTCAGTCATTGGAACCTCAAGTTCCAATGATTTTGAAGAGGGTTCTACTATTGATGAGGTTTACCAAGTATGTTTAAATGAGCCAATAGAGGCAAAGGATAGGATTTGTGTGCTAATGTGATAGAGCTAGATCTTGGGACTCCCAATGATCCCCGCCCCAAACTCGACACTATGTTATGCAGATTATGTAGCACTCCTACATAAGTTCAGGGATATATTTGCATGGAGCTAGATCTTGGGACTCCCAATGATCCCCGCCCCATTAAACTCGACACTATGTTATGCAGATTATGTAGCACTCCTACATAAGTTCAGGGATATATTTGCATGGAGTTATAATGAATGAAAGGGGATTCCACCCTATTGCTATTCATACGATCCCATTGAAAGAAGTTAGTAAGCCAATGAGATAGAAGGTTGGACGTATGCCTTTTGAGCTAAGAGAGCCTCTTTTTGATAAATTGATGCCTCTAAGGAATGTTGCTATGATCTTTCCCATTGAACATATAGAATGATGCCCACTGTGCTAATAAGAAAGAAATAGAATAATCAAATCCGCACGTGTGTTGATTTTAAGGAATTGAACAAGTAGACAATGAAGGACTATTGTCCTCTGCCCTTTATCGATCAAATTTTAGATCAGCTATGGTAGGACTCTTTCATGGACTATTTTGGGGATTATAATCATATGGACATAACTAAAGTGGATAAGTTAAAGAAGACATTCATTACAGTTTTTGGTACTTTTGCATACTATGTGATGGCTTTTGGCCTCTGTAATGCTCTATTGGGTCTTGACAAAGAACGACTAACAATATGGTTGTCGATATATCCCATGAAGAGCTAAAGGTTTTCATAGATGATTTGGGGATAGCTACTATGGCCCGTTATAGATAGTTGATTGTTCTACGCACATGCTTTAAGCAATGTCATGAGTATTGCATAGTGTTAAATCCTCGAAAGTGTATATTTGGGGTTCCTTATGGTTTGCTATTGGGTCATGTTGTGAGTATGGCTAGTATTGCCACCAAACCTAAAAAGGTGGTTGTTATTGTGGCCCTAAGCCCACCCACTTGCCCTAAGGAAGTTCACAGTTTTATTTCATCCGTGGGGTACTATCGTCAATACATTAATGCGTTGACTGAATGTTCATTATCCTTAACAAATATTTTATCACAACCATGTTTTTGAATGGACAAAAGTATGCAAAGTAGCATTTGAAGATGTTACAATGGATCCATCAAAAGCATGGTTTTAAAAGCTCCAAAAAGGGGTGAAATTTTCTATATATTCACTGTTGCAACAAAGCCTAGTATTAGTTATTTCCTATTCCAAATTTGGGAGGCACAACTTTATCATCCTATTGCATTCACAAGTCAAAAGTTGGGAACTTCAAAGCTTCATTACAACTATTTGGAGAAGGTTTGCTTAGCTATGGTGTTCACCACCAAGAAGTTCACATACTATATTCTCTATGAGAAGGTGGTATTCTTCACCAAGATAAAGGGATTGCACTTATTACTGAGAAACAAGCTTCAATCCCCTAATTGTCTAGCGAAGTGGTTGTTCTCTTTGAAGGAGTTTGACTATGAGATTAGGAGCAAGCCACCAAAGTTGCAAGGTATCATAGAGTACCTAGTAGATTTTGGTGAGCCTAAGGAAGAGTGGGCTGATGTTAGTGATTGCAAGGACTTATACAAAATTGATGAAGTCTCTATTCTATCACAATATACATCTATCACACATTATCTATCAACAAGCAACCCGACAGAAACTCTTTCTAAATCCGAAAAGAGAAAGATTAAGTAGCAAGCACTTTGCTTTTCAATAATAGCAGGTGTTGTATATAGGAAAGGTGTGGATGACATTTATCATCGATGTGTAGTGCTTGATTAGGTACCCTTTATTTCAGAGGAATGTCATGATTTAGTATGTGGAGACCATTTTTCTAGAGGGCTCATTGCCCAGAAAGCTTTACATACTGGCTATTGGTGGTCGACAGTTTTCCAATATGTTTTTTGCATATGTTAAGCATTGTGATGTCTTTGAGAGACACGATGCTAGGGAAAATTAAGTGGTCACTTAATCCTATTCATGTGGATTTGTCCTTTGAGAAGTGGGGCATCGATTTTTTTGGACTTGTGCATCCTTCTTCTACTACGTGGAAGTGTTATATCATTATGGCAATAGACTACTTTACAAATTGTTTGAAGCTTGAGCTATAATGAAGGACAATGCCAGGGAAATAGCTAGTTTTATTATGGAACAATTTGTTTGTTGTTTCAATCGACCTAAAGAACTGGTGTCTGACCATGGGACACACTTTCTGAATAAGGTCATAGAAGCCTTGATTGAAGCTCCAACAATTAAACATAATAAAAACACCCTATATAATCCCCAAGTAAAAGGACAAGTAGAGAGTACCAACAAGCAGCTTGTAGGAATTTTATCCAAGATTGTATCTAAGGGCAAGCACGACTGGGACAAGAAACTTCGTGTGGCTATCTCGGCTTATAATACTACGTTCAAGAGAGTAATAGGCCACACCCATCTAAGTTAGTATATGGGGCAGAGTGTGTCTTGCCCTTGGAAATTGAGTTACCTACCACTGTGACATTTGCATTGAACATTCATTAGATAAAGAGAAAGCATTGCAAGAAAGGTTAACGTCCCTAGCACATCTTGATGAGATCCGATTGCAAGATTTATTACATCAAGAGGTAGGGAAGAAGAGGATGAAAGTAATTCATGACCTTCGGGCTAAAGGATGTAAATTTGTGAAGTATCAATTGGTCCGATATTATGATGCATGTTGCACTTATTTTCTGCTAAGTTAGAACCCAAATGGGATGGCCCTTGTAAGATTGTTCGTGTTGTAGGATAGAATGGCTCTACAACCCTTTTCACATATTTGCAGGGGATGGAGTTTAAAAATAAAGTAAAGTTTAATAGTTTAAGCCCTATTATGTGTAGGGGCCAACATTAAACTTGGTGCCTTTGCAGGTCTTCCAAGATCCAGCTTAAGTAGGTGCCGAGGCAATTGGATGGGCAAAATCATTCATTATCTTGAACATCCATATTTAGAGCAGTGTTACCACCAAGATCAAGTGATCTGGTGGAGTAAGGATTATCATATTACTGAGTGGCAACTAAGCTCTAGTGCCAACATTTTCATAGGGTTCTTATTAGCATCCCTATTGAGTTTAATGAGGAAGGAGGGATTGTACCTATCATACATCCTCTCTCTCGGCTCACCTTTGTTGACTACCTTAAGTATGAGTAGGTTGATCAATATGGCATGTCTTGTCAATGAAGAATGGGTCTATACTTTGTATTTTGATGGAGCTTCATGACAGCCCACTAAGCATACAAGTGTCAGTATGGTTATTGAAGTTCCCACTTGTTATGAAAATGGGAGTTTATTTAGGCACTGCTTTTACTAAAAATATGGCGAAATACAAGGCCTTAATTATAGGATTGAATATAGCCCAACGTGGTGGTATCCACTATTTGTTGGTAAAAGGCAACTCACAGCTAATGATCAACTAATTGAATGGGACCCCTATAGTGTGGGGGATCCCATTCTACAAATGTATCATCATGCAGCCCTTGGATTTTTGAGACAGTGACTTGTCAGTTGGTTCCTCCTCAATGCAACCACTTTGTAGATTCGTTGGCAAATTATGCCTTTATTGAGTATGTATTTCTCAGTTGTGGTCATGAGGGGTTATTAGAATTGTCCGATCTTATTAGCCTAGGACTAATGTGGGGACTGCTTATTGCTGACATGTCTTGTTATGGCTGTCGATGGTTGTTAGTATGGGTGATGAGCCAAGTAGCAATTGACAATCTTTTTATTCTTTCATGGACGCATAGGATCATTCAAATGACATATTTGCCGAACACCCCTTGCCATTTATGCAAGGGGGCTAGTTAATAATTTGATGTATTTAGTGTAGGGCCTGAGTGGCCCATCCCTTGGTCTAGTTTTGTGCTTCAGTAGACTTTATGTCAGGACCAAGGGTTTGCTTTCAACAATATGTTGTTAACTGGTGTGTTGTATGGTTATATTTCATAAGGCCAAGAGGGCCACTCCTTTCATAATGAAATGCTTTATTTCACTAGGCCAAGAGGGCCATGTGTCTATTGAATGCAGGTGCATTTCATGGTTTTTTGTTTTAGCGTTGCACCAGACAAGTCTAAAGAAGTGCTTGGAGGGAGCCTCTTGCGACATAGAAGCTTGTTGTGGCCAAGTCCAAGTGTTATTCTTCCTTTCTAAGCTTTTTACTCCTTAATCTAAATGTAAATATGCTTGTGGGAAATCTTCTTCTTTTGGGGACCAGCAGGTCAAGGCATGAAGTCCCAAGATTTGGTTTGGTATATTTGGGTGAGGTTAGAGCAGTTGTCTGTCTCCTATAAAGGCATTGTCAAGCATTTGAAAATCTATTTTATGAGTAGTCCTAGTGACCTTGTTCTACTAGCTTACTAGACACAGTTGTTTCTAAGAATACTTGTTAGTTTTGTGAGGTAGATAAAGAAGCCTGCCAAATAAGAAAGAGAAGAAACAATGAATATATTTGAAATATGTATAAAATATAGAGGTGTGTTAAAAGGGGTTATAGTCCCCCTAAAATAAGAGAATAAAATAAGAACAATTCCAAGAACAGATTATCATTGCCTTGCGAGACTTAGTAGGTTCATGGGGATGAGTTAGAGACCCAAGGCTACCGATGCCTTGTCTTCCTATGTGGGTAACATTAAGCCGAAAAATAAATAAGGATGGTTGGAGCAAAAACAAAAGTGAGCAAAAGAAGAAAAGGATTTAGTGTCACCTTGCAAGAGCTTGGTAGGTTCTTGGGTGTACCGAAATAAGACTTCAAACCGATGCCATGTTCTCCTTGGGCCATAACACGCTCAACTCTCTCCTTTTTACACACCCAAGTATGAAATATTAAAGAGAAACATGTGATCAAAAGGAAAAATATGTGACTTTTTAGAGACAAGGCTATAGGATCCCTCGCCTAGTAGGAGTTCCAAGTTCAATTGTCCTAGGTCATGTAGACAGGTCAAACCACCACTTAAGATGACTCCTTTGATAGTCTTTTATAGCTGTTTTGTGTTGGAGCAATTGGTTAGTGACTAGCTCTAAATCTTTGTCAAATTATGTTTGGCCTATCCCTTGTGGACTTCATACCTTGATCTGGTCAGGAGATAGGGTGAGAGCTATGTTTGTGTATTTTGTTGTTTTTTTTTTTTAGCAAGTTGATGCTCTTTATGGTTTTTGTATGTACAAATCAGTTTGTGGATTCGACAGGCTAAGTCACCCTATCCCATGGTCACTAATGAGAGAAAAATTTTTAAGCCAATTTTAAAGTGCAAAAGTGGCCCAAGAGGCTTAAAATAGCAATTTTTCATGGAAAAAGAAACGATTGTGGATCAATGTGTTGGAGTTTCTCAATATACATTTTGATACCCCCCATTTAATGGCCGCAAGGTTTTGTGTTATGAAGCAGCTACCAGATTTGAAAGCCAAAAAGCATGTGACAAAGACAACATGATAGATTTCGATGCCAAAAAGCCATTCCTCCAGTTGGATTGCAATTCTGAGATTGTTTGTCTCCTCAACCGAGTCGAAACCACTTTGTGCAAGTGTGAAAAGACCAAAATGAGCTAGTTATTCGATGGTTTAGTATAAAGCTTGATGAAGGAAGAAGCTTAAATGCATGCAATAAGAAATGCCAGGGGGAGGGGGTGCTTTTTTTTGTGCCTCCTCCATCCCCCCAAAAATGGCAATTTTCAACCCCGGCAATGATTCTCTTCTTGCTCCTAGGCAGCCTTGAATGCTTCAATTTTTTGCCACACCATTAGTCGCTCCAATCTACACGAGAAATGATGTAGTATTCAGCAAGATCAAATTTTATTCTTTCTCTCTCATAAACATGGTTCATATGGGTTGAGAGAATAAGGAGGGAATGGGTGTCGATTCGTGATGAAATGCGAGGGAGGGATAGATCAAGAAAGCATCAATGGCTATAAATGAGCATTAGTAGCTTCCCGTTCTCAAGGTATGATAGAATGCATATGCGATTTTATGAGGAAGTGGGCTTCCTCTTGGTTTCATGATGCATATCGGTTTCCTATAGTTGAAATTGGTTTCTAGTGTTTGAAAATGGTTCATTCTATCAGAAATATCAACATAAACAGCAAGTCTTAATTGTTTATACATCAATATATGTAAGACAACACATCTTAGGGCCAATCCATGGGGTGTAAGAGAACCATAGTAGGGCCACAACAATAAGCTATGGGGTGCTTCCTTAGTTTGTGTTACAAGGTGCTAGCCACCTATATGTTTGGGTACTCTCTCTGCTGTTGAGATATCGAGCTCCACTCGTGATATGCCAGGGTGACCATTGTGCATTTATGTTGCCGACTTGTTAGCTGCAGATGCGGTTGGTACACCACCCATGAATAATAGCTAGATGACAGCTATCCTTATCTACTCTAGTTCATGGCTCAGTTAGTATGCCACATTAGTTAGTTGAGTTTGGTTTGAGACCCATATATAGGGTTCTTCTATTTCTCTGTACTAGAGTTCTTTTGGCTTACACAACTAAGAAGAGGAAAATTGTTTTCAGCCTCCACCTTGACCTATGAATCATGGACCCTACTAGGCCAACCAGAGCTCACACCGACTAGTGCAACTCTTAGCCCTTATGGGGGACACCCACAAGCACTCATAGGGAAGTGCAAAATCATTGCGACAATTGAAACGGAAAGCTTGCCTATCCTATTTCATGTTCCTCCAAAAAGTGCTAGGTGCAGGAAAGAAACCCTCCTAGGAAGACCCTTCAAAAGGGCGACCAAATGTGAGGCTGACTATGTGGCACAGAGGATACACTTGACACTACCGGGTGTGAGGATAGTCACCACCTTTAGCAAGGGTGATCTCATCGAACCTCAAGGGAAAGGCAAGGAAGGTGATGACATAACAGTCAAGCCTACAAACGAGGGCAAGGACTTGTTGGAAGAGTTGATACAAGCACAGGTCGAACAACGAGAACCAGTGAGTGAGGCCATGCCGGAAACAAGAAGGTCAAGAGACAAGGCCAAGGACAGGGTTTGGACTCACAAAAACCGTAGAAGACCACGAAAGAAGCCCAAGCCTTATAGGCGAAGGCATCGATGGAGAGCTAGCACAACGCCGCGATGGATATCCAAAGCATTACTACGTGCTCAAGGATACTACGCAGGTAACCAATGGATTTGGGTACCAAAATCCCCTGCTAAACCGCCTCCATCAGCTGAAGGCCAGAGTGCCTCAAAAGCATGGCACAGGAGGAAATCTAAGAGAAACTCTAGGTCTCAAGGCAAGAAACCAGACATGACTGTTCGAAGGAAAGAGCCCTAGCCTAGCATGCCAATTAAACAGATGTCATACGTAGCCATTGAGCAGGCACAAAAATCGTTAGTGCCCAAGGAGCCTTTGATTTCCCAAGGGGAGAACAAGCATCATAGGCACAACATTGCTCAAGGCAAGGCTGATCGCTCAACAAAGCAAATGGCACAATCATCTAATAGCCTTGAGCAAATCATTCAGCAAGTGCCAAGTCCACCTAAGAGTCCTAGATCTCCTACATCCTCTTTTTCCAAACGGACACAGGAAGCACAACAGCGGCTGTCAAGAGAAACTGCTCAATTCCAATCTCTATCTCCATCTAAGCTTCAAAATGTCCAAAAGGTGGGACATGGCTCCATCTGCAGCTCTCGACCCAAGGATATGCATGAGCAACCTAATGTGACCAGATCAACTCATGCTCGATCTACACAGATGGGTGCTCAAAGGCCAACAAAAGACACAACCACTTCTGATTGCCCTAGGGACTTGACACTGCAATCCACCAAGGGTAGCTAGCCCACTAAACTAGCTGCTACTACTTCCAATCAGGGACCACAGCAGTCACAGCCCTTGGCTGTGACGATGCCCCTTGTGGAACGTGTCCTTAGTAGTTTACCTGTGGAGGAGGTGTCGCAACCAAATCCCTCAACAACTCTAGCACTTTCAAAGTGCCTAAAGCCTAGGATGGAGGAGTTAAACGCAAGGGAGTTGGTTGAAAAGCTAGACTCTCCGAAAGGAGCGGCACTTGTGCCCTCACTACCGGGCAAGGCTATTCAGCAAACCACGGCTATGTCCCATAAGGACACACTAGAGAAGGGAAATGCTGAGGCCCACCAAGCACATCAACGGTCGATATAGCCCAGGATCCTGAGTCGTTGAGAGAGGCACCTTCATTGACCAAGAAAAAGAGGAGAAAGCAGAGAAAACAGCAACAGTTGCAGGTGGTTGTGGACCCCAAGAACATTGAGACGAAGGGCGCTGGAGAGCTGATGAATAAAGCATCGAGTCCATCCACCAATAAACCCACTGACGCCTCTCCTAATAGCGGTGAAACCTCAGACACATCTGTGTGCTCTGACAAACCAAAGCAACAGTTGCCATCAACAGTTGCTTACAACACTCTATCCACTGACAATAGAACTCACATTGATCAATCAAGAGTAGATACAACGCTGTCACAACAGGGTGACAAATCTATACCAGTCACGTCCAAGAAGAACCATGACGAAATAACAGCAAAACCTCAGGAGAAACATGAGAACCCCAAGAGCATAAGAAAACCTAGCGTTGACTAATCTTGCTCATCTAGGCCTGAGCCCCCAGCCATGCTAAAGCCTAAGGAAACTCTTAGAACTTTGCATGAGATAGCAACCGAGCAAGCCCTCGTTGAACATAGAAGCATCGCAGAATGCTTAACTGAGTTGGAGGCTAAGCTCAAAGTGGTCGCGCGTGTCTACGTCCTTGCGGACATGGGCACGATCCCCAAGGAGAAGCTTGGAGATTACTTGACATTTCCTCTATCGTGGAAAGAACAAGAACATCTTAACGGGCACTACGACAGGCTCCTGTATGAACATATGCGACTCATCCCTGACGAGGAGGCTGACGAACTGCGCTTAACCGTCACATTCAATGAAGTGCTCTGCCAACCGAATCTTGTAGACATAGAGCTACTAAAGCGACTGTCAGCAGGCCAGAGTCAATTTGAACAGCGTTGGTGCGAAAGCCGCGTTGTAATGGCCGAACTAGGGGCGCAGATCATGACGGTCTCAGAAGAGTGATTGGCCAAATGGCGGTCTCAAAGAGACCTAACCTACGTGGCACCAACTTCCCTTCGAGTGCTCACTGACATTCGGGGTACGGGCTTAGCTGGGACTAGGCTACAGGGCCCTTTGATTGATAAGGTCCTCACTGAGAAGGAGTTACATATTGCCAGTAGACTCGGTCAAGGTTCCATGCTACTCGACGTGGCAAAGTATCTATCAGTATTAAGTCAGCTGCCACGAATACTAGATGCGTGTGCCACGCTCGGGTACAACCCCGAGTTCTACACTTGGTTCTTATCCTCGTGAAGTGACATGGATTCATAGATATGTATATAAATAAACACTGATTTTTGTGTCACCATGTATAAACAATATCAACACACACAAGCAATGATAGTCAAGCGCAGGGAGAAGAGTCGGATTGGACAGGCTAAGCTCCTTAGGTCCTCCTCTCATCACACTTTTGAAAGTCGTGTGACCAGCCCCACCTCCAAGTAAAGGGCATGCAACCCGTATTTTCGCCATAGGAGGCCTTGACCAACAACTCTTATGGTGTAGACAGGGTATAGTCCCTTCCTATACACCTTCTTTCCTTTTTGGTCTATCCTTCCGAGGATGTACCCTGTCCTACTCCACGACAACCAGTCCACGCGACTTAGCACAAACTAATATCTGCTAATGACTGGAGGCAATGTGAACATCAGCATGGGGACCATCCCTCTACAACAATCACCGCATGCCTCACCCCTCCCCTTCTTGTCATATACGCTTCATAAACCACACTAAAATCCCTTCCATGCAAACAAGTTGTACCCTGTATCAAGGTTTAACCCTTGAAGTGCGTCTTGCAGGTTTCCTTTTGCGGCGGAATGCATGGAGGATTATGGAGATCTAGCATGCAAAGACGCTCTGCGCACAAGGCAGGAGCATGTGGCACGCGCCCCTCCGCCGGAGCGCTATGTGCCTACCATCAAGAGGTATGCCAAGAAGCGAGGCCCTAAGCGACATTGCCCAGGGCGAAGGCCGAAGAATCCTCGAGTCAAGAAAGTCAAGACTCGAAACGCGCAACAGGTGACAGCACTAGTGGTGCGCACTCCCAGCTCTCGCTCGGGCCCCAGATGCTCAAAGGCAGAAAGGGCACCTCGGGAAAGACAAGAATTTAATGAGTTATTTAAAGATATTCTGGAGACGGTAGCGAGCCGGGATTACACCATTCATGTCCCGGCCGACATGTTCCCTGCTCACCCCCACGGGAGCCCCACACCAGTAGAGCCCCAATCACCCGGCCATCCAGACTCACCCCGCCTCGTACAAATCGAGTAGCCCATAATGCACAAAGGGCTTATCAAATGATAACTGGCCAGGACTTTTTGTTTTTAAATGGTTAAGTGTTCTCGACTTGTTAAGTGTTGACATGTTCCTGACTTGTATGAACTTATCATATCTGCGTTTAATATATGCTACGCCTTGAGCAAAAGAAAAAGCTAATCAAGCGCAGGTGATAAATGTCTAGTCAACACCATAGAATTCAAATAAGTGATGTCTCCTTGCATTGCACTGGTCTATTATAGTTGCGGCATACACAATGCATATGCTCTCATGAAGCGACAAGTGGATGCAAGATAATACAAATCCTTGTGCGAAAAAGTTCAATACCCAATCACCGCAACACCCACAACCCCACAACGAGCCGCGGCAAAGCCATGCTGTCGAAAGCACCCTTGCCAACCGCCCACATTGCATGGCCCACAAAACATTCCTAGGCCACGCCCCCTTTCTGGGTCAAGCTCCATAGTTGGCTCACTGCAGCCGTTACCTCAATTGTACCCACATCGCATGTGCCGCAAGGAGGGTTGCAATAGCTCAAGTGAATCGCCCCCTTTCGCCAACTGCTTCTCTAACAACGAGGCTAGGGCACCATCATCATTGTACTATTCATTTTCGGAGCCTTCGAAGCTTGACATGTTCCAACCCATTGAAAGGCTGATAGCCTCAACATATTGTAATGGTTGTACTCAGGCAAAAAAAAAAATTGAAAGAAAGACAAAAAGAAAGAAAAAGAAAAAGAAAAAGAAAAAGAGACGAAAAGAAAGGAAAAGAAAAGGAAAAGAAATGAATGGAAAAATAAGAAGCACCCACGATCACAGCACAGCACCTAGGGATCCTCAAATTAGGTACGTCTGGTGACCTTGGTCGATCGGCTTCGTCCCCAGTCCCCTAGCCCCCTACAATCACCCACAATTGTTTAGGGCACATCAAGGGCAGGACATACCTGGGGAGCTTGTCTCGCCTAGGGTTAGACCTGTCACCCTGACCCACTTGCACAATTTTCTTTTGCACTCTGCATTACTACCATTGCAATCAGTGGTGATAAGCACCGCACGATTGGCCATGAAAAGTACACCGTACTCATCAAGCAAGTCCAATAGTTTCCAACTACTGAAAGTGCGGTGTCCCTGTATTCAATTATGCTCCGTCGTGTAGTCACAATGCAAAGGATGTCTCATATACCTTCACATATACTTCTTCTCAACACGGACAACTTTGCTTCATCCACACATTGTTATGAGAAACTAGCCCACGGTCTTCTAACTACGTAATATCTAAGTATGCACGAGCACTTACATAATATCTGTACCAAAATATATGCGCAGTTTGGGTCCTCAAGTGCAGGACAATACTCTCAGCTTGCTTAGAGTTCGACATGTCTCCCAAACTAATCAAATATGTCTTGTGCACGATAAGAAGACTAGCACTACAACTTAAGGAGAGACCACATGTGAGGTTTTCCAATTGCAGGTATAAGGTGTTGTTCGCTCTTCATCAACACTCAACTTTGAATGCTTATCCCTTACCATCCGACAAGCCCGCAAAGAATCGTCATGTGCAGAATCCCTAACAAACCAACACTTGTGGTGGCCATCAATGCAATCCCCAACACAGCATAGCCCTACCACCAACTCCAACAACCTTCCACCAGCCACCCGGGCCACCAACAGGCCCCAGGACCTTCTGCCACACCACCACCAACACTCCTCCATGGAAACCACAGGTGTCCTTGTCACCCACGTCTTTGGTGCATGCTACAGCCTGCTACCTACGACGGTGAGTGCCATGGGACTAGCACTCGTCTAGGAGGGGGGTAATGTTAATCCCAACACGAAGAAAGCAAAAAGAAGTGGAAAAGACGCAGGGCAAAGGCGGAAAAAGGTAGCCCGACTGAAGAAAGAAAATGAGAAAAGGCCAAAAGCTCAAGGGCAACCTTAAAAGTCCAAGGCAAAGGCAAAAGGGGAAAGACGCGTTTTAAAATAAAAAGGTGCACCCTGAAATCTTGTAAAAGAGCACCAGGCTCTCACCCATGCAATTTGTAAATGTAGACGGGCGGTGGAATGGAAGCTAGGAAGATAGAAGGACAATGGGAAAAAGGGCCTAGGCTATGGCCGGCCATGTAAAAAGGGAAAAAAGGGGATGACCGCCCAAAAGGGATTTAGGGTTTTGTATATAAAGTTGAAAAGTGAATGAGAAGCTCATTCTTGTGTGTGGCCAAAAGTAGCTCTCCTCTTCTTCTTCTTCTTCTTCTTCTTCTTCTTGCTTGCTTGAGCTTGTGCTTGAGAGAGGGAGTGTGAGAGCATGAGGGAGTGAGTGTGTGAGGGTGAGGGACCGAGGAGGAGAAGCTCTCCATCTTCTCCTCTCTTCTTCTCTTCTCTTCTCTTCTCTTGTCTTGCTCGCGGCAATGGAGCTTGGAGCGTGGAGCTTGAGGATGGAGTTTGCTTGAAGCTTGCACTTGGATCGTGGAGCTATCGGAGTGCGCGGGAGAGGAGGTAACTCGAACGGCATCAAGGTAAGCTCACTACACCCGTAGATATGGATGGCGCGTCGGCTATGTGAGAGGTAGCCATTAGTGCTCGGCTTGGAACGCTTGAAACAATAAGCGGTCCGAGGGTTTCGGTGGTTGAGTGAAAGCTCCCACACAAGCCAGGAAAATGTAGCTCAAGCAAGAGTTACACAATGTGCAAAGAGAAAGTATGAGCATCAATGACTACCACATGAAGGTGAAGAAGATTGCAGATGCACTTGCTTTCATTGGATCGCCAGTGGAAGAAGATGATTTAGTTTCTGTGACCTTGAATGGTCTAGGAAAGGATTATGCACAGTTCCGAACATCGATTTCTATCCGTGAAAGATTTTCTGATTTTGAGGAGCTGATTGCTCTTCTAATTTCTGAGGAGCAGAGAAATGGTGGTGCATCTTCTTTAGCAGGAACTTCAAAAGAAGCTGTCTTCTACTCAAATGCTGGAAGAGGTAGAGACAGAGGTAGAGGAGGCCAATCTGGAGGCCGTGGTAGAAATCAGAATATGCAGCAAACTCAAGAAAACCGGTCCTATGGAGGAGGATGTGGTAACTCTAGAGACAGGGGGAGCCAAAGAGGTCGTGGTGGATGGCAAAGAGGCCAAAATGCAAATAGCAATGTTGACTGCTACTACTGTGGTAAAATGGATCATATGGCTAAAGACTGTTATAAAAAGCAGAATGACATCATGAATGGAAATTTGCAACAAGAGAATTATGCATCTTCTAGTAGACAGGGTGATGTGACAGAAATGAGCATTTGTTTATGATGCAGCACATGACCAATTCTGTGACAAGTGTAGAAGAAAGCAACGATGTGTGGTATGTTGACTCAGGTGCATCAAACTACATGACAAGTCATGTAGAATGGATGCAGGATGCAAGGAAAATGGAAAAACCAAGATTTGTGGAGACTGGTGATGATACTGCACATCCTATTGTGCAGATTGGAAAAATTCATTTGTCTATGCAGGATGGGAAATAGAAATACATGTCGGATGTATTTCATGTCCCGAATATCACCGAGAACCTGGTTTCTATTAGTCAAATGGTTGAGCAGGGCTTGCAGGTGCGCAGTAGTTATTAGCTTCATAAGTGAGCCTTCAGATTTAATTCTCATGGATGCTTTGTTGAGGATATGAAAAATAAAGGTTGCTTGATAGCAAAAGGAAAGAAGAAGGGCAGAATGTTTATGTTGGATGTAGACATGCCTAAATTGAGTGCAGCAATTTTTGCACATGGGACCGGTGTAGTTGCAGATATTGATATCTGGCATAAACACATTGGTCATGTTAATGTACAACGACTTAAATCAATGCAAGCCCAAAATATTGTTGCAGGATTGCCTAAATTCAAGGTTGCAGAAATGCATAAGGTATGTGAAGCCTGTCAATTTGGAAAACAAGCAAGGAAACCATTTCCTAGACATGTTCAAGAGAGTAAGAAGCCATTGGAATTAATCCACTCTGATGTGTGGACTACTAAAGCTGCATCTATTGGAGGCTATCATTATTTTGTCACTTTTATTGATGACTATAGCAAAAAAGTTTGGGTGTATTTTATGAAAAAGAAAAGTGAAGTGTTTGGGCATTTCAAAACTCTTAAAGCTATGGTTGAAAAAGAAACAGGCCTGTAAATAAAATGCCTAAGGTCAGATGGAGGGGGAGAGTACCTCTCAAATGAGTTTGCAAGGTTCCTGCAGGAGCATGGCATAAAGCAGCAATATTCATGCAGTTATACCCCACAACAAAATGGAATTGTAGAAAGGAAAAGCAAGCATATTGGAAAGGTATCTCGTGCCATGCTCAACGAAAAAGACTTGCCAGATTTTTACTGGGCTGAAGCAGTTGCTACAGCAGTCTACATAATGAACAAGACTCCCACTGCAGCAATACATGGGATGACTCTAGAGGAGAGATATACTGGTAGGAAACCAGATATTTCTCATTTGAATATTTTTTGTTGCATTGCCTATGTTCATGTGCCAGATGAGTTGAGATCCAAGTTGGATCCAAAAGCTGAGAAGTGCATCTTTATTGGTTACTCTCTACAGCAGAAAGGGTTTAGATGCTATAACCCTTCTACTCGTAAGTTTATAGTGAGCAGAGATGTTGTTTTTTATGAGATGAGTAGCTGGTATAAACCAGTAAATGTGATTGATGATGTAGATGCACAAAATGGTAATGCTGCACAGAATTCACAGCAGCAGTCACAAAATATTAGTGGACCTGGAGTGTCCTCTAGCAGTGGTTCACATTCTTCGCCATGGACAGGCAGATTGAGATCAGGAGAATCTCCTCAACACAATGCAGATAGTGGTATGCAGGTTTCACGAAAAGGAAAAGAAAAGGTAGATCAGTCCATGTTTGATGTGAATGCAGGTCACTCTTATGTGGATGGTGAATCCAGTGGCTCAGAACAAAGCATTCATGATGAGTTGGGTATTCCTTCTATTGTTACACCTGGAGTAAGAAAGACCAGGGATGTTTTGAGAGCACCTGGGAGTAAACCTACTTTGTGCAGGTCTACCAGAGCTAGGTATCCTGTGGATAGGCTGAAATATGATGGATTTACAACCATTCACTATGCCTATATGGTCAAAGTGATACAGGAACCAGAACCCACTTCTTTTGAGCAAGCCATGGAAAAAAAAAAATGGGAGAAAGCCATGGATGAAGAAATGGATGCCTTGGAAGCAAATGCTACATGGGAATTGGTACCTTTGCCTAAAGATAAGAATGCAATTGGTTGTAAGTGGGTTTATAAGGTGAAACACAATGCGCATGGTTCTGTGAATAGATACAAGGCAAGATTAGTAGTCAAGGGGTATGCACAAACATATGGCATTGATTATGAAAAAACATTCAGTCCGGTTGTAAGGATGGCAACCGTAAGAGCAGTCATTGCTATGGCTGCATCAAAGGGATGGTCTTTACATTAGATGGATGTAAAGAATACCTTCTTGCATGGTGATTTGCAAGAAGAGGTCTATATAGAGCAGCCACTAGGTTATGTGCATGCTGTTTATCCTGAGTTTGTTTGCAGGTTGAAGAAAGTCTTGTATGGCTTGAAGCAAGCACCTAGAGCATGGTCTGATAAGATAGGACAGTATCTTGTCACTATTGGCTTTCAGATTTCCAAGGCAGATTTCTCACTTTATGTGAGAAAAACAGAGAAAGGTACTATGCTACTTGTCATTTATGTTGATGATTTGATTATGACAGGTGATAGTAATGAAGATATCCTTCATGTGAAAATGCTATTGAAGCAGAAGTTTGAGATGAAGGATTTGGGAGAGCTACGTTATTTCTTGGGCATTGAGGTGATTAGATCACCAAGTGGGATACGGCTCTTGCAGAGGTAGTATGGATTGGACATGCTGTCCAAATATGGGATGACAGGCTGTAAGCCTATTTCAGTTCCTTTGGAGCAGAATGTGAAGCTGAGTGCAGATGCAGGTGAGCTTCTGGAAGACCCTACTATGTACAGACGCATAGTAGGAAGTTTGATTTATATGACTATTACCAGGCCAGATTTGAGCTATGCTGTTGGATTGGTAAGTCAGTTTATGCAGGCTCCAAGGAAACCGCATTTGGATGCGGCTAGACGCATACTCAGGTATGTGAAGTCCACATTGGAGTATGGAAAATTTTTTGAGACTGGGGTTCAGATACAGTTGCATGGATACACTGATGCTGATTGGGCTGGTAGTATTTCTGATAGACGATCTACCAGTGGATATGTGTTCTCTTTTGGGAGTGCTGCAGTCACTTGGAGCAGTAAGAAACAGCCTACAATTGCCTTGTCGAGCACAAAGGCTGAGTACAGGGGTGCAGCAATGCCTGCATGTGAGGTAGCTTGGTTGCATAAGCTACTTTATGATATGCAACAGCCTACAGATGGGCCAGTTGTCATTTATTGTGATAACATGAGCAGTATACACTTGGCAAATAACCCAGTCTATCATGCTAGAACAAAACACATTGAGGTGCATTATCACTATGTGCGGGAGAGGGTTTTACTAGGTCTTATTGATCTAGTTTATGTCAGCAGAGAGGATTAGATAGCTGACGTATTCATGAAGGCATTGGGCGCAGAGAAGCTGCGCAAGTTCAGAGACCTGCTTGGTGTGCAGGAATTGGGATTGAGCTCGAGGAGGAGTGTTGAGATATCGAGCTCCACTCTGATATGCCAGGGTGACCGTTGTGCATTTATGTCACTGACTTGTTAGCTGCAGATGCGGTTGGTACACCGCCCATGAATAATAGCTAGATGACAGCTATCCTTATCTACTCTAGTTCGTGGCTCAGTTAGTATGCCACCTTAGTTAGCTGAGTTTGGTTTGAGACCCATATATAGGGTTCTTCTATTTCTCTGTACTAGAGTTCTTTTGGCTTACACAACTAAGAAGAGGAAAATTGTTTTCAGCCTCCACCTTTGTGTGTATTCCCCCATTGTGTAAGTGAGAAAGCTACAAGTGAGACTCCTTCCTTCTCTCCCATAATCTTGACATCTGCTTGGCATCAAGAAGGGCATCATGTTGGACTACAATCTAGAGATGATATCTACAAACATGTTCTTTCAATAAATGAGTTCATATTGTCTATACACTCCTGGCACGAGGCCGAGGGTTGTTTGGCTGAGTATACGAGGCCCGTTGCTAGAGCCCTAGAGCCAATGTCATGCCCATTTTTGGTCCTAATAACTCTCTCAACAACGAATGTAAAGCTGGTGCCATTCTCCAACAGTAATATTATGGAGGGCTATGACAAAAAAAATGCATAGTTAAAATGAGAAAGAGAAAAAAAATTGTACGCTCATGTATCCATGGGACATTTATAGCTATACACTACGTACATGTGTGTGTGTGTGTGTGTGTGTGTGTGTGTGTGTGTGTGTGTGTGTGTGTGTGTGTGTGTGTGTGTGTGACAGAGAGAGAGAGAGAGAGAGAGAGAGAGAGAGAGATGCATGCATATTAAAAGTATATACATTCATATTTACATATGCAAGCATACAATATATACATATGAGAGAGAGAAAGAGAAAAATATGTGCATATATATGTAGTGTGTGTGCATGCATATTGTAAGTATGTACATTATAAGTTTGGAATATATATATATATATACATATAACCATTCAATACATGTGTATGAGAGAGATATATATATATATATTAAACACTTCAATAAATAACACAAACATAATATGAGAGAGAGAGAGATCAAATACTTCCACAAATACGGATGATATTAAAAAGGTCACCGTTATCAAAACACTAAAATTGATAAAATTGATTACATGGACAATGTCAAAGCAAAAGCATGATTGAATAAATCCATGTGAAGAGAAACCTAGCACTAAAATCTAGATGACCTATTAACCATGTTAGTACTACCAACAACACGACGAGCTTCATGGATGGAATCGAGCATAGCATTTGCAGCCACCCTAGCTATCATATCATTCTCAATCCTTATAATGACTCTGTTCAAACGCCCAAGGAAAAACCTAAGGTTTGTAACCTCGGCCACAAACTTATCACATTGAAGCTTCTAGGATTGTAGTGGCAGTCAACAACCCGAGGGGCACACCATTGGCCCCTCCAGGCCCACCCCACAACATACCCTACATCTCATAATACATCTCACTGGTGTCCTTTTGTATGCCCGAGGCAATGTCGAATAAGCCTTAAAGTGCAGCATCGAATCTAGACTTCCAAGAGTTGTCTTGTTGTGCCACACACTAGATATGTGCCTCAATATTACTCTGGCCCGCACAACATCGCTCAACTTGTTCCAGCAAGGAACAGAGCTCGTGCACAAAGATGCCATGCAACTCACCACATGAGTGATTCCTTTTGTGAATAACAACCAAGGCTCTCTTAAAGGCTCTATCCCTAGTAATTTCATTGGCTCTCCTAACATTGATACGTCTTTGCAAAATGGACAACACAATCTCTAGAGCGTCACTATCAGATATCTCTATCATGGCATTAGGGTTCCTAACCTTCACAACTATTAAAAAGGCAAACAATTGGATTGCTTAATAAATTTCCAAATAGGTTTTGTAATATAAAAAATCATTTGAACATTAAAATACAAATCATGTATTTTAATTTTAAATAAATTACACTAAAATAATGAATCTTGAAAGAATATGGATGTCCATCTAGCATGCAAGGGGACCTGTACACCATTGAAGATAGCTATACAAAAGCACTTGGATTATGTTGCCCCTTATCTAGACTACTCCATGCTTGCTTTACCAATCACTACTTGTGTGATTTGGAAACTTTCAAGAAATCATATACCAAGAAATGGTTTTTATTTAAAAAATAGAAGAAAGACCTATATTGAAGGTTTGTAATTGAGTACAAAGCCTAGCATTGTGTCTTCAACTAACTCTTGTTGATTTTAATCTACCCAATTTTAGAACTCATTCCCTTGACAAAGGACGTGAAGCTTGCGCCATCCTTTGAGAACAAAAAATATGTAAAGTTGAAATGAGAAAGAAAAAAATATATGTGCATGCATTCATTCATGGGACACACCGTGCACATAGACACACACATTTCATTGCAAAACTAACTATGAATAGCTTCGTGTGTTTTCTCACTCCCTTCCTCCCTCCCTTTTTTCTTCCTATCTTTCTCTCCCGTAGGGTTTTGGGGAAAAGGAATAGTTTCATGGGTTTTTGGGGAGAGGAAGCTCATGGACGTTCATTTTCTTTGGAGGTTTATTTGGTGCAAGATGTTTGGCCTGCATTTTATAAGGTAATGCATGTCTCTTCACATTGTACTATTTTGTAGGCTTTAAATTTAAAAGACACCTGACCTCAGGGAAGTTACTATATGTATATTGTCTACATCATGTGCATTCAAGGCCTATTTATAAATATACTTATCTGTGAATTTTTCTTTAATAAAACATAACCATTTTCTATTCAATTTGTAAATAACCCCTTTATATTACACCCTTCTATATGTAAAAAATGTATAAAAATTGTATTTTAAAAATACCCTATTTTGAACCCACGTGATGCACACATGTATTCATGGCCCGAGCACCTGACCAACTTCTTCATTTTGTATTTTTCCAAAGAGCACACACATTCTTTTCTAAATGTATCATCAAATTGTCCAACTTTTCTTTTGCATAGCATACACACAATTTTCATGGCACCTTTAGAGAGAGATCAAGGAACTAACATTTTCTTATAGGATCATTGTAGGTAATAACATTTGCAATAGATCCATTGGTGTTGTAACTTTGTGGGGGGAGAGGGTGAGAAGAGAGAGAAACTCTCACATGTGTGAGGGAGAGAGAGTACTCTCGTAACTCTCTCCCTCTTCATACTCACCCCCTCTCATAACTCAATCATCCATCTCTCTTAACTCGCTACTCCCTGTCTCAAACATTCCCCCCAAGTCCCCAACCACCACTTGTAGGCTCAATTGATACCCTCCAACTTCTTTTTTGTACATGTAGCATGCCAGCAGCAAGCTGGCTGTGCGCTCTCTCTCTCTCTCTCTCTCTCTCTCTCTCTCTCTCTCTCTCTCTCTCTCTCTCTCTCTCTCTCTCTCTCTCTCTCTCTCTCTCTCTCTCTCTCTCTCTCTCTCTCTCAAGTCACTTTGTTTTTCTCTTGGGCCCCCCAAACATATCCCTGCATTTTTTTAGGATACCCAGCTCCCCACTTCGCCATCACATTCTCTCCTCCTTCTTGGATGGCATTGGATCCTCGATCTCTCTCCCCCTAAAGTCCCCAACCACTGCAATGCAAGCCACATTTATACCCTCTAGCTTCGATTTTTATGTCGTAACTCCTGATTGATCTCCATCTCAGTAGGTCACATGTGTGATTTTTCTCCCCCTTCTTCAGTGATAACCCACTCCCCACTTTGCCATCACGTTCTCTCCTCCTTCATGGATGAAGTTGGATCCTCTCTCTCTCCTCCCCGAAGTCCCAAACCACCACCTGTGGGCCACATTTGATACTCTCTAGCTTCATTTTTTATGTCATGGCTCCTAATCCATCTCCATCTTAGCAAGTCCACAAGTGGGCTTTTGCTCCCCCTTCTTCAACTGTGTGTTACATCAAAGGCTAACAGCAATCCCCTCCCAATAGATGCATGAACACTTGCAAAAGAGGTTGTGGGTGCCTTCTATCTCCCCTTGAGATTAGATAGAAATAGAGCTTCGCATGCTTGAGTCACATTGACCATCTGAAGTTTCACCTACCCTACAGTTGGAGAAGGCATTGACACACGTGTGTGCATATCACACATACACAAAAGCAGGGGCACCTCCCTTGTCAAAGGTACTTGAAAAAAATCACACATTCTAAGCTACAACACCCTAAGCACCTTTGCTATCAAGGTCACCTATCAATCATACACACACCAATCGTACAATCACACATTACCTAAAAAATGTTGTTGCCTTGAGATGACCCCATCCCAGGGCCTTAGAGTCGGCATCTGGGAGAATCTATTCAATCCTTTTTGGGTTTGAATCAAGATCTCACATTCAAATGGGCAAAGTTGGTGTGCTTCATCATTGATGATCTTCTAGTTGTTGGATGTGAATCACAACTTCAATTGCCTCATAATATGGTAAATGAAGGGGGGGCAAAGAGATAGAAATTGACACATGGCACAAGGGAGTGATTGTTTACTAATAGTAACTCTCACACATGTGATAGTTGTGTGTGAGAGTTACTATTGGTAATCAGTGGCTCACCCATGCCATGTGTCAATCAATCTCTCTCTCTCTCTCTCTCTCTCTCTCTCTCTCTCTCTCTCTCTCTCTCTCTCTCTCTCTCTCTCTCTCTCTCTCTCTCTCTCTCTCTCTCTCTCTCTCTCTCTCTCTCTCTCTCTCTCTCTCTCTCTCTCTCTCTCTCTCTCTCTCTCTCTCTCTCTCTCTCTTATATTTCCCCTCAAGTTTACTCATCCTTCCCCTTTTGGGAGGTTTCCTCCCCCCACTCTAGGCCCTGCTACGATGGCTGCCCCTGTCAGAAGGCCACAACTACACCCTCTAAAGTCTTCCACAACCACCCCTACTCCTTCCAAGGTAGTTGCTCCTCCAACCAAAGTGCCAACATCTACTCCTCAGAAGGTCACAATTGCACCCTCTAAAGCTTCCTCTTCTACCACAACCACCCCCACCCCTCCCAAGGCTCATGTAGTTGTACGCATGCAAAGCTTGTCCTCTATTTAGGATAGCTCGATGGAGCCCATCCACATGCCATCGCCTTTGATGGCCTTGTAGCCCCCCACACCCAATAGTGAGCATTAGCTTATGTGATTGTGTGTGATCGTGTGTGTGTGTGTGTGTGTGTGTGTGTGTGTGTGTGTGTGTGTGTGTGTGTGTGTGTGTGTGTGTGTGTGTGTGTGTGTGTGTGTGTGTGTGTGTGTGTGTGTGTGTGTGTGTGTGTGTGTGTGTGTGTGTGTGTGTGTGTGTGTGTGTGTGTGTGTGTGTGTGTGTGTGTGTGTGTGTGTGTGTGTGTGTGTGTGTGTGTGTGTGTGTGTGTGTGTGTGTGTGTGTGTGTGTGTGTGTGTGTGTGTGTGTGTGTGTGTGTGTGTGTGTGTGTGTGTGTGTGTGTGTGTGTGTGTGTGTGTGTGTGTGTGTGTGTGTGTGTGTGTGTGTGTGTGTGTGTGTGTGTGTGTGTGTGTGTGTGTGTGTGTGTGTGTGTGTGTGTGTGTGTGTGTGTGTGTGTGTGAGAGCGCACATGGCAATGATGCTCCTAACATGCACAAACATTTCATTCTTTTTATAACTGCTTTGTTCCGAGTAGATTAGGCCAACCTAAAATTTAAAAGTACAACTTTTAAGCTATCATATCATATCTTCTTTATCTTGCAAAAAAGACGGGTGAACTTAGGACAAAGTTGAAGGCAGAACAAATATTGGTGATGGTAATGGCTTCCCAAGCAAGGAAACTGCAAAAAAAAGAAACGCAATGCAATTCAATGACAATGACACGCAATCAAATATAAGACATGCTATTAGATATCACATCAGAGGTGGACTTACTCGATGGGCTTGCAATGCTAATGAAAGGTGCAACCGTCCATGGCTATTCCATTTTGTAGCGATAATCTCTCATCCATCACCACTGACTCATGAGCTGTATGGAGTGTGTGTGCAAGTGATTTTATTAATCACTGAGGCTTGAATGGTTACCATCTCTATCTCCATAACCCCTCCCTTTTGGTGGAAGTTGTAATGTTGGGCCTTCTATTACAGTCAAGTTGCTACTAAAATTTCCATATTTAATCATTTTTTAAGTTTTCCTATTTACAGATTTACATATTTGTTACCATCTTCATCTCCATAACCCATCCCTTTTTTCGTGGAAATTGTAATGACAGGCCTTCTCTTGCAATCAAGTTGCTACTAAAATTTATATATTTAAATCCATTTTAAGTTTCCTTATTTACATATTTATATATTTAGCTTTCCCTATTTACAGATTTATGATTTTAGTTTTAGGACTATTAGTTTTTGGATTTATGCTAAAATTTGTATATTTAAATCCTTTTAGTTTAAGTTTCCCTATTTACAGATTTAGTTTTTGGACTATTAGTTTTTGGATTTATACAGATAGATCGCTTAGGAATCGTTGGATGCCTGCCATGTAGGATTGGTGTGATGCTAGGTAGATTGGTGGATTATAAGTTAAATAGAATGTTTCAAATTGTCATGTTGTTTTATTAGTAATATTTATATAATGTGGACATTATATTATGCATAGAAAGAGGCATTATTATAGTAGGTCCTTATTTGGAGCATCTATCTTGCGACACAACTTTTTCCACTAGACTTTTTGGGGGCAAGTACAAAAGGGGGCAAAACACATCCTCTATAAAGGAAGGTGCAAGGGGGAGGATCCATCTCCCTCCCCTAACCTAAAGGGCCATTATCCTAAATACCATGCATGATTCATGGACCTAGCGATTATGCATTTAGTGGCTAATTTTGATCACATACTTGAAAAAGCATGCATGCAATACTCTATTTAGTATAACAATTTGTTGCAGCTCATTTTACAAGCTTCAGACACACTTTTCTACATATATAACCTTTGATTTCTCTTGTTTCTTGAATGCTATTGATGCTTCTTAGAAAAAGCACATGATGACTTGAAAGCATTCACTATCTAATGTGATTATTTGTAGTAATCAAAAATTTTTATTCTTTGTTTGTCACTTGCTTACAAATTTCATATAGTCTATCTCATTCATGTTTCTTATGTATGCATTATTATAAACTTCTTTGTGATAAACTTGCAGTGGCTTCATTGCTATTTAAAATTATTGAGAAAAAATAAGGATTTTCATAGATCTCCATAGCTAAGGTTGCTAAAGAACGAACATCTTTTAATGTGACTATGACAAGAACATTATGAACATATAAACAAGTAACTAGATTGTTTTCCTTTTTGAAACTTGCCAATGAGATGATTTGCATGCACTTATTATTAGTCAACTACAAGGGAGTTCAAAGCTTGATATGCAATTTCACATCTTAAGATTCTCTATGTAACAAGCATTGAAGCTCTATTTGAAAGAATTGGGTAGGGATGTTTAATATCTAAAATATTTTATCATTTAAGTCATGCAACATTCAATTTCAATACCCTAATATCCAAACCTCAATGTAAAGGAGTGTGGTTATAACAAGAGACCATTTCAATGTAGTGAGAAGAAATAAAAACAATCAATAATCCCCCATGTTTAATACATATATCTAGCACTTGGAAAGAATGCTTGATATGTCAAAGTTCCATGAGAAAAGACAAGTCTCCTCAAGCTTCACAATGGAACATAGTCAAGGTTGGGCATAACAAACCTTTGTTGAAATGATGTTTTTTGGAAAGTAACTTATGTGCAAGCTTCAAAAAGCAATTGAATTATCTCATTAGCCAAATCAGTTGGAGCCTTACTAAGTTACTTGTAAGCATTTCCTTTTCATCAATCAATAATTTTCTACATTGTTTTGGCATACTTGAAGAAAACATTATTTGCTAGGTTTCCTATTTCCTAGCACTTGCATGTTAACCAAAGGAGGCATTAAGAATTTCTAAAGTTGAAGAAGATTATTCATGAAATGTCACTACCAACTAATAGATGGTATGCCTTAAATAGTCAAGCATGAAAATGGGTGTGGATGGACACACTTACTTCACAAAAACAATTTTTCTCAAAGTGCTAAATCACTTTGCAAGCCATCTTAATCGCATTGATATCTATGGTTGAAGAAAAGATTTAGGAAAACCCAAAGCATGTCATATGCCTATGTTTATATAGCACTTTTATGCTTTTACAAAACAAAATATGCTAGCACGAGCATTTTTACCATTAAGAACATTATGCCTTGTGGGGCTCCTAGCAAGAAGAAGCATTATGAACGCCACTACTTTAGTATCTTTTGCTTTTCCATCAAGAAGCAAAAGTACTAAAATATCTAAATGCATTTCAAATCAAAGAAAGGGGAATCATCATTCAATAAAAAGTGCAAAAAGAAAGGCTACCCTATAGCGTTATTTAAATCAATTTACTTTCTCAAATCCATTTCATTAGTACTGTACCTAAGCCTTATATAGTCATATCTTTAACATCATTTCTCTTACATTTCTCTCTCAACTTTTTTCTCTTCCATCTCTATCTCACCCATCAATTTACTTTGTTTCAACCTCAAATCCATTCCATTAGGTTGATCTAAGCCCTTTATAGTTATGTCTTTAATGTTTCCTCTCTCTCTCTCTCTCTCTCTCTCTCTCTCTCTCTCTCTCTCTCTCTCTCTCTCTCTCTCTCTCTCTCTCTCTCTCTCTCTCTCTCTCTCTCTCTCTCTCTCTCTCTCTCTCTCTCTCTCTCGCTCGGACATGCACACACACACAATGCAAACATGTGTGTGGAAAGATAGGCTAGTAACCATCCTAAAATGTAATCAATATTTATGGCTTGATTATTTGTTCTAAATGCATCAAACAATGTGATTTGAAATCACCTAATCTAAAAAATAAAGATCCGTTGTTAATCATGACTCATTAGATATGCTAGCTATTGTTGGTCAACATGTGTTTTACTACAAATGATTCCTTCCACTATGCACATCAAACCAACTTTGTGGCAATAGGTGTTTGTATTGGCCCATTTTGTTTTATTGTTGTGAGTCCCTTTTGTGCTTCTCCACACAAATACAAAGGGTCCCTTGTCTATCCTAACTCCTTCCACAAGTTACACTTTTCATTTATAAGGAACAAGTATTTGGTATAAATAGATCAAAAAGTACTTGAGCCTTTCAACATGATCCCTTTAGATCTAGAACTCAAAGAATAAGACATAACTCCTCCCAATAACCTTGGGAAAGGTGACTACTTCATTCAATGATTTTCACTTAAGAACTTTTATATTGGTTGGTGGCCTTCTTTTTCAGTATGATGAACCACTTTGCGCCCTTTAGATTATCCCACTTTTTTGTGAAATTTCTTATCAAAGTAACGTTTCCTTTTTTTGGGAGTTCATTTTCAAACTTTCACTAAACTCTTTCTATAACTCTAGATAGTACATCATACATGCTTATAAGAAAATTTTAACCTACATAGGAGAAAATACAAAATGAAATTAGTAATTTTCTAAAAGCAAATGAACATGGAAATTTGTGAGCCTCTAGGTAAGGCAATAAGGTTTTAAGTGGCTCAAAACACACTTGCATTTGGTTGTAGGAAAATTTAGGCATAACTAATGAGATATGTATAGTTGTTATTTGAGAAACCACAATTAAGACTAGGTTTTTCCTATTATAAACATGTGACCAATTCCTTTACTCATTAAAAAGTGAAGTCCTAGAGTGTACTTTGAAATACTTACAAAGCTGAGAGATCTTAAATCTTTTCTACAAAGTACATGGAGTGCACTTATGATTAAGCAAGTCACATCTCACCATCCACAATTTCACACTTGCCTTTTGAAACAAATCTATAAAAAATATTTGTCTATAAAATCAAATCAAATCTACAAAAAGATTTATCTTAAATTTTTGAATGTGTTAAGATAAATGGAGTCTCAACATTTGAGTTGATGAATGATTTTTTGTTATGTAAAGTCCTCTAAAAATTTTGGATTGCATAAATTGTAAATGAAGCTCGCATAGAAAATTTGAATTGCAAGATTAGAAGGCCAAGAGATTTTGATTTTGGTAAAGAGGAGCTATGTATCATCAATAAGGAACAATGTATTGTAGGAGACAAAATTGGACGAAATAGAACTATTTCCAACCAATGGTACCCCCAATGGAACTGTGACTAGGATGAACGGCAAGTTTGTCGAGCCTAGTCCATCAATTCCAGTGGGGGGGATTGGTTATTCCTACCACAGGCCAAGCCAATCCTAGCCTACTAAGCACACAACACATCGCACCCATGTAATGATTAGTGAGTAAGGAGACAACTCTTGAAGTGCCAAAGGGCATCTTCCTAATAAATTACCAAGTGTGGATCCTAAAGTTTATCTCTCCCTTTTCCTCTGCATGTCATCACCACCACAAAAGAAGCTCATGCCTCCTAAGGCATGCTCTTTGGATCATTTCATGCTAACACCATGATAAATTGTGGCCCCCTTTCACGGGTAACCTGCTTGACACCTCCTCATCTGAAGCTTTGAGGGCAAGCTACGCAATCATCCTTTCCAACCCCATCTACATCCCTGATAATTTATGGAATAATGGATTTGATGGAGCGCATGAAGCAAGACAAGAAGGCTTTCCTAAGAATCTTGAATTCCACCTATGAGCTCTCTTGTACAAAGACACCTCACCAACCATTACAAGGGAGCAAATCTTCAAGGAGTTCCTGGCATGCATGCTCCAAGAGCTAGCGGTAGCCATGGTGAAGGAGCTTATGCTGCAACAAGTCATGGAAAGGAAAAAGGAGAACAAGCCCCTCAAAGATTGTCCAAAACTCGGACCATCTAAGCCCCCAAAACAAAATGTGAACCAAGAATCAACCCTAATGGGTTCCAAACAATCAACAATAGGAAAAATAATAATAGAAATTTGAAACAATAGACCACAAAACAACAAAAACCAAAAAACCCAAAACAACAAATTCTCACCTCTCCTAATGGAGCTTGCAAACCCCAACTCTTTTGGCTCCCAAGAACCCGTAGAAGATAAATCATCTAAAGGTAAAGAAAAAGAGACCGAATCCCCCCCACATAATATTGGCTTGAAGCTACCATCTGATGAAGATGATGATGAATTTGTCAATAGCTCCCAATTTCTCAAAGACCTAAAATCAAACTCAGATAGGGAGTTTACCGATTATGATTTGAACATCTCTCCCAAGGAAGTTGCAATGTCTCAAGTGGATGAAGAATCCCTTCCCCCTAGACCTCATTTCAGGTTAAAAAATTCATTTGCTAGGGACAACAACTTAGCCGCCAAAAGAAGACATTCTAGAATTGTTGTGGCCTTGCTAGTCGAAGTCCTCAGTCCCTCAAAGGAAAAATAATTAAAAATAATTTATTCTAACACTAAGGGTTTATCAAACCCCATTAGAGCTAAAACAATTTTTAAAAATAAGTTATCATGTTTAAAGCTTTAAAGATAATTTATTTTAACACAAAGGGTTTATCCAACCCCATTAGAGCTAAAACAATTTTAAAAAATAAGTTATCGTGTTTAAAGCTTTAAAGATAATTTATTTTAACACGAAGGGTTTATCAAAACCCATTAGAGCTAAAACCATTAAAATTCGATTGTGTTAGAATGCATGTTCTCCCAATTTTATATGTTTATAGGAAGTGAAAATGGATTGTGTTGACTTAGAAAGGAATCTAAAAAGTTATCTCCTCGTCTTTTACTAGTCATGTAGGCCGAAGTGGTGGTACCGCCATAGGATCTCATGTGAAATTGAACAATATAATGTCTCAAGTTTACTATGACTCCAATCATTAATGGGTCGCCCTTAAACTTAAAATAGAGGAGGAATTCGCAATAGTCTTTGTCTATGGCAGTTTAATCCCAGATTCTTAACAGCGAAAAATCCACTTTGTTGTGGTCAATCCTACATAAAGGTTTATGGACAAGTGAACGTGCTCACAAGCTTGGTTATGGAGATGGATGATACCCAAGGTGTAAAAGGGAGGTTGAATCTATCCCGCGTCTCTTTTTTAATTGCAACTACAATATAGAGATACTCAAATTGGTCCAACATATCATTAAAACCTTCATGGAAAGATTGGTTGATTGGTGCGTCTATTGGTATGCACACTAGCATCTGGATGTTTATAAGGTCTTTCTTTCTATAGAAGTTTTGGTTGTAGAGAATTTGTTGTGCAGATTGAAGGTGAGTGGGGTGCCACCATCAGCTATATCTAGAAGAAACAACACTTGGAGCATGTGAGGGCTAAAGCGCAAGCTATCTTGGATACCATTATGGAAGAGTAGGAGCTTTGGGATATCATTATGGTGATTAAGGATGTTGCTCGAAACTATTGATACATGCCTACATCCTTCCTTTTATAGCACCAGCTCATGGTGCCCTTGTAATAGGAATCATTGTACTGGCTACAATAAGTGATAAGCCTACTCCGGTCCTATATGCCTCCAAACCTCATATATATTGCAAGCTGGCTCTTTTACTATCCCCCTATCTCAGCAATATGAATGTTGGTGGTGGTGGCTAGGTCAAAATATATTAGCACCTATCTCCTGCTGGCAACTCCTCAATGCCAACTACTCGCTCAATAGTCTCTTGTAACTTTCTTAGTTTGTTACTATATTCACTATCATGCTTTCATCCCCGGAAAAAAAGGGGGAAAAAAAAAGCATTGGAGAGCCACCCCTCATTTAGGGCCTTCAAATTGAAAGTTTAGGTAAGGCTTCATCAGGTTTTTCAGGCTTGGAAGTTGGCGCGACGGGCCCATGGACCTGTCACCTCATCTCATGGCCCTTACAATACCTCTCGGAAGAATGGCCGTGGCCCGTTGGATTCTTGTATGCCATCTTTTTCTACCTACTCGAAAAGGGAAGCTACCACAAGAAACCTGCCGGCAGTGTTTCGCATTTATTAACGTCTCTTTTGATAATATTTCACGTACCATTCTACAAAAGAAATTCTAAGGTTCTTTTAATTGCCTTTTTTTTCCCGGGGGGTTGGAGGGGCCCACAGCCGGGACACTCTGAGTCCTCCGTCCTGACTGTATGCCAGGGGTCACTTCAGATATGGCCCACGTAAAGGACCCCGTCCTCGACTCCTCCTCAGTCGAGACTCGAGACTCGAGAGAGAATGATTCTGCCAGCCTTCAAGGGCCACCCCTCATCACTCCAATTTAATTATTGGAGGAGCCAATGTGTGATGCGACGCCAAAGCTTGCGCCAATAGATATGCGACACGTACTACACCTGTCGCCTGTGTCTCCCCATCTAACGCTCTCTCCCCCTTTTCCCAGCAAAAGGGTGGGGGAAACATAATAAAATATATCCTGGTATTTTCCACCGATTTTCATGAATTCTTTTGGCCCAAATATACTTTAGGTGCTTTTACCTTTATATGTTTGCCTCAATCTAAAATTGTTAAATAAGTGAACGGAGCGAGCTTCGTTGGCTTGAGCGTGCATTGAGTTTCATGGGTACTTGAGTTCAAACCTTGGGTTGCACTTCTCTCCTAGTGCATATATATATATATATATAAGCATTTAAAATGCTAAATAAACTACTCGACTCTCTCTCAAAAGCATACTATAGGTATCGTTATGCTGACTAAAGAATCCTTGTAGCTTTTACATATTTTAATGTACTATACCCTTTCATGAGAAAAAAAGGATAGTGTCACTCCCAAGTCATATTTTAATGTACTACCCTTTCATGAGAAAAAAAGTATAGTGTCACTCCCAAGTCAAACTAAAAGAAGCTCAGTCTTACAAGCAAATAAGAAAATAAATAGATAAATAAAAATTGAATTTAGGAATAATGCAAAATCAGTCCCAAGAAAGAAACTAGGCACACCTAGTTCCCATTCTCGCGGGCTACCAAGATGTTAGGGCATAAAGTTTCGCCATATGATGTGGCCTCACGATATGCATCCCATCCAGAACAGCTCAAACATGATGACAACAACTTCTCTCTTGGCACAAGTCCCTTAGCCTCTCCTCACCCTCTCCTTGTCACCTCTCCTATAGCCCCATCATCATCAAACATCTCTTCAACATCCATGCACCTAGGCTAGTTACCTCTTCCTCCTTCCAAGAGCTCTATACTGCAACATATGTCAACTGGGTTTGATGGGATCGACAAAACAATTCAAGAATCTTTGAGGAAAGATGGAGTGTACCTACCCCCCCCCAAACAAAAAAAAACCATACTCTCGTTGCTCCTCCTCATGATTACATGCAGCATGCCTTTCAATCAAACCAAGGTAACCTCCTTTATGTTAACACCTTTATGGCCCTGCAAGGGCTAACCAAACATTCTCAAATTCACCAACCACCATTGATAGAAATCCCTTACTAGCCTTAAGGCCTCAACATTACTAATGGACTTATTGTCGACACTTGCATGCTAGGAGGGCCTTCACCACATGCGATTGTGTAAAGTGTAATCTCCCCCCCAAAGGGTCCCAACATCACAAGGGAGATAATTTGAAAGTCAATCAAGGGAGGACATTCAAACCTAAGTGAGCATGCCAAAAACAAACCGTGGATAGTAAGGTTTCACCTCCCCCTAAGAAGGTAAAGGTACATACTTTGTTACTATCTCTAATGAAATATTTGATCGAGTTCTCTAAGGATCACTATTGAGTCCTCATAGGGTTCTATCATGGTGTTAGACCTCCAACACAAGTGCTTAGGGCTTGGATTAGAGACCATTCAGGTAAATTAGGGATCAAAGTCCAATTTGCTAGATATTTATCCAACAATTACTTCATTTTCTTGTTTGAAACAAAGGAAATAGCCATCAATGTCCTCTCATATGGGCAATGGATGCTCCACAACACTCCTCTCATGTTGTTTAAATGGCAACTGTAGTTTGACCCTCATGGCCTCAAAACATCCAATGTCCCCATCCGAGTCGCATTTTTGCATCTCCTAGATCCCTTCTACTAGGTATTAGGCTTCATTCAGGGCAAGTGTTAAGTCAGAGACCTACCTCTAACATTAGCTCTAGTGGCATCTGCATGTCCTCATTTTGAGATTGATATCAATAGGAAGCTTAACACACAATAATGATTAAGAATTGTAAAGGATAACCTCTCAAGGCCCTCAACCAAACTATTCATGGATCATCACTGAAATTTTGTACGCTTTGATAACCAATAGAGTTGAAATTGGTTTGTTGCACGCCTCAATGTCCAACTCATGCCCAACCTCATGAAGAAGCTTTGCTCACACAACTTTTTTGGAAGATTCATCTTCCCCCCTTAGAAGGGTAATGCAACTTTCAAATTCAAATCCTAGAATAGAACGAGCATTCACACAAAAAAGGAGGTTTTACGTACAATAAATTATAAATTTTCCAAACAAAATTGAAAATCTGAGGAAGAAAATTTTAAACCTTAAAGATTACAAAACTTTTAGTTAGAAATGACGCGTAAATGTAAGTTTATGTAGGAATAGCTTTAAAACGATACACTCTATAGTGTGTAGGATACAACTTGAGGATGACAAGGAAAATCTTTCAAAAAGATGAGGATTCACAATCGATGATTAGATGAGTACCGTAAGAGCCTAAGGTCATTCCAAAATTACAAGGTGAAAGGAATTTGGTGATTGAGACTCTTAAAGTAACTCATGTTACTTGTTGTGAGTCTTGATAGTCTTTTATTTATTTGTGCTTGTGTGTGTGTGTGTGTGTCAAAGACTGTGTTAGAAAAGTACCTGAAGCATTAGGACTTCTCATGGAATTCATCTAGTCACTTTGGACTTCAAGACTTGAAAACCAAAAGACTGGTGCCGAGTTTCTTGTACTACTCAAATTGTACTAGAGCAATCTGTATATGAAGGTCTACAAGGCCAAGACGGCTATAACAACTTGCAATTTTTAGCACCCCAATAAGTTCAAGATTTTTGTGGTGCTATCAAAAAGAGTTTTGTGCTTTTCGACATTCCGAGGCTTGTGTCATACAATGTGCCAAGGATGGGGGTGGGGTGGGTTTAAGGTTACCCCACCTCCTAGCTCCAATTTTGAAAAAGCCTTCCCAAAATTGTGTGAGAAGGAAAGATCATAGATCATAGATGCCTTATAAAAAGCACACAATTTTTAAAACAACAAAGAAAAGGCAAGTTCAAATTTCCAAAATTCTAGATAGTTCAACGAAGAGATGTTTCCCAAGACCTCTCATGTGCTTTAATTTTGGAAGGATTTATAATTAAAACTGGCAAAAAATCAGGACAAACTTGAAAATTTCAACGGTCAACCAGTTTTTTGAAAATCCAAGCCGCGAAAGTTGCATAAAAGGATGGATTTCTACAAAGATCGATTGATTGATGGAGGCCCGGAGCCCTCTACTCTACAGGTGGTTTTTTGTGTTGGAGTTTGGACCCCATGCACACCACAAGCTGGGCGTATGCAGAGCACAAGAAGCATACACATTCCTGAATCCTGACTCTTCCACCTTTCTTGCAACCCAGTTTTTCTAAGCTACATTTTGTGTATTTCTAGCGCCTCCAATAATGCGGAAAGGTACGTACAGGCTGGCAAGCAGGCAGTCTCTCTCGCGAGTCGCGCTCTCTCTCTCTCTCTCTCTTTCGTCAGCTCCCGCCGACTCCCGTCTTCAAGGAATCAGGTGTTTTGGGGGGGGGAGCGGGGCCCACACAATGACGTCACCACGGCCCCCCCGAGGCAGGCCAAAATCATTGCTTGTATGCAATAATTGCGTGCATGCAGACAAAATGGAGGCGGGCCCCACCGCCAGATTCCCTTTCCTCAGTTCAAAGTTCCTTCCAGCTTCCTCCGTTGCTCCCCAAACAACAAGGAGATCGCTTTTCTGCAATTTCCCTTTTTGGAAGAACTGGAAATTTATATATCCAAGTATTTTTCCCGCTTTGGACGTCGACGGTCGCCCTTTTGTTCCTTTTCTTTGGGGTGGCTTACGACTTGCATTATTCACACCATTCAACAGGGCCACGCATAGAGCCTAGCGGGGTTGTGTGAAGTTTTATTAAAAGCCCTTTAGCTAGGGTGTCGCACCTCAAAAGTTAAGCACTAGATATTCTACTCAACATGTTAAAGAGTACCAAGACAACTCCTTTCAATTGGGTAGAGTTTTGCGAGCGCGCGCAGTAGCTTCTCGTATCTTTGCCATGCACAACCAATCCCATTCGTTAGCCTTACTATTATCTAGTTAACACCCACTTTTGAGCGGGTGCTTTACCAAGGTAACAAAGTTAACCCTTGTCAACCCACCCTCTCGCAGCACAACTCTGATGTAGTGGGGGGAGTGATACCCCACTCCCCCCACTACACCATGGTGCGACCTAGCCCTCAGTCTCCAACCTTGAGTTTTTCCTAAATTAAAATATTGTGCTACCAAAAACACTAGGAGTACTATCTCTTTGGTATATCACAGCATCAAAAATCGTATCTAGTATTTATGAAACACAATTATTCTTGTAAACTTGCAAAATATGATGTGCTATGTAAAATTATGACTCGTATGTTGATAACTTTGGCAATTCTAAGGGGCATTTTAGGAAATTTGACCAAATATGAGGCATATTTTGGTACTTTTTAGAAATCTGAGGGATATTTTGAATTTTTTATAAAAAATTTGGGGTTTCTATTGCAAAACTCCCTAAACTTGTTATTGTATGACTCTCACACACTAATCACAAAAATAAACTTTGGTATCAAATACAAAAAGCTTCAACTCAATATTTTTGAGAGATTTTTGTGGCAAATTGTGATGATTTTCCATTTTCATCAAAGTTGTACAAAATCTAAGAACCTTCTTCTTATTTTTTGAAATGATTTTTTAGATCATTTACATTCCGTTTTTACATTAAACCTCTGCTCTTCAATATATTAAAAATCAAACCAAATCTCAATCGGTAAATGATATGCTACATGTAATTCCCTTTAAGAATTGTAGGATCTATAAATAAAGGTTACACACCACCATTGAGAAACATACATGCATTGGGACCCCAAATGGCTACCTTTTACACACATCTACTTGACAAACATTCCTTTTGCCTATTGCCCTATTTGCACATACTAATGGATACGTTCTAGCATTAACTAGTCGGCAATCAAGTGTTTAGTGGCCTTTGTGTATTGTCCCACCACATATCCACTACAAGAAGGTACTTCTCAAATTATTGGTTGGATCAGACCCAACAGTAACTGCAATATCAAGTCATCCTAAAGAGTCAGGCATCTCACATTTTCATTATTCAGCCATTCCATTATGGGGTCCCACCAAACATGTACATTTGCCCTTCCAATTAGACTATTGCTAGTGGGCACTGCCACAACAACATGTTTCAACCTTGTATGATTAGTGTAATCCCTCTTTAGGGCCCTAACATCTAATGCATTGGATGATCATGTGAAGGAAAGAACCATAGAGCTCATGGGTTGGCAACACAATAAATGCTATCAGGAAGGGTCGTTACGGGATTTTCCTACTACATGGATTATGGGTTTTAACTTTTCAATAGAATTTTAACACAATGATAGGCAACCTTGTTCCCCAACCCCTTCCCTATCTATAATCACCCTAGCTAATAATTTCCCAAAGCTTAACAAAGCAATTTATTGAAGTAAATACAAAATTATTCAAGGCCATACATAATTTCAAGTTTGTACTAGAGCTTTGGTTTTGCGAAATGAGCCTTCTTAAGCTCTAGATCTTTTTGTTGGGTATGGTTAAACATCTAAACTAGAGTAAGACATGTTGATCTTATTGTGTGAAAAATCACTAAACAGACTTCAAGTTGCCAAATCTTAAAAATATCAAGGTATTATTTTTCTACAAGTGTTTTTTCAAATGTGTAGAATTGTTAATTATGGAAAATCCCTTGCAAATTTCACTTGAATATTTTTGCACAATCAACCTATAGTCGGCCAGTCGAGATGAACACTTGACCAAAGACCACACACATTATCCCAAGCAATTAGTTTTGCCACCCTTGAGGTAAGGTAGTTTTTGGATTTAATCATTTTCTTCCAAATAAAATTTTCTTATTCATAAACCTTATAGAACCTAACCTCATTTAAGATCGATATCCATGTAAAGGCTACACAAGCCTTCCATATTTTTAAAAATTTTAAATTTCTATAAGAGCTTTAACAAGCATAAGACAAAGTCAAAGATGTTATTAGAAGTGGAAGATAAGTGAAAAAGAAATAATGTATTTTTAATAATGATTATTATTTGAAATTCTTGCAATCCTCCACCTAGTTACAAAATGCTAAAGCATCTGTAAGGCCTCCTCCATATCTTGACACTATTTTGGTACTAGCCTCATTGGCAACACCAAACTATATGCCTTTTTATTTAATGCTAGTGTCATGGCATTCTAAAAAATCAAATAGAATTTCTTTGGACTTTCAATACTTTATCATTTCAAGTTGTTCATTCATTAAACATGTGCTTACTCTTCCTGCTCATGACCTAGCCCTTATAAAGTCCTTTTGATTATGAAATTGTGTGCATATCACGTAACATTTTGATTCCTCATTTTCGGCTTTGTAAGATGTACATGTTAACATGTGGAAATTGGACCTCTAAACATGATAGAAACGATTATATGTGTTTCAGTTCCTAGTTTGTATTTCTTCTAACAACTTAAGGGTTTCAAGTTTTTTTCAATCTTTTTAATTACAGACATAAGGAATCGTACGTCCTTAAAATAAAAAATAATTGAAAATCTCTCTCTCTCTCTCTCTCTCTCTCTCTCTCTCTCTCTCTCTCTCTCTCTCTCTCTCTCTCTCTCAAGTGAGCTTTTATATAATAATATCAACAAAACTTTTCTAGGGGTTTTTCTAGTTGATTATGGAATTATGTGCTTGTCATGTATCATGATGATAACTCTTTTTTGGTTCTTTAAGGTGCACATGTGGAAATTGGACCTCTAAACATGATAAAAATGAATATATGTAATTTAGTTCCTAGTTTGTATCTCTTTTAACAACTTAAGGGTTTCAAGGTTTTCAACTATTTTTAATTGGGGGAATAAGAAATCACATGTCCTTAAAATTAAAAATAGTTTAAATCTCTCTCTCTCTCTCTCTCTCTCTCTCTCTCATATATGAACTTTTACATAACAATACCAACAAAACATTCGTAGGAGTTTTTAGTTGATTATGAATTTGTGTGCTTGTCATGTATCACTATGATTACTCTTTTTTGGTTTTTTAAGGTGTGCATAGGCATTATGCATAATTTTATTGAAAAACTTGGTATGCCTCTAAACAAGATTAGAAATGAAGATATATGCATTAGTTCATAGTTTGTATCTCTTCTCACAAGTTAAGGGTTCCTAGTTTTTCACTAATTCTAAAATAACATTAGCCATGTATTGGACAAGGCCTCCAAATATCAAAATAAGACTATCTAACTACAATTTTGATACAAGTGCCAATTTAAATATGTAAGTATCCTACATGCATTTTCTCCTAACAAGGGTTCCAAGAATTCTTCAAAGATCTTGTATGCTATTAAGAAGGAGAGATGTATGAGTAGCCTCAGATAAGACTTCTTGGTTCTTGAATCTAATATTTTAACATGAATGTACTTTAAGCTCACACATTATCAAGTC
This sequence comes from Lygodium microphyllum, assembly GCF_053477565.2. NCBI lineage: Eukaryota > Viridiplantae > Streptophyta > Polypodiopsida > Schizaeales > Lygodiaceae > Lygodium > Lygodium microphyllum. The sequence goes on along the minus strand of NC_141140.1, from coordinate 163,188,505 downwards.
TTGAAAAGAAAATGTAAGTGTTTCATAATGAAAGTAGGTCATCCTACTTAAAACTTGATATTCAAGGTCATGACTTTGGTACCTACTAAGGTCTCCTCAGTGTCACTTTAATAAAAATTTTGAATATTTTAAGAGAAATTCAATAAGAGTTTTAAGCCATAAAAGCTCATTGAAAATCTCCAATAGGTTTCTTATTCACATAATACAATAAGCAAAATGTCTTTAAGTAGTGTTAACGCCAAAGTTTTGTTTGTCAAGCTCTCTCACTCTCTTTGAGTTTTCAAATGTGCTGATGTAAGCAATGATAAAGCCACTTATAGCCCCTATTTTACCAATTCTAACTTGTATCTAACATGTTGATGTAAGCATTTTTAAAGCCATTTATAGCCCCTATTTTACCAATCAGAACTTGTATCTAAAAAATATTAACTTATTGTTTTGTGATGATTGCACATGACACAACATGATTTTGAGAAACAACATATGCATCAATGCAATCTTCTTTATCAATATTCCTATAAAGTTGTCGGTAGTATTATGTGATAGTTTCTAAAGCTTTTGCCTAGTAAGTATCATTCAAACTTGAAGTACATTTGTTTTGTGTCAAAATTATAATAAAGAAGCTTTTTATGCTATAGAAATGTAGCACTAGTACCTATCATTAGAACATTGTGTATGCATTTATTTGTTCATTTCATTTTTATATATTTATATTTATAGCTACATTGGTGGGGGTTATATGTTCATATATCATCTGTATAAATACATTCATATAATGTAGGTATATATATATGCATGAGTTTTTTACAGTGTTATGTCTCCATTATGTGTTCATGGCTATGAAGGCATGACTATATGCACACACAAATATGGATTTTAACTTGTACACATAAATTGGGGGTTTTGAACCTTTCACCTCCCATAGTTTACACACATGCATGACCAACTTGGGAAACTCCATGGTGCCTCACATTTGGGTGAAAAATGGGTGTTAATCCCATGAATCAAGCTCATGAAGCAATATTTCCAAAAGGCACAAATATTGCATTACATCACCCCCCCCCCCCCCCCCCCCCCCCCCCCCAAAAAAAAAGGATTTGATTCACCATGCCATATCTTGAAATAACATCTTAAGGTTTGATATACTTATATTGTTCAAACCTCATGGAATGTTAAAGACCTAAAAGCAAGTTTAGATCACCCTAATTTTGTTGTTGTGATGCAATTCATGTGTGACATGAAATATCAAATTGCAACCTCACAATGTTCTAATTGCATTCCCACCACCTATATGAGGTTGCTCAAGTAGGCTACTTCAATTTTCTCTTAAACAAAAGGGGAGCAATGACTCGACATATACATATGCTACATAAGTAGGCTAAATGTAATTTTCTCTCAAAGAAAGGGTGAGGAATGTCTACACATATATATTAATCTACTACCTACAAATATTGATGCAAAAGACAGGGCTGTAAGTTCAAGGGCAAGGAAAGGACTTCTAATCATGGTTGTAGTGTTGTTTTTTTTACCTCGAATTAATTCCAACTCTTAGAATTTGTGTGTGTGTGTGTGTGTGTGTGGCATGATTGTAGTTTTTTTCCATGCCTCTCACGTTAATTAGAACACTTCTTTTTTTTATTTCTGTATTCTAAAGGCTAAGGTTTTTAGTGTCTTTCATATCTTGCTCTTTTGGTTATTGTTCTCTTATCATGTAGCACCTTCTCTTCAAATCATTTTACTACTCCATGTTATTTGCTTGGGAAGGTCTCTTTTTCTCCAAGCAACAACTTTTAGACATTAGACATTGCCTTTATTGTGAACACATTGTCACCTGCACCATCAATGGATAATAGATGGAAGGCTTGGTGTTGATATGCATTGCAAATATACGACAATTAGTTGCTAACAAAATCTTGTGAGCCTACTTGAAGGCCCACATTTTCTCATGCTATCCATATGTAGATTGACAAAGATGCATCTCTAAATATCGAAGGATTATTGTACATGTGAGACTACACAATAGAAGAGGAAACACAAATATAAAGAGAGAAGGGAGGAGAAATACTACAATGAAAGTAAAGAATACTACTATAAAGAGAGAAGGGAGGAGAAATACTACTATATAGTAAAGAATGGAAGGAGAAAATATGTACTATACTCCAAAAGAATAATGAATACAAAGAGGATTGATCAATCCCTCCACATAGCCCAAGGCTTCATGAGGAAACTAGATCATGTTGATGATGGAAGGCAACAACAGAAGATGGAGAAGAATCCTTGAATGTTAGAGTGTCCTTAAACCTACAAAGATAATGATGGCAGCACAACTGAAGATAGGATATATATAGCCAAATTTGTCCAAAACTAGTTGTCTACATAAATCTAGGGCCAAAAGTATTGGCCAACCTAATTATTTTAACAATAATAATAAAGAAATGTTGATCACCAATGTACAATTGGTCACCCTGATCCTGGCCAATGTGAACAGAATTTATATCCACTTAAAAAGAAATGCATTGAGCTAGAAAAATAACTAGCTAGTGTAAGCACACCAAAAATCAATTGAAAAAGAAATGCATGCTCTAGAAAGAGCTACCTCCTCTATCAAGACACATGACATATTGAGTGCCAGAGCTCCTAATATCCCCATTTGTAAGGCTCACATGCAAGAGATGACAATGCAAGACACACATTACTACTAACAATATAATCAATTGCTTATATACGCAATGACTTTGCCAATGGGGACCTTGTGAGAATGCTCTATTCAAATTGAAATTGAGTAGGTTGGGCTCTTTTATCTCCTCTTAATGTTCTTCTTGCATTGGAATATTAACATTCCCATAAGTTCTTACTTTGAGATACATTCTAGTCTAAGTATCAATTTATCTTTGAGGCTCATCTCTATCACAATAATTTGCACCTTGTTTATCACATTTGGTGTTACCTCTCTTGTATGGCATGCACACACCCTTCTCTCAACTACTCTCAATGACACCCTTCTCTCAACGACTAGCAATGGCCTAAGTTGAATTTTGACTTTGTTTTTTGTTGCTCTTGTGTTTGTCTTGAGAGAAATGACACAATTCTAAATTCCATCAAGGCCCACACTTGTAGTCTTCTTTGTTGTCTATAGTTGTTTCAACTCTACATTTGCTTCTTCCCCAAGGCAACTATGCACATTCTGTCATCCTCTCTCTCTACAAAGAGCTAGCACCACTATGTGCTATTAATGACATGACAAATTTGTGCCTAATTAGGCTCATTTGAAGCTATCTATGAAGGCATGTTTAAGTAGATAGTTCTTTGTTTGAGTATTACACAATATAGATCCAACTCAAAGCACTCCTTTAGCTAATACATGTTTGTGACTATTCCATTCAACTTGGCATTAGAAACTTTTATCTTAAGTTGCAATCCTAAACTTATCATGTATTATATTAGGCAACAGGCTTTTTATATTATTCATCTTGAATGTTCCTATTCTCTCAATGCACATCAAAGGACTCATCTACATCCATTTATTTACAAATCTTTTATTAAGTAGCTCGTGGAGTGTTTAGATTGATGTTGTGCATTGGTAGTTTTTGATAGTAAAGATAAAAAGGCCAACACATTAAGAATCAAGAACATTCACAAAACATTATTGTAATAAAAAATTCACAATAATAAGAAACGACAAGACAAGTACAAAGAGCAATACTCAACCTCTCCTTAGACAATAATTCATGAGAGAGGTGTATTACCTAGAAGGAATAAATCAAGGAGTCATAAAACTTATCCACAAGAGAGATCAGAAAGAAAATTTCTCAAATTGGAGACTCACCATATCCAAATGGATAGATTAGGAAGAGAAAAAGATTTCATAAAAGGAAGAATGATTTTTAACTCTATAATATCCCTTAAATTGGGAAGGTTTTGAGTTTGCTCAAAGAGAAACAAGAGTATGTGTTTCTTAAGATTGACTTTGATAAAGCATAGGATAGGTTAGATTGGGGGCTTGTGTCATATGACATTGGACTTGGGAAAAGATTTATCAAATATGTCAACATCTTGTTTGGTAATGCTAGTGTTAGGGTGGTAAATTATCTAATAACAAGGACATTGTACTAAACTAATTCATAGATGACACAAATGGCACTATCCCTTACCTCCTTTTGGGAGTGTCTCAAAATATTTTGTCTATGATTAGGATCAATAGTCAATCCGACCAAAACAAGCATCAAAAGACTAATTAAACCTCCACCCCGATTTTTGATATAATAGGGACGTCAAATCGTAAAAGAAGGGAGTATATTTAGGCTACTTGGTAGCTCCATGAGTTTCAATGTCTCTATGAAAGAAAGATGGGAGTGGGTTCTAAATAAGTAAAAATAAACGAGACACTTGGAAGGGTCTCTAATTCAACTTTGTAGCCAAGATAATGGTGTTGAAACATATCGTATGTAATTCCTTTCTTGTTGGCAACTCTCTAAGGTAGGCATCAAGTCATTAGAGAGCGTAGCTATAAATTTCATATAGGTTGGAGATGGGGATAAATTTTAAATCCCAAAAGTAGTGTGGAAAGACTACACACTACCGGGGGGAGGGGACTTGAGCTGCCTAACCTCAAAAAATTTATTATTAGCAAAGTGGATAGTCAAAAATCAACTTGACCTATGGTTCATCAACTCAAAAGAAATTTGTTGAAATAATGATGAATCTCTACTCCTCCTTCCCAATATACCCTCTAATTTTAAAGAAGTACTTCTTAAGGCTTTATGGAAAACAGTAAGGCAACAAAGTTTAATATAGGGAATAGAAAATTTCCAAGGTATCTTGAATGAAACAATTTATCAAATTTTTTTGAACTGAGAAGCTATGAATGTTTTGAATTTTTTACATGAGATCCTTGGGCCTTATAGCCTTACCATCCAACCAAGATCAACTGAAGAGACCTACTTTTAAAGGAAATTTATGGCCTTCCACCAATTTTCTAGAATTTCATATCTAGCTCACTAGTAATAGAGCTCATTTTAAATAATAACCTTGTCAATCCAATTCACGGCTTTAAATCTAACTTTTTTCTTCAATTAAAAAAAGACATAGGAAAGTTTTGAAAAGGAGCTTTAAAAATAGGCCAAAAAGAAGAAAAATATTGAAAATGAGCTTAAGAAAGAAAGAAGATTTAGATATTGCTACCAAAATCTGGAAGCAAGGCTGAGAACTGAAAGGAGCTGCAACTTTTGGGGGTGATTTTGGTAGAAAGACATCTCTTGCTATTCAACATGGAATCCAAAGGGAGGCAATAACTAACATATTTGCTATGTAAATAGACATTAGAAAACAATAATGCTTTTACTAAAAGCAAATCTTAGAAGTTAGTCACTTGCTAAGGGGGGGGTAACTACCTGATGAAAGCTTGGTTTACACCGAAGCTATTTATTTATATTTTAATGTATATTACCATTTCAAAGAAAAAGAAAAGAGTAATACAACTAAACATCATTCAATAAGATATTCGTGAATGTCAACGTAAGGTATTATCTTTTAATGTTTACTACCATTTCAAATAAAAAGAGAAGAGTAATACAACTAAACATAATTCAACAAGACATTCATGAATGTCAACATAAGATATTACAAATGCTGACAAAGTAGACAAAGTGCATCCTTTCCTTGCAAGGTCGTCTAAGAACTTAACCTACATGAGAAAAAGTAAACCTACAAAATGGGGGCCATGTTCAACCCCAATGTGAAAAGCCTTGGTCAAATACTTTAACTCTCTACTACTCACCCCTTTTTTATTGATTACTAGATGCTAAGATGAGAAAACCTAATTGGAAACACATTGCATCCATGCATTGCACATGCAACAAGGCTCTAAAAAAGAAATAAAAAATTTAGAAGTTAAAAGTTGATTTAAAATTTTTTTGAAAAGCAAAACAAACCATCATTTTCCACAACAAAAAAACATATATATAATATTGCAAACACACACATATATGAGAGGACTTTTCCATAGGTAGTTTTGGAATGGTTAAAACATGTAGAGGATAGTGCACACACATATATGAATGGACTTTTCGATATGTAATTTCAGAACACCACCCAAGCTCATGACCAAACAACATTGAGGCTCAACACCTTCACACACATCTAGCTCCACTTGCTTTAACTTCCACTTATAAGTCACTTGTGAGTTATCCTACATTCAAGCATGAGGTATACAAGGTTATAAATATACCTAAAGAAGTCACAATATGTAAAGCCCATGATTTTGGCCCAAACACTTGCTAAAAAGAAAAAGCTTCCTTTTTGAGTAAGTTCCCAAAACTTGCCACATGAAGGTTTCAAAAATAAATAAAATTCAAATTAAAAAAGAAACTCGTTTTTCCCTTTTCAAAACACTCCATATGGCATACTCTTGCAAAGGATTAATCTATGGAACCCTAGCCATAGTAGATCAATTGGGGTAAATGGCCATGGGAATTCATGTATTAACACATCTAGTTCCCCAATATTTTGACTAAGAAGCCAACTCTATTATGGCTCATGCTTTATAAAGGAGTATGGATGAGGGAATGAGCAACCAAGCTCCACATAGGGGAGGGTAAATGTTCAAGATATAGATGTGGAATCAAAACATTAACTCGTCTATTTATTCAGTGCAAGTATAACCAAGAGATTCTCAGCTCCCTACAAGTGCTCATCAAACCCTTGCACCCTTTATAATTAACATGGAAAGAAATATTGCTTGGGGAGGCTAATGGGCTTTCAAGTAAGATCTAGACACCTATTCTCTCTAGGCTATATTGTTGCAAAGGAATGATGCTACATTTAAAGGGAAGTATGTGTCCTCGATTTTTGCACTAAAATTGGATTTTGTATGAAGATAACTCATGTTGAAAAAGGACTAAAGTTGCAAGTAAGAAAACATGCTACCATAAAAAAAAAGAAGGCTCAACATGAAGAATGTTCATGATGCTACAACATGCTACTAAGCATGTAGCCCTTGTATGCTTCCTATTAACATAATCCTATTGTTATGACTATACACAAAAGACATGAAATCATAATCAAGTAGTAAGTTTTTGCCCAAAAGCTTCTACCCCTACTAGTCGTACAACATATGATGTCTCTCTTATGTCTAGTAACTCTAGTGTTCATGTAGCTACTTCTCTAAGCCGCCTTTTGAATAAATTTTCATTTGTAAATCTCTTTTCTTATCTTAATACAATATTTACAACTTCTCTTGGAAAAAAAAGAACTCCATATGAAAGTCCTCACACATACACACACACACACACACACACACTCTCTCTCTCTCTCTCTCTCTCTCTCTACACTACATGACTCCTCTCTCAAGTATGTCATCAGAGCTCCACTTGGGCTCTAGCTCCTTTGACCTTCCATGCAAAATTTAATTCCAAATTCTCTCTCAAGATTTTGGATACATTCAATTTCCTTGTAATTTGCCCGTTCCTTGCAATTTGCCCGCTATGTTGATTGCACGAAGCACAACCTAGGCACATGATAGCTCGTACGCAAGTCAAGACAAATCAACTTGGTACTTTTGATACATTCAATTTCCTTGTAGTTTGTGTCTGATACTTTCATTGCTAGCTTGAGATCCCTAACTTAAAAACATGTCAAAGAGTGTATTGTAGACAAGCCACCGTCTATTTCAATGAGGGGTTATCAAACCTTTCATCATGCTTTTGCAATTTCCTTGCAATTTGTCCACTACTTTGATACCAAGCTTGAGATCCCTCATTGCAAATTCGATGCTTAAATCGTGCTCCTATAAACATGCATCCATGCTTTTGCATCCGCCTATACATGTGGAGCACGAGTGAGCAAGTCTCTACCTTGCAAGTAGGATAACACTAAGTGCATTCCATATATCGTAAAACTTTTCAGAAGTTCTTATAATACACTGTAATACACAGGTCCAGTGGTAACATCTTGGCTGCAGTACAAGGAATAAGTAACACTACAAAATGAGTATTGCTTAGGCCAATATCAGACGGTAAACATGACATATAGAGCGGCTCTATCGAGAGACACTCAGTCGGGGGGGCAGGCGAAGGAGACAATACCAACTTTTTTGGCCATGATTAAATAGCTTATGCTTCCATGAGTAAAGAGCTTGAATAGCCATGCTCAAGTGGCTTAAGCAGCGACTGCAGTTTCAGTGGTAGCTGGAGTCCCCTTCTTAGATCGCCGCTCATCATTCACAATTTGACGGTGTCGGCACTCCTCACTACAGAAAGCTGTGTCGCCTCTGGCACAAGCAAATGCAAAAATAAGGTTAGACAAAGAACATGCACGAAGATATCATGACAAGGTGATATCCTGCTAATGAGATGCAGACATAAGGTAAGACTAGGAATAACTTGCATGTAAAGGAAGATATTAACACAAGGGCAAGGTAATATCCTAATTATGATGCTAGCCTACACACGGGCATAACCCAAAGCAATCCCCAATCAATTTCCAGCTTCATGCTTTGCAAAATCTACATGTCAGGCGGCTAAACTTCCACCTTCATGCTGGCTTCATGCTTAGAAATTAACACAGATAGTTTTTTGGAAAACCCCCAGATGGTTATGTACATCACCAACATGCAAATCTATATGTATCAACCCCCACAGTCATACCTGTAGATGAAAATGTCCCTCTCGTGCCGTAGCCGCCTCTTGCAGAAGAAGCACACATCAAGAAAATCCACAGGGCTAATTGATTCCTCGGCTTCAATCCTGTGAATTTGGACGGGAACAGATGCCATATACTGGCCCCAAATACTCTCGTGCGCAGCAAGCACATGCGTAGGAATGTACTGCCCAATCTTCAGATTCTCATTACAACCCAAGCCTTGCAGGTTAGGACCAACCGGCTCCGTCTCGACCGGATATGGGGCATGCACATCAGGGTCTTCATGTATGAGATGCGGAACAGGCACGTGGGAGCTCATGTGCACGTCCATGCCAGTAGGCATAGCCTCATCTGGCAAGGTCTTCTCTGCCGCTGAGTGCCATTGGTGCTGCACATCCACATGCAGAGGCCTTGGGGATTTGGAACAGATTGAAGTGGTAGGGTTTGATGCCTGATTGGGAAGGAAGAAGGCGGGCCTCCCTCCTGCTGATGATGCTTGCTGCTCTAGTCCTCCTCCGGCAGGCAGAGGTGCCTTGGGGCCTATGTAGGACATGCTGGTGGTCCTTCTGAAGCGCTTGCCCAACATTTTTTCCTCTATGGGAAAGTGTACTCAAGATGTGTTGCAGAAGAGGAGGAGCAACCAAGGGGCAAGGCGAGCCCAGATTCAAGCTTCGTCTGATGAGCGGGCCATGGAAGTTATGGGCGGAGGCAGAGAGGCATGCAAAGAATCATACTTTCCGGGTTGGGAAAGTGCGCCTGGAAGTGAAGAGCGAAAAGGACAAACGCCAACAAAGGCACAGATTCAGGCTGCTTCTGCGCAAGCCATGGAAGCTCGGAAGTGAGAGGAGGAGGAAGAGGTTATACCTATGCAGAGGAGAGGAGAGGAGAAGTGGATGTGAATTGATAGGACTGGCGCTCGCTCCCTCTCTCTCTCTCTCTCTCTCTCTCTCTCAGAAAAACTCTCGCAAGTTACAAATATGACAGTAGAATTGTCAATTTAGAGCTCCACATAGAAGCACAGAGAGAGAGAGAGAGAGAGAGAGAGAGAGAGAGAGAGACTTCAAGTTTGCCAATTATGTCCTTTGCGCTTCCCCACCGTTGCCATATCAGGACAATTTGTGCATAGACCCCTTCCCGAAAGGGACACAACTAGCAGGTAAGAGACAGACTATGGATGAGAGAACTTTGGAGCTCTAAAATCATATTATAAACTTGTAGGTGTAGTGTTTGATCACGTGAAAGTTCGATACAAAGAATGAAATAATGTTTGGGGACGTGTCACACCAAGCCTACTAGGGTGAATGGCGTGCCTTGCAAAACCCACTCACAAAGTAGGCACGCCACCAAGTTTATCATCAACAAAATCATTCAAGATGTCATAACTTCCAATTGCTCATTGGTTTCATCCCTTTGAGTGCATTGAAGTCATCCACCCCACTGGAATGGCTAATGCTGCTACTCACTTGCAATAACACCCTCACTGCAAGTGTTTATGGGGACTCCCTCTTGTTAGGGAGATTCCACTACCTACTCAATTTTTATAAATGTGCAATACAGTCTAGGTGGCCTGGCCATTAATGATTATGTAGTAGTATTCGATAATATACATGTTCGATACATATAATGATTATACATGCCTAGAGTATTTGATTGTACAATTCAACATTCGATAGTGTAAAACTTTAATGCGATATGCAAAAGAATATCCCCACTTCGAAGAAAGACCAAAATCGGGGGGCAAATCTCTCCAATAGCACGAAATGCTCCATTTGCTGCTACAATAGACACATGGTGCTACATTCCCATGCATGCACGAGCATTCCTTCATTGCAATTTCAAATTTTGATTCGACTAACATTGCTGACAAGAGCTCTTGCACACCCCCTTGATGGAGGCCCTAAAATCGCCTCCTCCACCTTTTCCATAAGCTCTACCAAGGGAAAAAGATCCTAGGCAATCTAGGAGGTACTTCGATTCCATCCCAGTGTCTACTATGGCTCCTTGTGCGCATACTCCCTACATCCAGGCTATGGAAGGAGGCATTGGAGAAACACTACGAGTGAACTACTCTACCATTCTAAGCAATCCGGCCTATTAGGGCTAGAATCCTAAAGCTCAAGCCGTATTTGCGAAATTATAGAATGGAAGGAGTTAATGAAAAGAGATTAGGTATGCTACCTCAAGGTTTCAATCAACACATGTGGGATTATTTGGTGTAGAGGCTCACCAAATCACACAACCCAGAAGGAGGCGTTCCAAATCATTCCATCTTGGACACTAATGGAGGTCTCTAATGGTTAATAAAGAAGGTGTGGAGTGGCAAGTGCATCAATGGAAGGGGGAGAAAAAGAAGGTGCATGCAACACTAAGGACCGGGCGAACTGTAACATCATGTCAAGATCAAAAATCCTTATCAATAGTCAAACAGAATGTAAGAAAGGTAAATATTGCCATTTTTGTACCATAAGAACGTACTAATCATTGGGCATATACTTACTTTAATAGAACACTCATAGGGTTATGTCAGGGGGTCAAGCCCATCATAGAATTGAAAGCTGGATGATAATTAACTAGGGAACCACAAGAGATAGGGTCCTCTCAGCACAATATTTGCCAAATAATTTCTTCTTTTCTCTTTGAAATTGAAGCACTCAATAGCCTTCATCATGGGTAGTGGATGATTAAAATTTTCCCTCTCCTTCTTTAAATGGTTTGCTAAATTTAAACCCAATGGATTCCAACAACAACCAATGTTCTTGTTTGATGGAATTTCTAGCTTTACCTATGTACTTGTACCCCTTTCCCAAGCTTATAGCTGCTCCATTTGGTTAAGATTTTGGGACCCAAACCAATGATCCAAGTTTATTTGAGGTGGTGCCCTCAAATTTTAGTTGAGGTGGATCATAATGTGGAGCTCCTTAAAGTTTTAGAGCTTATAACTAACTATGTTGTGCATATTAAGAATCAACATCTAGTTTACAAAAGAACATAGTTGATTAATGAACACAATTTTTTTTATTAATGAACAAGCATACCAAACTTTTGAGGAGGAATTTTCTCACACCTCCCAATTTGACAAGCATACGAGGGTAGAGTTTCATAAAGGGTGTAAATACTTACGACTTAAACACCCCAACTAAAGAGGAGGATTTGTCTCAAGCTAAGGAATGGTCCCTTCTTAGAATATTTTTAGAAGAAAATAATCTCCTCTCAAATGTGATTGATTACAACGCATTTCAGGGAAGGTTCTAGAGGGCACAAGTTGAATCCCCTATCCCAGAAAGTAAGGTGCTAGTCCTTAAAGGGAAAAATAACAAAATTAAATGATGATTAATTCTTTGAAAGTTATTTCATACAGTACTAGGAATATGTTTGAACCAAAGAGGTCCAAGACTATTAAGAAATGGTTGTGACAAAATAATATATCTCTTGATTGTGTGTGGCTACAAGTGGTCAAAGCTACAAGTAAAACCTCACTGAGGATCTAAGTGGATTGCTCATGGCAATGATAAATCATACAAATATGAATGGTGAAGCAATCATTGGCATTCATACAATATTGGTATGTATGGTAACATAGGTTTGTAAGGATCTAAATAAGTAATGGATACTTGTGTACTTGAAAGGTGAAGAGGAATTAGCCATTGTTTCTATGTATGCTAATTGTTCATTTTCTTATAGACATAAAAATTTGGGACTTTTTATAAGATTTTAAGTATCTTATCATGCTAGTTGGCAGTGGACATTAAAGATATACATGTTCTTAAAGTTCAAGTTGTTGTAAAGTAAAAAAATATCAGTTAAAGCTACTCGTAGTCTTATGGAATGGATTGTGAAGTTTTTTTCACTTAGTCTAACAAAGAAAGAGGGAGAGTCTTGAGAAAAGCAAGGCTAGATAGAGCATACATTTCTTTTGGAATGCTCTCAACCTATTTAAGTGTCTCCTTTAAAGTGTTTAAGGGTACTATAATATCTCTCTCCAACAATAATATTATCATCAAGTCAAATTAGTTTCATGGGGTTCTAGGCATACTTACTCTGGACCTTGAGTAGGAAAGTGCAAAAGAAATTTGGGGCAAGTCATTCTCTATCAATTCACCCCCTACACTTATTGGATTCATGTCATAGAAAAAACACAAGTCCTTATGAGAGAGGTCAAACCAAGAACTATTAACTTAAAAAGGAGCAAGAGAGCTCAAAAATATGCTAAATGTATCCAACTAGAAAGGGTTGAAAATGAACATATGCTCAAGCCTAGGAAGAGCTTCTAAAAACTAAACTAGAGTTTAAAAGGGAGAAAGAAATTGAGGCTAGGCAAATCCAACTACTAACAAGGACATGATGAGCCAAAAGGATAGATAAACCCACAAAGGAAACCTCACTTTTTAAAGAAAAGAGGGATTCACTCCCCCTCCTTATGGATAACAAGGGCAAGAAAGCCTTTAACTACACCCAAAATCTAACCATTGTGCATGACTATTACACAATTATCTCACCTGTTGTCTCTAGAACGAAGAAAAATTTAGTCCCCTAAAGCTAGAGTGGCAAGTTCTAGATCTAAAGTGGCCTGCCTTCCATACCATCCCTCCTAGAGTAGGACCTCTCCCCATATGAGACTATAGATGAGCCAAATAAAAAAAGAAATCCCAAATCTGGATGGGCTACCCAATGAATTCTACAAAATGTTTAAGGAAACTCTCATTCCCTCTTTAATGTGTATCTAGAAACAATTTGTCCATTTGGGGCCCTTCATCCCTTCTCCACAGTGTCAATGCTACTGTTGCCAAATTCTTTCATAAAAGAAACTAGGTGCTTTGCACCTAGGCCATGCAAAGTATAGCACCAGGCTAGTTCTTTTCAATAGTGTTATCAATAGTTAGGGTGTTTTGTGTCCTAAGACACACTTCATGTGGTAAGAGGGTTCACACATAAGATTCATGTTTTGGTTTTTTTGCTCAAACACTAAATCAAGATGTATGCCCTCTTGGTCATTACAAACTTGTTAATATTGTTCTCCAAATATCCCACTCAAAACAAAAATTGAGCAATAATTTGTTATTCAGCATATGCCTAGTGTTGTTTAGCAAAATGCAATGTCACAAAAATGGAGCATGCTTCATGCCCTTAGCCATGCTTCGTGTGACAATAGTTTTTTTGGTTGTAAATACTCCACAAGTAGCTCTAGCCCATCCCCATAGCTTTTCATTGAGCGTGGGCTCCATGAGTGCTATAGGAATAGCTAGCATACCTCACAGACCTCTAAATCCTAATAAAGAGAGAATCATTGCCTATAAAGGGAATCCACAATCTTAATTAAAGTGCAAACAAAACCATTAGGAAATGCTAATGGAGGAAAGGGGCTAACGAGAAAACTTGATCTTGTTGAAGGTGATTGGTGAGAGAGCTACTCGTGTCTCAAATACACTTTTGTAATGTTAAATGGTCACATTTCTATTGCTCTTAGATTTGGACATGATTGTGACATTACCATATCAATTATGTTCACAGGCAGAATTATGAGGGGAGTAAAGTTGTCGTGTGGTATTTTCTTTGTCCCAACCTCGTGTAAACTAATTAAAAATTATTATTGCATGCTAAAGTGTCCTAACATGAATCTCTACTCTCATATTGGGCCCATATTGATATAATCCCAAACATGTTAATGTCAATACATTGCACTATGCTCATAGAATAATTACTCCAATCAATTTTTCTTTCTATTAAATACCATTTGAACTTGCCACCCTTCGCCACTCTTGTGCACATGTGCATTTGTTTCTTCCCCTTCTTACTAGGTTCAAGAATGGGCTTGTCTTTTTCTTTGACTTTGTCATCAACTTTCTTTCACACTTGTACATCATGTACATTCGCAAAAGGATAATTGGGCAATAAGCAATCCTATCCCGAGTTATCCAAGTGAAAACTTTGCTACATGAGCCTATGCCTTACATTTTCCTTGCATTAGCATTGTGTTTATGTGATCTAGCACTTCAAGTTTGAAAATCCTTGTTTGGGTAGTCTTCATGGTAGAAATTCATGCAACGTGTAAGCATGCTTCCTTTCACCTCATTAAACAAATGATTTTGACCCTAGTATCCTAACATCTATCTCAGTTTTTGCAACATATGCTCATCACACGGACACCCTCGATGGTGGATTCACACTATGGTCTCACTTTTGCATGCACTAGTGAAGAGGCTACTTGAAATGTTGGAAAGTACTTGAATATTGAATCATTGGTGGACTTTAAGGGTAGCAGATTGTTCTCATCAAAGCAAAGGACCGAACACAACTGCTCATGTCTATCATTATTTATACCACCGACTTTTGGTCATCATTGCCAAACTTGAAGCTATCCAACCTTTCTAAAGTTCAATACTCTAAAGTATTGCTACTTCCCTCCCTTGGCTAGCATCTACTTCTTATAGTCCTCTATCAAGACTATCTCATTCATCAATCCAATAGTATGTCCCAGGAAACAAACATAGGTTATGATATGGTGTCGAATATTGTGCATCAATTTTAACTTACAAGAAGTAGACTTCACATTATGTAACTAAGGTATGCTATGGAGTTCATTGTTATAAATCGAGTGGTGGTTGCACGAAGTAATTTCCATACTATGCATTATGGATATGAGTGCATGTCTATCTAGGTTAAAAGAGGACAATACAGATTAATATTAAATCCATTACTTGTGTTTTGTATCTAATACCCCTACATTATGTGATTCAAGTAAAATCTTTTAATATAGGTACCACACACACACACACACACACACACACACACACACACACACACACACACACACACACACACACACACACACACACACACACACACACACACACACACACACACACACACACACACACACACACACACACACACACACACACACACACACACACACACACACACGTCCATATATTTGTGTGTGTGTGTGTGCGCGCGCGTGCGTTATCGCAGCATGTAGGGTTGAAGGTCATCACAGGGGTTTGGCAAGAAAACTGGACAAGATAGATGGAGATGTGTTTTCAAGAGATAAGCGGATTAGAGTGAATGTTTGAAGGTTCAAGAGGTACTTCAGGGTCAATCACAATGGTTTGAGAGAGAAGAATGTATGGGGTTTCAAGAGCTTAGACTCTGGAGATGGTAGAGATAAGAGAAGGGTTGAAGGTTTCAAGCCAAGTTCTTGAAGATGTTGATAGAGTTTCCAACTACATATTCTTAGCAAAGATCACAAGAGTATTATCTCAAATCAAGATTGTTTTCTTGACTGTAAGAGCAATCATCAATTATAAAATCAAGTACAATATGATGTCATGTATCATAAACAACTCTGCATCCCATCATTTATACATGATGCCATAGCATGAATCAACTTTGCATGATTGCATTCAATGTAGAATGTTAGGGACAAAAGCGTATGAGTCAATTACAAGGCTTGTAGGGCAAAGAGACTTGCTTCAAGAGAGCTTCAAATTGAGTTCCTGATAAGGATAAGTTACCATAGAACACCATATTGGGGAATATGGGAATTTCCCATAAGTTTGGGACACATGGTCAAATCTTTGGATTTATCATAACTTGAACGCTATAACTCCAAATTGAGTGCTCTATAGCTCAATAGAGTCCATTTTTCAAGCACTTTCCAATGATAGGTCACATTATATGGTTTTGAGAAACTTATGGGCATGTTATCTGGGTGCCACCTTTTTAGTATTGAAAAAATGGGAATTGGGAGATTCCCAAACTCACTAATATTTTGTTATAGCCAAGAAATAAGAGAAAAATCTCCTCTTAATTCAACTCAAAGCATCTATGAATGATCTACAAACATTGCCCTACCATAGGGGCACATAATACTTGCATATTTTGGCAAGATGTCTTCTGTAGAGTAAGAAATGAATTAAAAGAACAATGCTGTAGCTAATTCTCTGAATATGGTTGAAGATATTAGCCCCAAATCAGCCCAAATATCTTTCGAAATTCATCTCTGATGATAGCATAAACTTCCCCTAACATGGTGTCGGTGCGTTTGGTGTCGATAGTCCACCATCAGGGTAAGAGACAGCAGGGTGAAGGTAGATTCAGGGAGAGGAGTAGACAAAAGAGAAGGGATTTGAAGAAATTGAAGACGTAGAAGAATACTCCAAAAAATAATTAGAAAATGTAGAAGAATACTAACAGAGATGAAGCCTATTAGTTTCTTTCAGCATTATGAGAAGATATAACTCTAATAGACAAAAACGTGTATAAAATAATACCTTCCTGTATGCTCCAATAATGTGAATAATACAGTGAGAAGATTCTCCCAGTAAATGCACCCCAATAATAGAAAATTTCTTCAATGTCAAGAAAAAAAAGGACTAGTAAGCCAAATAATCCAATTTTTTTGTAATTGAGGCCAAAGAAAGTGATTTGAGGTAAAAGCCCTAAATTACAAGTGCCTCAAAGTTGAAATTAAGCAAAGGCACTAAATTTTACTTGAAAATTGAAGAGATATGGAAGAAATTGGATGATATTGTTACCCAATTGATGTTGAATGGGATTCTTGAAGTTGAATTAAGCCTTGATTTGGATAAAATTTGTCAAATTTTAGAAAAACCCTAAAATTTCCAAACTGGGTAAAATTGAGCTTTAATGGCATAAAGCCCCAAATTTTATAGGAAATTTGAAAAGAAATTTGAAAACTTTTGTCAAATTTGTTGTGAAATGTTGCAAAGAATGCCGAATCTCATGTTTGAAGATGTATTGGGCCTCTATTTCAATGAAGAATGAAAATTTTAGAAAAGCCCCAAGTCTTTTAATGAAATTTGGGCACAACCTAGTGACTTTGATGAAAAGCCCCAAATTTGATGAAGACCAAGCATCAAATTCCTTCAATTTGGTGATGAAATCTATGAATTTGATGAAAGCACCAAAAATTTGTGAAGATTGGGTGTAAACTGAGGGAAATTTAAGCGAATTCCCAAATCTGTGCTTAGGAAGGTGCCTAGATGGGAACAAGGTGCGCTAGTGTGTAAATAGGAGAATATATATGTAAAAGATGGTTAAGGAATTTGATGTCAAGGCTGTGTTTGTTTTTCAAAAAATAAAGTATTACTAGAAATTATTGAATTGAAGACATTGGCCCAATTTGGCATGGAGAAAAGTGGTTATTATCGGTGTCTTTTAACTATGAGGCGCAACTCCATGAGCAAAAAGGTAGTGTCATCTCACTATAGGCATTGAGGTGATGATGAAGGCATGGCTAGTCAAGATGGAAGATGCATGACACCACAACATGTCCAAGGGCGAGTGTTGCAAAAGGAAGTAGCTTGGGAACAAGTTAGTGAGATGACCAACATCAATGTTCAATGGCAAGCAAGTGGCCAATTGGGTAGCCCAAGGTAGGGGCAACAATGTCCATGATAGGACTATGTTGCTATAGCTTGCAAGAAAACAAATGCACTTGAGGGAGCAACAATAGATATTGTAGATGATGATGAAAGTACACAAGTTGTAGGTGGTAGAGGACTGTCAAATCTTAATGCTCATGGCATTATGTGCTAAAGAGACCAAGTGGAGGCAAAAATGGTGGCATAGTGATGTGCAAATATCGATAGCCACTAGTTGACGTCATGAGGGCTGGCATCATGGCAATGGCTTTGAGTGGCATTTGGCTTAGGTGTGGCACTCAATGCTAATGGGTGCTTGGGAGGTTGTGCGAGCAATGGAAATTGAGGTAAGTATTATGAGGATGATAAGAACGTGGCGATGGAATTTGTAGTCATCTCATGGGCTACACATTGGTGCTCTTTGATCCACGATTTGGGCTCCCTATGCATTTAAACTATCATCAAATGGAGTCGTTGGTCCTAGTTTCTTGGACACTAAGTGACACTACTGTCTTGGACACTAAGTGACACTAGGGTTAGGGTTTCCTATGCACTATTGGCCCATGTGTGGAGTAATTGCATGATTAATTGAAGAGAATAAATGAATTAATTGATGCAAATACTCGATTGCAAATTGAGACATATTGTATTCTACGAATGATAGAGGGTACAATACTCAATGCAACCACAAAGAACAATGCCACATTTGTATGCTAATGATGCACAAAGTATCTTTTTATAGTACAATGAAACCCTAAATGGCTTAACCATCATAGGACACTGTAACTACATTTAATGACTATTTAAATGCGTAGGGAGCTTGGACCATGGATCAAAGGGCACCAATGCATAGCCCATGAGGTGGTCTATACTAATCTCCTCCACAACCTATTTCCTCTCATGCTAGAGACCTTGCCTTAAGAACTTGAGTCCCAATGGGGTGATGAAAAAAATAAAAGAATCCCCAAAGTAGCATGGAATGTTTGTATGTTTGTACATCATCTAAAGAAAAAGGAGCAAGTCTAGGAATCCCAAATTTTGAAGCCCTTGTTCACAAGCAAGAAACCAAATGGATTGTTAGAAATATCACTTGCACATTTGTGGACTTGATTATCCGATTACACAGAGGTGTGAGAGACTTCTATATCAATAGCTGCAAAAAATGGAAAAGCTCGAGTATGATAATTTTTGCCTTGGTTAGAAGTGGTAAGCCAAGTATCTTGGTTAAGATATTTGGAATGAGTGGTTCAAATACAAAGATAATACTAAGATCAATGAAAAGACAAAATTCTCGCTTACATCGTCTTTTAAGGGATTTCTATAGCTCAACTTCTTTTGCACTATCATTTCTAAACACCTAATGTAGAAGGGATTCAACAAGGGGAATATATTTGGGATTTCTAAAGTGCATGTTGGCTAAACCCTCAAACCATTTCGGACAAGCTTATGCTACTTGACGGAACTTGTATTGATCATGGACATAATCCAAATTTGGGTCCAAGGTAAGCTAAAGATATTCAATTAAGGGGGAATTTTAACAATAGGTTTTTGTGTGGGAAAATGGGTAGCTTTTATGCTCTCTTCTAAACATCATTCCCCTAATAGCAAGATGACGTCCCAACTCAAAAATAGGTGGCATATTTAGTGGAACCCTTCCTAATGGGAATTCACATTTAGGAGGTTCTAATCCCCTAACATTCTAGATAAACTATCCACCTTACTTTGCCTTATCCTACATGAGGTAACTTGGATGGGAGAGAAGGCATAGAAACTTTAAATAAGAATTGGTATGTGTGTTGAGATGTCAAGCTCAACACTAGTTGACATGTTGGAGCTATAAGGAGAATGGAGTTATCCTCACCCAATGCCTATCAACTCCTTACAATGTGCAAAATTTTTAGAGAGGATAGAACACTCTAGCTAGCAAAAGGTCGGGTCTTACATCAATGGATGTAAAGAATATATTCTTGCATAGTGAGTTGCAAGAAGTAGTGCATATGGAGCAACCCTAAGGTTATGAAATCATAGTTCACCTTAATTGTGTGTGCAAGCTATGCAAAGCATTGTATGGGCTAAAACAGGCACCAAGAACGATATCACAAGATAGTACAATATCTTCTCTCTATTGGTTTTTACGTTGAAAATGAAAATTACTTGGTTTATGGGTGTTAGAGTGATAGGGGTACTATTGTCATTATATTGTATTTGGATGATTTGATTATTGGGGGTGGGAATGTGCAAGAAATGGAGCATGTGAAGAGTCTTCTCAAGCAAAATTTTGACATGAAAGATTTAGAAGACCTGAAGTACTTTCTTGGCATTGAGGTAATTAGGACATCTAATGGGATATGGCTCTCACAAAGGTAGTACAACTTGGATATATTGACGAAGTATAGTGTGGTTGATTGTAAGCCAATCTCAGCACCATTGGATCAAAAATGCAAAGTTAAGTGCTTGTATGGGTGAGATATTGGAGGTTCCCATGATGTACATAAAGATGGTGGGAAGTTTGATCTTCATTACTATCACCAAGCTAGATTGTAGCTACATAGTTGGTTTGGAAAGTTAGTTCATGCAAGTGCCTCTCGTAAGCCTCATTTGGACAGTGTGAGATGTACCTTTTGATAGCTTGAGGCCACATTGGATTATGTTGTCTTTTATGATGATTCAATAATGCAATTATTTGGTTATATTGATGCAGATTAGGAAGGTAGTGTGTATGATAGGAAGTCCACTAGTGGCTATGTGTTTTCCTTTAGGTGGGGTTTTGATTTGGAATAGTAAGAAATGGTCCACTGTTGCACTATCAAGTATGGAGGCAAACTATAGGGGTATTGCTATGATGGTGTGTGAGGTTATTTGTGATGCCAGGAGGCATATTCCACGATGGATTCCGTGCCACGATGGATTCTGTGAGGTTTTACGGTGGATTCCGTAAACTTAGATGACCGGGGCTCATACACAAAGAGGATTCTTTGTGCGAGAAGTTGATGGGGACGCCTGTCCTTTTCGGGCATTTCATTAATTTAGTGTGTACATACATGGGTGATTCCATAGCGGGTGATTCCGCAAAATGCATATTAAATTAATAAACGTTTATGAGTTTAGAGTGCGCACTCGTAATAAATTAAGGTTAGGATTTATTTCTAACCAATTGATTTATTTATGTAGCTGAAGACTGCTAGGTATTCACTTTTGTCGGTTTAATTGTATTATTTTACTAACGATTGTGAATGCTTCAGTTGATGTGTAGAGATAGCAGCAGTGGCGGGGGAAAGCATTGGAGTCTAGCGGGTATTCGACATTTGGACTATATTTTGATAGGCGCCACGCCTATATTTTGTTATGTCTATTGAGACATCGATTATTTATTATTATTTTGTATGCGCTTATGCGCCCGGATATGTTATTTCTATTTGGACATTGAGATTGGGCGTGCCAGACTCTATGGGCACCGTCCATTAGCTTTATTTTCCTATTTTTGTAGAAAGCAAACTCAAAAGCTAAAAGCTTGTCATATTTTTGTAAATTGGGCTATTATTGAGCATGAAGATTGGAAATATACATTAAATACATGCTTTGTGAAGCGCTCACACAAGGCATGGGGGAGATTGAACCCAATTTGTCTCTTGCCTCTTGTCGTGCATGCTTTTACATGGGTTTTTGTGCAAAAAGGTAGAGTACTTTGTTCTTGGGGACCTTCCGGGATTCACCACGTGAGCTATCTACAACCGATCTGCGCACCAGGGGTATGATGCCAGGAGGCATATTCCACGGTGAATTCCGTGCCACGGTGGATTCCGTGAGGTTTTACGGTGGATTCCGTAAACTTAGATGACCGGGGCTCATACACAAAGAGGATTCTTTGTGCGAGAAGTTGATGGGGATGCCTGTCCTTTTCGGGCGTTTCATTAATTTAGTGTGTACATGGGTGATTCCATAGCGGGTGATTCCGCAAAATGCATATTAAATTAATAAACGTTTATGAGTTTAGAGTGCGCACTCGTAATAAATTAAGGTTAGGATTTATTTCTAACCAGTTGATTTATTTATGTAGCTGAAGACTGCTAGGTATTCACTTTTGTCGGTTTAATTGTATTATTTTACTAACGATTGTGAATGCTTCAGTTGATGTGTAGAGATAGCAGCAGTGGCGGAGGAAAGCATTGGAGTCTAGCGGGTATTCGACATTTGGACTATATTTTGATAGGCGCCACGCCTATATTTTGTTATGTCTATTGAGACATCGATTATTTATTATTATTTTGTATGCGCTTATGCGCCCGGATATGTTATTTCTATTTGGACATTGAGATTGGGCGTGCCAAACTCTATGGGCACCGTCCATTAGCTTTATTTTCCTATTTTTGTAGAAAGCAAACTCAAAAGCTAAAAGCTTGTCATATTTTTGTAAATTGGGCTATTATTGAGCATGAAGATTGGAAATATACATTAAATACATGCTTTGTGAAGCGCTCACACAAGGCATGGGGGAGATTGAACCCAATTTGTCTCTTGCCTCTTGTCGTGCATGCTTTTACATGGGTTTTTGTGCAAAAAGGTAGAGTACTTTGTTCTTGGGGACCTTCCGGGATTCACCACGTGAGCTATCTACAACCGATCTGCGCACCAATTTGGCTATGAAAGCTAGTTAATGATATGGGGATATAGATAGGCATGAGGGTTGCCATTTATTGTGATAACATGAGTAACATATAGTCGATTAGGAAATCAATGTTTCATTGATGCATGAACACATTGAGGTTCATTACCATTACATTAGAGAGCAGATCTTCGCACATGGCATTGATCTCATGCGCACAAAGGAGCAAGTTGCTGATACTTTTACCAAGGTTCTAGGAGTAGAAAAGCTTCAAGGATTTTGAAGCTTACTTGGAGCAGAGGTCATGGAGTTGAGCTTAAGGGGGGAGCGTTGAGATATCAAGTTTAACGTAAGCTGATACTCATGTACCTAGATGACTGTTTCTACATTCATATTATTGATATGGTTGGTACCTGCATTAGCATATGTTTCCACTGATATTTTATAACTAGACATCAATTAGTCCACCTATGACCATTGTGCATGTTTACTTTATTAATAATCAAGCATAATCAATTTATAAATAGGGTGGGCTTGTCCATGACCCTAGCTTCGCTCTATATGCACCATCGAGGGTGGTAGATATATCCAACGACACCACTAGATGGGTGGCCTTCCATGCTTAAGGGCATCCATTCATGGGAAGAAGCTTGGTAGAACATTGCTAATGTCTCATACTATCTATTATATTTGCGTCATCCCTAATTGCCTTGTACTACTATTACTGTTGCTACTACTGCTAGTGGTACTCTACTTCTCCTACTATTGTTGTTATTGTTGTTCTACTACTTCTACTACTGCCATTACTACTCTCTATTGCTACTACTACTAGAAGATTGAAATGAATTCCATTTCATGTCTTCAATGAAACCACTTTGCACTTGACCACTTTGTTGGATGTTCACTCTAGGTGGTATTCTTTTTTGTTCTCATAGCATGTGCATTTATTTCACATATTCTCAAATGGCAATTTACTACCCTTTCTCTAAGGACACCTTATACAAGCCTTGTACTACCACAAAAAATGGAAATGTCCCTTAGGAATGCTAGTGACTTAGTAGCTTCACATGGGAGGCAAGGACAATGATGTTTAATGGGACCTACTAGAACGGAGTCTACAATATGGGCTTTTAAATGGAGTTGTATATGAGACCTATGACTTTTTGCTACTAGTACATAGACTTTGTAGTATGCATAGCTTCGTGCCCTCATTCTCTAATAGTATATTGACTTTCTAGTTTCCATGACATACCATACCCATTCTCCTCTCTTGGATTTGGTTCTAACTTCTCCTCCACCCATTGCTCTACATGTAAAGCTACACAATGATCTGTGACATTGCTGAACGTTTGAGAACCTTGTGTGTTGAGATCTCCATAGAAGAGCTCATGTGAAGGTCACCTTTTTCATATTGGCTTGCAAGGAACCACATGAGTTTCTTTGTTATGTCTTGGGTGTGACACTATACTCTCTCTCCCCCCCCCCCCCCCTTCTCCCCCAAAAAAGTGAAAGGGATGTGAATTAAGATATAAAAACGCTACAAGGTGTTTTAATGGTCAAAGCCTAATGAAAAATACAGTCCACTTTTGAGAGACAACCATCTATGTAGCATATTTAGACGCTTATAGATATTTGTACCACCACAGAAGTGCGAACTCACGTACCCATGAAACTCAAGGCACGCTCAAACCAACCAAAGGCTACAATCCCCACATTGAATCCAACAGACAAATGTAAACGCGCTTAGAAGTGAAAAGAATTCATGAAAATTTGCTGGAAAGAGAGAGGGTGCTATGATTCTCATTTATAAACGTTTCTCCCTCGGCTGGAACAAAAAGGGAGGCCAAACGGCGTTAGATGGCGGCCGGTGCACAGCCGACAGGCCCGCCACGTGTCGCATCTCGATTGGCCGAACCTTGTCGTCGCATCACATATATGATATTGTCTCCTCCATTAATTAGATTGGACTGAGGAGTGATGACTGATGAGGCAGGGCTGGCCCGTGAGCTTTGAAGTTTGAAAGCCAGCAGAAGTTAGAACCGTTCTCTCTCTCTCTCGAGTCTCGACCCTCGGCCCTCGACTCTCCACTCTCGAGTGAGGACGGGGTCCTTTTTGTGGGGCTTATCCTCAACACTATCTCGCACGGGTATTCAATGAAGGGGAGAGTTGGGATCCACGGTTGAAAATGCACCACCCATTTTCAAGAGATTTCGGACGTTGAAACTGCAGTCTTTGCACTAAATATCGGCGCAGTCAAAGTAAACTAGGCCAAAATAGTAAATTAGGCCAGAAAATTGGGCGTTGACGAATTCAACGATTTCGACGCTTCAGCCCATAGACTTCCCTTGAAGGTTTCCAGCACTCAATTTCATCTTGTAATCTCTGCATGTGCCGTTCTTCCTCTCACAGGGCATTCCTTACAGATTATCATTCCCTTTCTTTCCCTTCCCCCTCAATAGCCTCATCATCGGTTACCAACACATGCACTGCTTGGTTGCATCAAGTCTTGTGAATGGAGCAATAATCAGCTGTTGGTCACGCTTGGATGCTTGATCAGGTCGTCACAAGTTACAGTTACATTGGTTTCAACAGAACCTATTTTCGAGGCTCTATATTGCGCATCACAGAGTGGACTCTAGTTCAGAAACATACATCAATTTGCATAATCGGTACGTCTCTCCACTTGGGTTATAAATCTAAATGCAATCAATAATATTTTCTTCTTGTTTGTCATCGAATGTACATATCGATTGGAGTTTCTTTCTGTGCTTGACTTTAAGCTCTTGGTTTCTCATTTCGAATGCACACATCTATTGGAGTTTCTTTCTGGGGGTATGTTCCTGGCAAATTATAACTAGAGAAATGGATTCCCCTTCTACATTGTGTATGTAGCAAAGCTTTGTTTGATTAGTAGGATTTTTGTAACTTCTAAATGTTACCTCTACCTATGAACAACAAAGAGTGATTTTTTATGAGACTATCCAGTGATGATGATGTTGCATGTTGTAGTACGTTGACGGCATGGAAGAGTTTTCAACCTCCTGCTTGTATTGTAGTCAGCTTGTTCTGTAATGGAAATCTTTCATGCTTGTCATGCAATAATGCTCGATAAAGTACTTGTTGTGGCCATGATATGATCATGGTATACTCACGCCATGATCATGCCATACTGTTTTTTGTTCTATTGGGTTGCTGAGGGCAAGTAGGTACAACTGGATCTAACTCATGCAGCCTCTTCAAGACATCACTAAGCTCTATATCCGTTGCAAAGTGCGCATGACTCTCTAGTGCACAATGCACAATCGGTAAACACTTGCGAGCCTCGATCAACCCAAGGGAGTTAAAATACAAAATGCTTATGCCTTTGTCTTCTAAATGTGAAACCCTCTTAAATTTAGGGTTGTAAAGGGCATACAAAACCCAATGATTTCTACATTAACGAAAATGGTATTTAAATGTCCAAGTCAAAGAGTATATTCAATAACAATGGTATTGATAAAACCCTAATTTAACCATGCCAATGTTTACCTCAAGATAATTGGCAAAAAAACAAATATCAATCTCGATGCATTCATACGAGAAAAGAAATTCAGCAATACTTGTGATTTTGGACGTGCCCCACTCACAACAGAGTACCATAAGCTATCAATGAAGCACACCCTCTCAAGAATCTCTGATGATAAGGTGTGCTCCATCCACCTGGAAAAGAAGCTCCGATTACCAAACCAACGTACCCAAACGCATACATAACAATGTACTATGATATGCAAAAAAATTACCTATAATCCAAATAGATTGAGAGTTCGAGTGAACGCCTCTGAGCCAACAATGGACTGTATCAGTGTAGTATCAACCTCAGCCACTAGGCATGATCTCGAGGATTTGAACTCAATATGTACACTTGTCTCTAGCCTGTACACAAAACCATGGTACTAAGAACACTACAAATCACACAATATTACATAAAAGATAAAAAATAGATACCATCAACCCTAAACTTGCAATAAGCCATCTGACCCCTCGTTCGCAAGGGACTCCCTCCTATGCATTGTGGCTCAATAGCGCCGTTGGAGGTCACAAATGTATACGCACATACAGCCTCCTCAAATGATGACGGTGAAGAGATGCCAATAGTGATCATATCATCCCCAACACATGGACCTCTGGATCTCAATCCCCTCTGTCGAGGAGCACATTGTTTGTGCTATGCATAAATCAATACACAACTTTCAACAGATAAAATGAACTTTGATTAGGAAAGAACTACAATATTAAAACCACCTCAAGACTCACCACTGGGGGCGATTGAGGCTGCAACTCAAGATTCAAACCTTTGAATGTTGACAGGAAGGCCAGCGAAGCACTTTGAAATTGTGGAACAATGCACTCCTCAGTTGATGCGAGACCAGGTTCTTGAGGAGCCCATTTTGGGTCATAGTCTCCATCATGTGCATTTCCATCGCTAGTAAGATCTTTGACATGAGGTCTAGCTATGTCATCATCACTGACTACACCATCATCACCATCTTCATAATTGTCAACACCCTCAGCAACACCCCCAGTTGCAAGTTCTGGGTCTCCATCAGGTACCTTTTTCCGTGCCTGTATTGAGAAGCATTGAATAAAACAAACTCATTATATATATATATATATATATATATATATATATATATATATATATATAAAAGATGAAGACAATAATTAAAATAAGAAATATGGCTTACATGCTTCTCGTATCCCTCATTTTATTCTATCTTCAATTCTTTTCAACTTGATGGACTTTTCAGCCATGTATTTGCTCATGGCTTTCTTTAGAAATTGTGAAACATAGCTAGCTATGTCCATAGAAGTTTTCTTATATTCAAGGATCAAGTCCCATGCAAATTCAGCCCTCTTAAGCGTAGCAGACTCAAACTTCTTCCTTGCCATTTCAAGCTTTCTCTTCTTTTGGAAAAAGCGCTTCTGACTCTATCGAATAGAGGTATCGGTAGAGTACTCTATGACATTGGCATGGACAATGTCATCTGTACTAGGACCTGTATTAGGATGACCAACCTTACGTAGAGGAATGTTTACATCCAAGCCATGCTATTTCTTCAAGTGTTGTATCATCCTTAATCTTTTGAACTCATTCACATGTCTCCTCAGACAAACAGGACAAGCACGACACTGCCGTGCCACTCTACCATTTGGGCACACAATCTCCTTGTATAGAGGCTCCTGAAATGGAAAGAACACAAAGGCAAGCATAGTGTTAAGCACAATAACTATTTCATGTCTACAATGAAAAAAATGCAATTCAATGTGAAATCAACAAACTTACGGTGCATGTATTTGTAGCAGCCATGTCGTAACCCACATCAACATCATTGGATGCTCTGATATCGACATGGTTTGTTGTTAGTGCTCCTAAGGCTTCGTACTCAGCCTTGAAGGAAAACTCATTTGATCTCTTTTGGGAGCGTGTACATGTCATCATTGTTTGCGATATATTTTCTTGACATAACCAAGTCTTATTACAAATAAATAACTGCATAAAAATTTTGTCATTTACAAATCCAGACATTTAATACATAAAGATTTGGTAGCAACTAGCAGAACCGAACATAGTCCCTTGTAGCTATAAAGGTTACCCTGTATTTAGCTTTATAGCTTGACTCAATGTCAAGACAAGGAAATTGCACAAGATTTTTAGACAACTCATACTATGGCTAGACGGTATGGTTTGATCCCTTAAACAAAACAAAAAACAGTATGGCATGAGTATACCATGATCATAGCATGGCCACAACAAGTACTTTATCAAACATGATCACATGACAAGCATGAAAGATTTCTATTACAAAACAAGCTGACTACAATAAAAGCAGGAGGTTGAAAACTCTTCCATGCCGTCAACGTACTACAACATGCAACATCATCATCACTAGACAGTATCATAAAAAATCACTCTTTGTTGTTCATAGGTAGAGGTAACATTTAGAGGTTACAAAAATCCTACTAATCAAACAAAGCTTTGCTACATACACATGCTACATACACAATGCAGAAGAGGAATCCATCCCTCCAGTTATAATTTGCTAGGAACATACCCCCAGAAAGAAACTCCAATATATGCGTGCATTCGACATGAGAAACCAAGAGCTAAAAGTCAAGCACAGAAAGAAACTCCAATCAATATGTACATTCGATGACAAACAAGAAGAAAATATTATTGATTGCATTTAGATTTATAGCCCAAGTGGAGAGACGTACCGATAATGTAGATTGATGTATGTTTTCGAACTAGAGTCCACTTTGTGATGCGCAATATACAGCCTTGAAAATAGGTTATGTTAAAACTAATGTAACTGTAACTTGTGACGACCTGATCAAGCATCCAAGCGCGACCAACAGGTGATTATTGCTCCATTCACAAGACTTGATGCAACCAGGCAGTCCATGTGTTGGTAACTGACGATGAGGCTATTGAGGGGGAAGGGAATGACAATTTGTAAGGAATGCCCTGTGGGAGGAAGAATGGCACATGCAGGGATTATAGGATGAAATAGAGTGTTGGAAACCCTTGAGGGACGTCTGTGGGCTGAAGCATCGAATTTTTCGAATTCATCAACGCTCGATTTTTTGGCATAGTTTTCTTTTCGGGCCTAGTTTACTTTGGCGGTGTCGATAAAGTGCATAGACATCCATTTCAACTTCCTAGATCTCTTCAAGACGGGTGGTGCCTTTTCAACCATGGATCCCAACTCTCCCATTCATTGAATATGCATGTGAGATAGTCTTGAGGGGGCCTATCAAGTGCCCTCGCCCACAGTCCCCCCCCAAACAATTAAAAGAGGTGTAAAATTCTTTAATACTCATGGGTAACTTTAGGTAAATAAACTTCACGTTAGAGCTTGCTCCCTACAAAAGTAAGTTAATGATAGGGTAAAGGGGCCAATAAAGTAGCACCCTCCAAAAGGAAAACACACCCCACCCCAATTGAGTGACAATTTTACAAGAAAGATGTGGCTTTTTTAGTCACTAAACAATATAATATGCATATTTTAAAATTATAGATGAGCTTAACTTAAGTTAAACAATTGAGCCATGTAAATTTTTTTATATTTTAGATTTTGTAAAACCCTAAAGCAATGCATCCTCCAGTGTCACTCTATTGGCCCCTCACTGCCCCTCTTTTATGAACCTTTCGTTTGTAACTAATGTTACTTGATAAACATATCAAAATATCCCAATATTTTTTCTTTGAGATTTATATAATATAAATAGTTAGACTATTAAAAAACATTTATGCAACTCACTTGGAAAAAAATTTTATAATGGAGGATTGTTAGATGACAATCTATTGGCCCCTTTACCCTATAACTACCCAAGGCACAATTTGGACAAGGTTTCCCTTATAATCCACAGCGCATCAAAGGATCCAGTCCCTCTTGGAAGAAACCCTCTTCTGATAAACTTGGAGTGTACCAGTGTGAGTAGTGAGCTTGGAAGGTAGAGAAAAATAAGCAAGGAAACTCCTCTATCGAAAGCTTGCACGTGAAATATGTGAACAAACTAGTAGTGGCAAAATCATAATAGAGCGAGCACCAAGCAATTCCATTGGAAGGGAAACATTGACTTGGTGGACCTTCTTCTTCTAGTAAGTAAGAACGGTGCTCTTCTTAGCCTCACAAAGCTTTTGCATGTTATCGTCAAATGCTTTAAAAATTGCCTCGGAATCCATCTAAACATTTTTTTACCTGATGTGCATAAGTTTTCACTTCCATACCACTCCAATCAGACCTTGGTGTCTTCAAAGCTCTCGTATCCGAGAACAGCCTCTTGAGTCCTCTTTTTCTACACATGGGAAGCCCTCACAATAGTAGAGAGCTAGACTCCCACTACATAGGATTCATGGTTTTCTTGCTTATAACATTTCTTGCTCAAGAGAGCTCTCAACTGTCAATTGATCAATGATCTAATGCTAAATGAGAGATTTGTGCTAGTTAATATTGACCTTGATAAAGCTCATGATTGAGTTAATTCGAAGTTCATCCTATTGGTCTTAGCCAAGTCAGGATTTGGGGCTAGATTTTGTAGAGTTATTATGTAAGGTGTCTATATAATGAACCCTTAATAGCATGATTTTGATAGTCCATCAAGGGATGTATCTAAGCAACTCCATTCAGAAATTCCAAGGAATATCCAAAATTTATGGCCTAGGATCTCTTGAGTGGGAAGCTCTACCTCATTTCCATTAGGATAAACTTGAAAAGGGGTTCTAAAACACTTCTAAGATCTCCCAACAAATTTTCTAGCATTGGTCATGGATAGTTGCTATACAAGTCAATTCAAATTGAGGCAGATTTGTGTTGCACTTGGTTGAAGGAGAGTGTGAAACCAAGGGGAGATAAGTGCATCTGATGCCAGGAGGCATATTCCACGGTGGATTCCGTGAGGTTTTACGGTGGATTCCGTAAACTTAGATGACCGGGGCTCATACACAAAGAGGATTCTTTGTGCGAGAAGTTGATGGGGATGCCTGTCCTTTTCGGGCATTTCATTAATTTAGTGTGTACGTGGGTGATTCCATAGCGGGTGATTCCGCAAAATGCATATTAAATTAATAAACGTTTATGAGTTTAGAGTGCGCACTCGTAATAAATTAAGGTTAGGATTTATTTCTAACCAGTTGATTTATTTATGTAGCTGAAGACTGCTAGGTATTCACTTTTGTCGGTTTAATTGTATTATTTTACTAACAATTGTGAATGCTTCAGTTGATGTGTAGAGATAACAGTAGTGGTGGAGGAAAGCATTGGAGTCTAGCGAGTATTCGACCTTTGGATTATATTTTGATAGGCGCCACGCCTATATTTTCTGGTGCGCAGATAGGACGTAGAATGGTCACGTAGTGAATCCCGGAAGGTCCCCAAGAACAATGAACTCTACCTTTTTGCACAAAAAACAATGTAAAAGCATGAACGACAAGAAGCAAGAGACAAATTGGGTTCAATCTCCCCCATGCCTTGTGTGAGCGCTTCACAAAGCATGTATTTTATGTATATTTCCATCTTCATGCTCAATTATAGCCCAATTTACAAAAATATGACAAGCTTTTAGCTTTTGAGTTTGCTTTCTACAAAAATAGGAAAATAAAGCTAATGGACGGTGCCCATAGAGTCTGGCACGCCCAATCTCAATGTCCAAATAGAAATAACTGTCAAGATTTTGGGAGAGAAGGAAGGAGTCTCGCTTGAAGCTTTCTTGCTTGCACAATGGGGGAAGACACACAAGGGTGGAGGCTGAAAACAGTTTTCCTCTTCTTAGTTGTGGAAGCCAAAAGAACTCTAGTACAAAGAAATAGAAGAACCCTCTATATGGGTCTCAAAACAAACTCAGCTAACTAAGGTGGCATACTAATTGAGCCACGAACTAGAGTAGATAAGGATAGCTATCATGTAGCTATGATTCATGGGCGGTGTACCAACCGCATTTGCAACTGACAAGTCGGTGACATAAATACACAACGGTCACCCTGGCGTATCACGAGTGGAGCTCGATATCTCAACACTCCCCCTCGAGCTCAATCCCAATTCCTGCACACCAAGCAGGTCTCTAAACTTGCGCAGCTTCTCTGCGCCCAATGCCTTCGTGAATATGTCAGCTACCTGATCCTCTGTGCTGACATAAACTAGATCAATAAGACCTAGTAAAACCCTCTCTCGCACATAGTGATAATGCACCTCAATGTGCTTTGTTCTAGCATGATAGACTGGGTTATTTGCCAAGTGTATACTACTCATGTTGTCACAATAAATGACAACTGGCCCATCTGTAGACTGATGCATATCATAAAGTAGCTTATGCAACCAAGCTACCTCACATGCAGCCATTGCTGCACCCCTGTACTCGGCCTCTGTGCTCGACAAGGCAACTGTAGGCTGTTTCTTGCTACTCCAAGTGACTGCAGCACTCCCAAAAGAGAACACATATCCACTGGTAGATCGTCTATCAGAAATACTACCAGCCCAATCAGCATCAATGTATCCATGCAACTGTATCTGAACCCCAGTCTCATAAAATAGTCCATACTGCAATGTGGACTTCACATACCTGAGTATGCGTCTAGCCGCATCCAAATGTGGTTTCCTTGGAGCCTGCATAAACTGACTTACCAATCCAACAGCATAGCTCAAATCTAGCCTGGTAATAGTCATATAAATCAAACTTCCTACTATGCGTATGTACATAGTAGGGTCTTCTAGAAGCTCACCTGCATCTGTGCTCAGCTTCACATTTTGCTCCAAAGGAATTGAAATAGGCTTACAGCCTGTCATCCCATATTTGGACAGCATGTCCAATCCATACTGCCTCTGCAAGAGCTGTATCCCACTTGGTGATCTAATCACCTCAATGCCCAAGAAATAACGCAGCTCTCCCAAATCCTTCATCTCAAACTTCTGCTTCAATAGCATTTTCACATGAAGGATATCTTCATCACTGTCACCTGTCATAATCAAATCATCAACATAAATGACAAGTAGCATAATACCTTTCTCTGTTTTTCTCACATAAAGTGAGAAATCTGCCTTGGAAATCTGAAAGCCAATAGTGACAAGATACTGTCCTATCTTGTCAGACCATGCTCTAGGTGCTTGCTTCAAGCCATACAAGGCTTTCTTCAACCTGCAAACAAACTCAAGATGAACAGCATGCACATAACCTGGTGGTTGCTCCATATAGACCTCTTCTTGCAAATCACCATGCAAGAAGGCATTCTTTACATCCATCTGATGTAAAGACCATCCCTTTGATGCAGCCATAGCAATGACTGCTCTTACGGTGCCATCCTTGCAACTGGACTGAATGTTTCTTCATAGTCAATGCCATATGTTTGTGCATACCCCTTGACTACTAATCTTGCCTTGTATCTATTCACAGAACCATCTGCATTGTGCTTCACCTTATAAACCCACTTACAGCCAATTGCATTTTTACCTTTAGGCAAAGGTACCAATTTCCATGTAGCATTTGCTTCCAAGGCATCCATTTCTTCATCCATGGCTTTCTCCCATTTTTCTTTTCCCATGGCTTCCTCAAAAGAAGTGGGTTCTGGTTCCTGTATCACTTTAACCATATATGCATAGTGAATGGCTGTAAATCCATCATATTTCAGCCTATCCACAGGATACCTAGCTCTCGTAGACCTGCGCAAAGTAGGTTCACTCCCAGGTGCTCTCAAAACATCCCTGGTCTTCCTTACTCCAGGTGTAACAATAGAAGGAATACCCAACTCATCATCAATGCTCTGTTCTGAGCCACTGGATTCACCATCCACATAAGAGTGACCTGCATTCACATCAAACATGGGCTGATCAACCTTCTCTTTTCCTTTTCGTGATACCTGCATACCACTATCTGCATTACTTTGAGAAGATTCTCCTGATCTCAATCTGCCTGTCCATGGCGAAGAATGTGAACCACTGCTAGAGGACGCTCCAGGTCCACTAATATTTTGTGACTGCTGCTGTGAATTCTGTGCAGCATTACCATTTTGTGCATCTACATCATCAATCACATTTACTGGTTTATACCAGCTACTCATCTCATCAAAAACAACATCTCTACTCACTGTAAACTTACGAGTAGAAGGGTTATAGCATCTATACCCTTTTTGCTGCAAAGAGTAACCAATAAAGATGCACTTCTCAGCTTTTGGATCCAACTTGGATCTCAACTCATCTGGCACATGTACATAGGCAATGCAACCAAAAAATTTTAAATGAGAAATATCTGGTTTCCTACCAGTATACCTCTCCTCTGGAGTCATTCCATGTATTGCTGCAGTGGGAGTCCTGTTCATTATGTAGACTGCTGTAGCAACCGCTTCAGTCCAATAAAAATCTGGCAAGTCTTTTTCATTGAGCATGGCACGAGATACCTCTCCAATATGCCTGTTTTTCCTTTCTGCAATTCCATTTTGTTGTGGGGTATGACTGCATGAATATTGCTGCTTTATGCCATGCTCCTGCAGGAACCTTGCAAACTCATTTGAGAGGTACTCTTCCCCTCCATCTGACCTTAGGCATTTTATCTGCAGGCCTGTTTCTTTTTCAACCATAGCTTTAAGAGTTTTGAAATGCCCAAAAACTTCACTTTTCTTTTTCATAAAATACACCCAAACTTTTCTGCTATAGTCATCAATAAAACTGACAAAATAATGAAGCATCCAAGAGATGCAGCTTTAGTTGTCCACACATCAGAGTGGATTAATTCCAATGGCTTCTTACTCTCTTGAACATGTCTAGGAAATGGTTTCCTTGCCTGTTTTCCAAACTGACAGGCTTCACATACCTTATGCATTTCTGCAACCTTGAATTTAGGCAAACCTGCAACAATATTTTGGGACTGCATTGATTTAAGTCGCTGTACATTAACATGACCAATGCGTTTATGCCAGATATCAATATCTACAACTACACCAATCCCATGTGCAAACATTGCTGCACTCAATTCAGGCATGTCTGCATCCAACGTAAACATTCTGCCCTTCTTCTTTCCTTTTGCTATCAAGCAACCTTTATTTTTCATATCCTCAACAAAGCATCCATGAGGATTAAATCTGACCTGCAAGCCCTGCTCAACCATTTGTCCAACAGAAACCAGATTCTTGGTGATATTCGAGACATGAAATACATCGGACAGGTATTTCTTTTTCCCATCCTGCATAGACAAGGGAATTTTTCCAATTTGCACAATAGGATGTGCAGTATCATCACCAGTCTCCACAAATCCTGGTTTTTCCATTTTTCTTGCATCCTCCATCCATTCTGCATGACCTGTCATGTGGTTTGATGCACCTGAGTCAACATACCATACATCATTGCTTTTTTCTGCACTTGTCACAGAATTGTTCATGTGCTGCACCATAAACAAGTGCTCATTTCTGTCATCACCCTGTCTACTAGAAGATGCATAATTCCCTTGTTGCAGTTTTCCATTCATGATGTCATTCTGCTTTTTATAGCAGTCTTTAGCCATATGACCCATTTTTCCACAGTAGTAGCATTCAACATTACTGTTTGCATTTTGGCCTCTTTGCCATCCACCACGACCTCTTTGGCTCCCCCTGCCTCTAGAGTTACCACGTCCTCCTCCATAGGACTGGTTTTCTTGAGTTTGCTGCATATTCTGATTTCTGCCACGGCCTCCAAATCGGCCTCCTCTACCTCTGCCTCTACCTCTTCCAGCATTTGAGTAGAAGACAGCTTCTTTTGAAGTTCCTCCTGAAGAAGATGCACCACCATTTCTCTGCTCCTCAGAAATTAGAAGAGCAATCAACTCCTCAAAATCAGGAAATCTTTCACGAACTGAAATGGATGTCCGAAACTGTGCATAATCCTTTCCTAGACCATTCAAGGTCACAGAAACTAAATCATCATCTTCCACTGGTGACCCAATGGAAGCAAGTGCATCTGCAATCTTCTTCACCTTTATGTGGTAGTCGTTGATGCTCATATTTTCTCTTTGCACATTGTGCAACTCTTGCTTGAGCTGCATTTTCTTGGCTTGCGTATTTGTGCTATACATTTTTGACAAAGTATCCCATGCCTCCTTTGGCGTACTTGCATCCTGAATATGCACAATCATAGAGTCTGAAATGCTGATAGACAGCCAGTACATAACTTTCCTGGCTCTCTCATGCCATGTTTTAAATGCCTGCATTTGCTGTTGATTGGGAACGTCAGGAAGAACTGGTTCTTCTTCATTTCCTGCAACAAATTCCCAATATCCTTTTCCCATAAGGAAATTCGTCATTCTAAACTTCCATACTTGGAAGTTGTTCTTGTCAAGCTTTTCAGTGACAATCTGTGAAAGAGAATCAGATGCCATTAGAACACTGCAAAAAATTCTGTCACTGCAAAAAACACAGCTTCACCCTCACACGAGAAAATCTGCAAAACTGGCGAAAGTGGTATTTGACCACACAGTCACTTCCTAGTGACGATTTTGCATCAACAGGCAACAGGGATGATTCTGTAACTCCCAATGTCTCTGCGCACAAGCATACGATGCAATTTCTACAGTAACTTTTCACCGACCTGTAGAACAGTGGCTGCACAGCATAAAACTGGGCCTTTTTCTGAGTGTGTGCAGAAAACTTCCGCCTCCAAAACAGGCCCCGAAATGGCCTCAAATAAAAAAAACAAGGTCGCCGAGGGCTAAAGCCCTTCGCCCGCAGCATATACTGCCCTCTTGCTTCACCGCGAAGGACGTCTCAACCTGAGACAATGCACTCCTGCACTTTCCGACTGTGCTACCTGCAGAGATCTGCTCCCAAAACAGAAAATGAAAGCAACACTGCTCCTCTTACCAGAACACCGCGAGCTTGGCTTGCTTTCTTGAGCTCCTTACCACGAACAAGGCTCTGATACCATGTCATGATTTTGGGAGAAAAGGAAGGAGTCTCGCTTGAAGCTTTCTTGCTTGCACAATGGGGGAAGACACACAAGGGTGGAGGCTGAAAACAGTTTTCCTCTTCTTAGTTGTGGAAGCCAAAAGAACTCTAGTACAAAGAAATAGAAGAACCCTCTATATGGGTCTCAAAACAAACTCAACTAACTAAGGTGGCATACTAACTGAGCCACGAACTAGAGTAGATAAGGATAGCTATCATGTAGCTATGATTCATGGGCGGTGTACCAACCGCGTTTGCAACTGACAAGTCGGTGACATAAATACACAACGGTCACCCTGGCGTATCACGAGTGGAGCTCGATATCTCAACAATAACATATCCGTGCGCATAGGCGCATACAAAATAATAATCAATAATCAATGTCTCAATACACATAACAAAATATAGGCGTGGCACCTATCAAAATATAATCCAAAGGTCGAATACTCGCTAGACTCCAATGCTTTCCTCCACCACTGCTGCTATCTCTACACATCAACTGAAGCATTCACAATCGTTAGTAAAATAATACAATTAAATCGACAAAAGTGAATACCTAGCAGTCTTCAGCTACATAAATAAATCAACTGGTTAGAAATAAATCCTAACCTTAATTTATTACGAGTGCGCACTCTAAACTCATAAACGTTTATTAATTTAATATGCATTTTGCGGAATCACCCGCTATGGAATCACCCACGTACACACTAAATTAATGAAACGCCCGAAAAGGACAGGCGTCGCCATCAACTTCTCGCACAAAGAATCCTCTTTGTGTATGAGCCCCGGTCATCTAAGTTTACGGAATCCACCATAAAACCTCACGGAATCCACCGTGGAATATGCCTCCTGGCATCAGCATCAACCCCTCTACTCGTGGGGTAAAGTCTCACCGTGGTCCCCTAAAAAAACACTAAGTCGAGCTCTAGGATGAGCGACTCTTCTCAGATTATCCTAATCTATTCTTTTCATGGCAAACTTGTCAACTAACTAAGACCACCTTGCCATAGATGAATTCATTGGGAATCCACACCCCCACTTCCCATTGAGACAAGGTTTGCTTAATTTTCTAATTACCTATTAGAATAATTTTCCATATACAAACAAGTTCCTTAAAACACACATTCTTTGAGTTTAAAAAAATGTATTAGGTTGGGAAAATTTTCATGTTAGCACTTTGTTCTCCAATGCCTCAACTTGTGTACCCTCTATATCACGTGCATTCAAGGCCTATTTATAAATATCCTTATTTGTGAAATTTTCCTTAATAAACCATTTCTAAATTTGTAAGTAACCCCTTTATATGGGACCCTTTTATATGTAAAAAATGTGTAAAAATGGTATTTTAAAAATCCATTATGTTGAACCCACATGATACATACATATACTTATGACTGATCTCCCCGAGCTTGTGTATGTATAATGGATATTTTTTAGGAGTCATTCCCACTTGAGTGATCAATAAGGCAACCTTATTTAAGATCTGTAATGAAATTTGTGTGTTTTTTGGTTCCAAGGTTAGCATTATTAAAATTGAGGTGTTGAAGCTTCTCTTCTTGGAGGGTAATGAAGTGATTGATAAATTTAAGATAAAGGATATCGAACTTAGTAGGATCTTTAAATATCCTGGCTACCCATTGGGCATTATTATTACTCATTAGCAAAGGTCAATTAGCTATATGAAAAGATGGTTGGAAAGCTTACTAATTGGAATTCTCTAGCTCTACCCTTTATGGGGAAGGTGATTGTGCTTCATCATATGCTCTAGTCTTGATGATGGTGTTCGAACCTCCAATCTTTCCTTTTGCAAGTCTACTTGGCAGAGAATGGATAAGCTTTTTAGAGATTCCATGTGGTCCAAGGATAGTAAATCTTGGCACTACATGAATTGGGAGTAGCTCACCTCACAAGCAAAAGGAGTTGGATTGGGTGTACTAAGGCTCATTGACCATGCCCTCTCCACCTTGGGTTATCTTACTGAAAACTTAGATTGAATCATCAAAAGTTGTTGATATTCATGGTGGGATTGCATGATATGCAATATGCTTGTACTAAAGATCACGGTCGAACACAACAAATCCCATGATTAATGCCTGGTTTGAAATTCTACCCAAAGTGGAATGGGGAGGTCAAATTGGCAAATCTGGTTCAACTCTAGCTCTTTGAATTTGGTGCAATAATCTTCCTATTCAAGAAGGCCCCTCCCTAGCGTTTGTTAATATCAAGCTATTAAAAGCATTGTTTGATAATGAAATTAGGGAATGGAAGGATTTGTGGGATCCTAGGTAGTTGGATTGGATATCCATAGATGAAATCACTCAGAGGCTGTATTGATGAGCCAAGATAAAGAGTGGATGAATGGGGTGCTATGAACACTAGGAGATGGTTAGCCCTATTTTCCTAGGTATATTTTTAATTTTATATTAAAGTTTTACAAAGTTAATGACTCCCCACTTTCGAAGGTCAAGATGAAGAGACAAAAAGATAGCTCCCTTTGGACTAGAGAAGCACAAAAATTTCGGAAGAAGAAGAATGCTAATTGGTCTAAAGAAGCGATGATGAAAGTAGTCAAGAATGTTTGGTATGCTTCCCCCTTCCCAAGGATCTACTTCTTTTATTGGAAGGTGTTGATGAAGAAGGTGGCCACAAGGGATAGGTTGAAAAAAGTGGGTTGTTGTCCTCACAAAGTTCAACCACCCCTCTATTATCTCATGCCTACATCTCTTGTGCAAGCATAGTTTTTTGTTTGAGGGTAGCTAGGTCTCCTTGACAATAGAGTATGATGTGGTTTTAAAGATGATTGACAATGTGAAGGTGGTAAAAGTAAACCTACATTCCTCCACAAATTACTAAAGTTTAAGCCATATTACAAAGCTTGCCTAAGTGACAATGACAATCCAAGAAAGGTTGGAATATCATTAATAAAAAGTAATTAAGATCTCGCATGCTTTGTGGGTATTTCAAAGTACACTAAAGGCCATCACTTTTGAATGCATAAAGGATAGTGTCACATGTCTATAATAGGAGGACTCTAGACCTGATAAGGTGCAAGTAACATGAGCAGCATAAAAAGCAATATTAGTTACTTTCATTAAAATAAACCACTCATTGCAAGATGGAAAGTTAAATTGGTGCAACATTAATATTAAGTCTTAAATGTGGATTTCTCAATGTCAATTATATATATCTCCTCTTCACTTATGTCTAACATTTTAAAATATTAAAGGCAAGTGTGTTTTGAGCCACTTAAAACCTTTTTGCCTTACCTAGAGATTCACAAACTTCCTTTTTCATTTGCTTTTAAATAACTATTGATCTTCATTTTGTATTTCCTCCCTTTTAGGCTTAAATTTTCTTATAGGCATGTATGATGTGCTATGTAGAGTTATAGAGAGACATATGTCGTAGTTTGAGAATCAACTCCAAAAAAAGAGAACCATTATGTTGATAAGAAATTTCACAAAAAAATGGCATAATCTAGAGGGTGCCAAGTGGTTCATCATACTGAAAAGAAGGCCACTAACCAATATAAAAGTTCATAAGTGGAAATGCTTTGATTACACATTTCATAGCATAAAGTAGTCACCTTTCCCAAGGTCATTGGGAGTAGTTATGTTTCATTCTTTGAGTTCTACATCTAAAGAAATCATATTGAAAGGCTCAAGAACTTTATATTTGTATGAGATACTCATTTCTTATAAAGGAAAAGAATAAAAGAAAATGAAAATATTACCAATCTAAACACCTATTTCCACAAAGTTGGTTTGATGTGCGTAGCGCAAGGAATCATCTATACTGAAATACATGTTGACTAACTTTAGTTGGCATATCTAAAGAGTCATGATTAACAATGAATCTTTACGTCTTAGTTAAAGTACTTTCATATCACATTGCTTGATGAATTTAAAACAAATGATAAAGCCATAATCACACTTTAGGAAGTTTACTAGCCTATGTTTACACACATACATTTGCATTGTGGAGGGAGGGAGGGAGGCAGGGAAACTTCATGCATCCACATGTACTGGTGGCTTTTCCACTTTCTATGTATTTGGGGATGTTGTCATAATTAAAATATTTGTAATGGTTTCATTTTTTATTCCCATCATAGTGTGAATAGTCATTTGGGTCGTTTGCAAGGTATTCTTTAGTGGTGGTAGTAGTTGAGCAATATTTGATATGGAGGTCTTCTTACTAGAGATTATCTAACTCCCTAACTTGCTACCATCTCTTTGGTCACTTTGTGTGATACTTAGTAGTTTTGTGACTCTTGTACATTCTTCACAATTAAGACAATTACCCATTACACACATGTGCGTGCACACACACACACACACACACACACACACACACACACACACACACACACACACACACACACACACACACACACACACACACACACACACACACACACACACACACACACACACACACACACACACACACACACACACACACACACACACACACACACACACACACACACACACACACACACACACACACACACACACACACACACACACACACACACACACACACACACACACACACACACACACACACACACACACACACACACACACACACACACACACACACACACACACACACACACACAAAGGAAATGACATTAAAGACAAAATTATAAAGGCCTTAGATCAACCTAATAGAATGGATTTGAGGTTGGAATAATGTAAATGGATTAGTGAGATAGAGGTAGAGATAGAAGAGAAATAAGCTGAGAGAGAATGTAATAAAAATGGCGTTAAACATTTGACTATACCAAGCTTAGGTCAAACTAATGGAATGGATTTAAGAAAGTAAATTGGTTTAAAAATCCTAATGTTCCATAGTAGCCTTTGTTGTTGTAGTTTTTATTGCATGATGATGATTCCCCTTTCTTTGATTTGAAATGCATTAAGATATATTGTTGCTTTTGCTTCTTGATGAAAAAGAGAAAGATACTAAAGAGATGGTGTTCATATTGTTCCTTCTTGCAAGGAGCCCACAAGGCATACTATTTTTAATGGTCGAAAAAATCCCAATAGCATATTTTATTTTGTAAATGCATAAAAGTGTTGTATAAACATATGCCTATGGCACACTTTGTGTTTCCTAAGCCTTTTCTTCAACTGCATACATGAATGCGATTAAGATGGTTTGTGAAGTGATTCAACACTTTGAGCAAAGTTGTTTTTGTGAAGTAAACATATCCATGCACATCCCTTTTCATGCTCTACTCTTTAAGGCGTCCTATCCATTAGTTGGTGGTGAAATTTCATGAACAGTCTTCTTCACCTCTAGAAATTATGAATTGGCTCCTTTGATTATCATGCAAGTACCAGGAAACATGAAACCAAGCAAGTAAAGTTTTCTTGTAAGTATGTCAACTCAATGTAGAGAATTATTGAATTGTGAAAAGGAAATGCTTACAAGTAACTTTAGTAAGCCTTCAAATGATTTGGCCAATGAGGTAATATAATTGCTTTTTGAAGTGTTCACATACGTTGCTTTTTTCCAACAAACATCATTTCAACTAAAGTCTGATATGACCAACCTTGACCATGTACCACTGTGAAGCTCAGCTCAGGGAGACTTCTTTTGAGTCTCATGTAACTTCATCATAAAAAATATTCTTCACGAGTGTTAAACACACACACACACGCACACACACACACACACACACACACACACACACACACACACACACACACACACACACACACACACACACACACACACACACACACACACACACACACACACACACACACACACACACACACACACACACACACACACACACACACACACACACACACACACACACACACACACACACACACACACACACACACACACACACACACACACACACACACACACACACACACACACACACACAAAAGGAATAATTATACATTACATTATAGTGAATGGATTCATTATTTAAAAACCTTCACACTACACTGAAGGGGTCTATTGTTATAATATATAAACGCATTCCTTTTACATTGAGGTTTAATACCCTAAGGCTTGAAATTGAATATTGCACAGCTTAAACAATAAAACATTTTAGATATTAAACATCATTGCCTAATTCTTTCAAATAGAGCCTCAATACTTGTTATGTAGAGAATTTTAAGATGTAAAATTGCATATCAACCTTTGAACTCCCTTATAGTTGACTAATATTAAGTGCATGCAAATCATCTCATCAACAAGCCCCTTAAAAAGAGGGGTATAATCACTTGTTCATATGTTGGTAATGATCTTGGCATAACAATAATATTAAAATATGTTCATCCTCCAACAATATTCAATCATGGAGAGTTATGAAATTCCTTATTTTTTTCAAGAATTTGTAAGAGGATTGAAGTTCATGCATGTTTGTTGCAAATAAGGTTTTTATGGTGCATATGTAAGAAACGTGAATGCATCAAACTACATGAAATTTGAAAGTAAGTGACAACCATAGAATAACACATTTTGATTATTGCAAATGATTACAATAGATAGCTAATGCTTTCTGGCCATCATGTGCTTCCACACTAAGAAGCTTCAATAGCATCAGAGCACAAAGGCCATGCTTGGGAGAAAACATGGATGAAGCTTGTAAAATGAGCAACAAATTGTTACACTAAATAGAGCATTGCATCCATTCTTTTTCAGGCATGCAACCAAAAATGGCCATTGGTGTATAATTGGTAGGTCCAAGAATCATGCATGATAATGAAGATAATGGCTCTCTAGGTTGGAGAGAGAAGGTGCATCCTCCCCCTTGCCCCTTCCCTTGTAGAGTGGGGCTTTGCCCTCTCTGGCCTCGAGAAGCCTAGTAGGAAAAGTCATATTATGACAGGTACTCCAAATAAGGACCTAGTATAGTAATAATTCTATACATATAATGTAATTGGTAGGTCCATGAATCATGCATGATATTTAAGATAATGGCTCTCTAGGTTGGAGAGAGAAGGTGTATCCTCTCCCTTGTCCTTCCCTTGGTAGAGTGGGGTTTCGCCCTCTCTGGCCCTGATAAGTCTAGTATGAAAAGTCATGTTACGATGACACAAACTCCAAATAAGGACCTAGCATGGTAATGATTCTATGCATATATTATAATGCCCCCATTACGCAATTATTACTACTAAAATAACACGGGATGCAGCTCACAAGTGCTTTTATATCAAATGTGACTTATTATCACATTTGCACATTTACACATTATTAGATGTGAGCATACCTTATAAAATTTAGCTTGTATATGTAAAACATAAAAAACATAATAGATTAAAACAAGGTGTTTAACATTTCATTGTGTAAATGCATTTGTCTCCAAAAATTAGTTATTCTATGATTTTATGACACCTAATCCAATACTAGGAGTGCATTAGGCCAAACCTATAAGAACATGTAACAAAATAATGGTAACCATAAGAAAAATAGAGTGGAAATAGAAAATCATAATTTTATTTTGGAGAAAATGGAGAATAGTGAAAAATAAATTTCTTTTTTTTTGAGAGAATTAACGTCTCACAAAGCTAAACACAAATAACTTACACTTTATGAATAAAAAAGAAGAAAAGCATATTGTGCTCCATTCTCCCCTTAAAAAAAACACACATTTATTTAGGCTTCTTTCTATGGGCAAAAGCACACATCTTTCCATGATTCGAATCAAGGCAAACCCCTAATAGTGTGTGATTGGAAGACAAGGAGGAGTTCAATGGTGTGCTTTGTTTGTGATGGATCAAACAAAGTTGAGACTAGCATTCTCTAATTTCCCAAAAAAATGT
Organism: Lygodium microphyllum; assembly: GCF_053477565.2. Classification (NCBI taxonomy): domain Eukaryota; kingdom Viridiplantae; phylum Streptophyta; class Polypodiopsida; order Schizaeales; family Lygodiaceae; genus Lygodium; species Lygodium microphyllum. Next base: position 163,143,640 of record NC_141140.1, on the reverse strand, counting down.
GTGCCCTATGCTACCAAAATCTTCTCCTCTGTCACCAAACATAGGTTATAGAGAGGTGAGAGAAACCCCTTAGGGGGCAAAAAAGAGAGTCCATATTTCTCCTAATGGATGGGAGATTTCAATCTTGATGACTAAGAGGAACCTAATAAGGTAGATAACTTTCCTAAGCACCAAATAGAGCTACTAGAGCCATGGAAGTTTAAATAATAGCTCCATTCTTTTTGAACCAAGTGTGGTATTAGCGCACTCTCACCTTTGATTGATTGCAAATTGACCCTTCTTAGGGGCCTTAGATGTCATTAGAGGTGACCATCCCACACATACCCTATGAAGTAGAATTGGAATTCCTATATCTAAGTAAGTCCATCATTTCTTGAGCGGAGATTGGATGGTGTTGCACATTGACTTAGAGTTTCAGTCACCTACCAGATGACTCATTTAGGTTTTAGTAGGAGATATCTCATGCGTGGTATAAACGTAATGGTTAAGATAGATGAATCAAAAAATAAAGTAAAATTAATTAAGTTAACAACACCTATTTGGATTAAACCCATCTGAGATTCATTTCCACTAACTTCTTGGTGTGTACATAGAATATCAGAGAAGCAGAGGCTAGTGAGATGAGAGAAAATTTCCATGGTGGTCGAGAGCTCGGATGACTATTCGTACCAAGAAGTTGTGTTTGAGATAATGGAGAAGATATTTATCCCTCTAGATGTTTCACACCCTTGAGAGGATGTCTTATGATAAATATTTCACCATGAAGTCAAATACACATGGGAATTTATACAGGCCACAAACTCCTACTCCAGTATGAGTTATGAGAGTTTGCTAGGTGAAAAGGTTAAAGATAGTTATCATGCACTATTTGCATTCTTCATAAGAGGATTTATCACTTGATATTTACAATGAATTGGTATCTAAAACATTATGGGTTTATCAATAGGTGACATAGTACCAAAGAAAAGGGTGACCATTGTTCCATGGAACCCTATGTTTAGAACTAGATGTTGGGGATATCCCAAAGTATCTGAGAAGATTTTTCATACTAGAAAAAATCCATTAACTTAAGAGGATATAAATCCTTCTCAGTTCCAAAATGAGAACACAATTATGGGATAATAATCTAAGTGACTTGTCTCTTGACCTTGAGTTGATAATTTTATAGAATGTCAATGTATTAATAAAGAGAATCCTTACTATTTTTGTGGAAAAGTTGTGAAATGTGTATGTGCTAGATGATTGAGTTATTTTGATACATAAGTGATGAGGTATATCATATGCGATTGATCTTCCAATTATATGTGCAATAAATTATCGATTGTCTATATTGAAATTCTCTAAGGACATTGCAAGTATTTTAAAGAAGATGTGCCTTTGGACTTACCTTAGTTTGTAGAGGACTTACTTTACTTTGTAGAGCATGGTTTACAAGCCTTACTTCTACTTTGAAGTGAGCCTTTTCTAGGACTTAGAGACCCACCATAAATGATTAATATGGCATGAGGAACTTAAGCTAATGAGGCTTTATAAGTATTCTAATCTTTAGAAAGATAAGGTGAATTATGAAAATGAAAAAATTATAATGAGAAACAAGTGGATCTATGGTAAGTATACTTAATTGGTCAACTTACGAAAAATAGAAAAATATAGTACTTTATTTAAAATAAATAAAAATATAGATTTTATATTGAAAACAAATAAATTTTATGCACCAAAAAAGTACAAAAAATTCACTACAAGATATAGACCTTATATCGACGTTTAAAGCGACGAAAATACAAACAACAAAATTTACCCCCGTCGTCGCAAAAAGCATCGTTATTAACGATGCCATAGAAACGTCGCTATCAGCGTCACTATTGGTGTCGCTATTGGCATTGCTATCAGCATCGCAAATCGCTATCAGTGTCGCATTTGCGATGCTGATAGCGACGCCAATAGCGACACCAATAGCGATGCAACCAGTAAATTTACGACACGCATAGCGATGGAAATAGCGACGCGAGCAGTAAATTTGCGACGCTAATAGCGACAGTAACAGGGATAAATTTTTTTTTGTGGCAGGGCAGCTATAGCACTGTGTGCTGTATGAGAGCCATACAAAATATTTTCTGCACTACTGTATACAAAGCGCTTGCAAACAAAAAGAATGTATACTGAAATCATAAAACTGATACATGAAATAAATACATGATCGCATAAAAAGCGATTGGTACAATCATGACAGGATATCACTAATACATAGAAAATGTCTACATAGATTAGGCGACTAAAAAATAAAGGTGTGTGAGCTCCAAGGATCCAAGGGCGAGCTACAAATCCTCGCCCCCCGAAAGCTTGTCCCGCCGCAAAGGAGCATCGAACAGACTCTGTAGAAAAAGAAACAACACATCAATCCACCATACAATAATGCATTCAAATATCTCATGGTAACTATGGACAAGAAAGATGAGTGACTTACAGGGCCGCCATGTCTATACAATCGGTCGATCAATGCATTGAGACCGTGCCTCTCTGCATATCGAATCTCAAGGCCTATCGGATCGCGATTTGTAATGGAGTGCTGCAAAGAAAACAAAATGTTAACTGTTAGAAACATGATTGTCAATACAAAGAATATTTCAAAAAAACAAACAAGCAAAACAAAAGAAAAACTTACAAAGTCCTCCAAATATGTCCTGTGGCCGCCACTCCCAAGATGATGGACCACTTCGGCCTCGAGTCGTGCCCTCGCCGCCTCGCGCTGCTGACTCCAATGTCCTAGAGAATCTGTAGCCTCCTCCCTCAGTTGTGGGCACCAGTTGTCTGCATCTAACCACTCGGGCTTTGCAGCCCCACTCTTGATTGCCTTGCGTGCGTTGGATCATCTATGTGACATGTATGCACGCATGCAATCCATCATCCAGCCCATAGAGAATCTATCTACTGTGGCTGGCACCGGAAACTCCTCGTGCAAGGATGCTACTATATAGTCCTTGCTCCCCTCCGGTATGTTCTTTCAATGATCCAGGACGTTGTGCCGAAAAACTTGTTGGCACAACTCTCTCATGTGAGCCATCACCCTCCTCCCCTCATCATTCATGATGATGGCTCCTGACCTACTATCGACCAGATATCCATAACCCCTAGGAGTCTGCCTAAGATGGGTCCTCTCCCATCTGCGTCCACGCTCCCAGGCATATCCAGGAGACCCCTCTATATCTAGTGTACCGACGAGGGTAATCTCTCTCGGAGTGGCACCCAAAGGGGTGCCACCTGCTGCTGACGGCTGCGCAAAAGCCGGAGTAACTGGAGTAGACGTCCCCCAGGTGTGACAAATCTTGGAGGTGACGCAGCTCTAGCTGAACGACAAGACGGAGACACCACCTCCGTGTCTCCACAGTAGCATCCCCCTGATCCCGATGCACTCCCTCCCTCTAACCCAAGTCGTGAGCGTCGAGATCGTCTGCTCGAAGTCGAAGCATCCGATCGCGCTGAAGCAGATCTTGGAGAGCGCCTTGACGAAGAACGAGACAGCTCCTAGTCTGTCATCTCTCTGAATCTCGCGAGTTGGTCTGGAGACATGCCTGCGAAGATGTCCTGCAACTCCTCATCGCTCATCCCTCGACTCATCCTGAAAATGTCACCTGCACAGATAAAAAATGATGTTAGAATAATCAATTTAAATCATACAAATCACAGTAATATAAATCATTTTAAAAAAATCTATCTTAAAATGCATATCTTATGTACCTTTATAAGAGATTGGTCAACGAATTGAGTAAGTGGATGCTCTAAGTATGAAGTATCCTATAGTCCTATGTTAATCTCCTGACACAACTCCGCATACACTTGAAGGTCGATAGACATGTCACCACAAAAGAATGAGTCCGCCTTGTTCTCAAAAAATTCTTGGACTCCTATATTTCCATCATTGTTAGCCGATGCTGGCTCCAAACTTTCGACGGCCTCCACCCCTTGTAATATCGACCCCTCTATTTGCATATTATCTTCATCTATGCTCGGAACATCGCTTTGATCATATACTCTCGCACTTTGGGGAGTTGAAGGTATAACATACCACCATCGAGGTTGTCGGGGGTTTGGATAGAAGATTACATGTTCACAAACACGTACAAGAGAGTGATTAACCATTGTGACATAAACCATGTCGTAATACAATTAGTAAGCAAATGACTCCATGCATCTGTTCACAATGGGCCGGCAGCACAAAGGTGTCGCACAAATCTGTCCATTTTTTTTCAGAATCTATTTCGAGAAATCCCGATGGACCTCGTCGAACTGTTGCTCCAGCTTCTCCAAGTACCACTTTGAACCACTACACATCGAATAGTATCACGGAGAAGCTACGGTAATCCACTGTAATAATACTTTGCAAGTTCCCAAAATACTCCATCTCATCCACAACCGTGTTTGGATCCGTTGCTCGTCACCGGCTCTCTTGCTCGAACCTTGCCATGACACCATAGTCCATTGTGGAGCGCATTTTGTCAATACACTCCACGCGAAAATGCCATCTGCGCGACCACGTTGCACTATATATTTTGTACTGTACATTGAAACACTCAAATTAGATGCTTCATATAAAATTTAGATATGACAGATTCTAAACCCCTCATCACCTTTGGACTATATCCCCTCGAGAATTCCCACTCCTCCATTGAGACTTCTGTCCCTTCGCTAGATGCTGCGGTCAAGGCTCCATGCAACCATCGCGTTGACATAAACCGCGGCATCTCCTCCATGCCTTCGGGATATCGAATCGGTCGATGACGCATACTACGTCGGAATTCAGCTCGCGCTTCCTCTCGATCTTGCCTTGCAATCTGGTACTTGGCGAGCCACGTCTCCATGGAGGCATGGTGCAACATACAAAAGTGATTCACCTTCTCGTCCATTGAGGCATCCATTCTTTTTTCTACCCCATTTCCAACCACCACATCTCCAGTCAGTCTATCATCGTCCTTCAGCGTCCATAGCATTTCATTGTCTGGTTCCACCGTTGGTAGCCATTGTGAAATATGCACTAACGCCTCTGACACCAACCAACCTTCGGCCATGCTACCTTCTGGACGAGCTCGTTGTCGCACAAAGCCTTTTAGGATTTTCATGAAGCGCTCCAGGAAGAACATCCATCGCGTATGGACATGTCCAGCAATCTCCACTTCGTCCACAAGATGCACAAGAAGGTGGATTTGTATCGTGAGCATGCTAGTGGGCAGGTATTTCTCAAAGAGACAGACCGTCTCCACTGCTCTCCGCCTCGCGGATTCAATAGAGGACGTCTTAATCTCTTTCTGTGAGATCCATTGCACCAAAGTCGATAACTTATAAATGGCCCCGCGAATTTCTGGAGTAAGGCATCCTGTGATCGCGATCGGTAGGACAAACTGCCACAAATGAGAAAGCATTATGAATAATGGCCACATTCCAAATTGCAAAATGCCCACGCTAATTACAATCCATTCGTAGCACAAACCTGATATATCTTATACCAATCATGGGATTTTAGCCCCGACAATTGGTCATCTTTAGAAAATGCGGACCTGAGAGAACGCATCATACCCGTCGAAGTGCGGATAGACTTGATTACTTGCTTCACAATGCACTCTTCTTTAGTGGACAAAACCCAAGGAGTGCGAGGAAGCTGCACGTGACCATCAGCACTTGATTGCGGCCAAAGCGCCTCCATTTTACCTACCTCCTTCAAATCCATTCATGCCCCTATAGTGTCTCTATTTCCTGTGATGTGGTCCCATAGCAAGCTGCCCACATTCTTGAAAATATGCATGGGATCCAACAAGTGGTTGACCTGTAAAGTGGGTCCAATATGGCAACTCATAGAAAACTGAGAACCGTCGCATTCCATTTGGATGTGATTCCGCGTGGACCATTTTCAGCTTGTACCAGCTTGCAGCGTTCATACGTGTTGGAGGTCATCCAAGGAAACCTTCCCTGAGTTTATGATCCTCCGGCAAGAAAGCGACGTGTCCTTGATATACCATCTTCTTCATGGTTCGTGACCTTCGGGAGTCTAACTCTGGCCCACACAATGGACATGCATGGTAACCTGAGGTAACCAGACATGTTCCGACACCACGACCTAGTGAATACTTGATTGAATGAGATAAAATATAGATATTACTAGCGAGAACGGAGGCCTGCTCACCTAAGCACTCTCCCAATCCCGAAAAGTCATGCATCGTCCACATGAGAATGGCTCGAATATTGGCTGACCACTGACCATCGCGCCTACTCATATCTTGCATAGTGACCCCCTCCTCCCACAAAATCTTAAGCTCATCGACTAATGGATGAAGATACACATCCATATTTTTTACTTTGTAGCGGCCTGGGACGAGCAAGCTAAGGATGAGATGTCCTTTCTTCATAGAAAGCCATGGAGGGATGTTGTAGTTGACAAGGACTATAGGCCACACATTGTAAGAAGTTGAGCACAGACCGAATGGGTTCACGCCATCCATTCCGAGACCGAGCCGAAGATTCCTTGGCTCTCACGTAAAGCCTGGGAAGGTAGAGTCAATGTGGCTCCATGCGCGTGAATCCGCTGATATTCGTTGAACTCCATCCGTGGACCTATTCTGCACATGCCACGTTGTCAAGCTCACCATGCCGGACGTACGAAACATGTGGTTTATGCAGGGGATGAGCGGAAAGTGTCTGAGAACTTTTTGAGGGATGGTTTGCCCTTGCAAGTCCTGTCGATACTTGTGAGCACCACACTTTGGACATGTCTCCATAGTCTCGTATTCTTCTCGAAACAGTATGCAATCGTTGATACATGCATGGATGTTATTGTAGTCCATGCCAAGCTTCCGTAAAACATGTCGTGCATCATCACGAGACTCAGGCATGGTATTTGCAGGTGGTAATATATGATATTTCAATAACCTGAAAAAAATCATAAAACACCTTGAAAAAGCACAAATGTTTGTAATAATAGTGTCAAAAAAAAAATTCAATGAAGCCTATGTGCAAGGTACCTGAATAACTCGATCACACTCGTATCGCTCCACCCGTATTTTGCTTGCACACTTAAGAGTGCAAGCACTGTCTTCAACCGAGATACTCGGCACCCATCATATAATGGTATGGATGCTTCCTCTCTAAGCGTATCAGATGTCTCGACATCCATGGGAATCAATGCATCGATCATTGCCTCCATCTCAGGCTCCAAGATTGTAGGTAGGTTTGGAAGGTTGTCTGTCTCCTCTGGCATTGACGGTATAGATTGGCCTTGCGAGTGGTGGATTGGCTCCTACACTCCATCCATCGCACGCCCACGAACTCTTCTAATTGGCCGCAAAGGGTGCACTCCCCCTTGGGATGAGACATCACCTCCCTCGATAGAAAATTTGCCAACAAGACCCAATCTTATTGTATATGGTTTTCAATTAGCTTGCGAGTACAATGCATGATTGATATTAACTTCAAATTACCGTTTGCTGAAAATCCGCAATCGCATGATCAATGATCTCAGATTGAAACTCGCCAAATCGTCGTACGTGTTCTATAGACAATCGGCGTTTTCGTCTAATTGCCAACTTGCATTGAGAGCAAGGACATGGGACACGCTGATTAAGATATGCCTCACGATCTTGAATAATAAGACATTCTTCGTTTTCCATCTTATCTACATTACAACAAACGAGGCTCAAATGGATAGCTTTATGGAGATGTATGTCAAGTTGCAAGTTGACCATAAGCTCTTGCTTGAGAGGTTTTAGCCTCTGCAAGAGATTGAGAAGCAAATTTTGTATTGATGCATCAGTATCAATCCATTGGATTGATATTGATGCATCCATGGTGTTGAAATCTAAACTTCAAGATATAAGAAATGCTTTACTGATTGATGTAACACATAAGTAGTAGAGAGATTTATTGATGTTATATCTCGGCCATATACCATGCTCAAGGATTTGTTTGTCTCGGTAGATAATTATTCATTATTGTAAAAAAAAAAAAGCATTGGTTCATAAGGTTCATGAGTTGAAGACTAAATGTTTGGACTTGACTAAAAGATTGGATAATGCCTTAGATGCTAAAAGGAAAAGTGATGAATATGTTACTTCATCATTGCAACAAAAAGATTGGTGACAAGGATGCTATGATTAATGAAGTTCTTCACGAGGTGAATATAGAGTTGAAGGGGATGGAACACGATTCTTCTTTGGGATTTAGTGGTGATCAGTCAATTATTGAGGTGTCTTCTTGTGCAACCATTATACCTTATATACCTAGCTACGGTCTCTAGGTTATGTACTTTGAGTATCTTAGAGGGGCTCTACTAGGATTACTTATACAATTGCACTAGAGGGCTTTGAGTATAAGTAATCCATTTATGAGCATCATTGAGGATCTCTTAGTCTAATAATAAATTAGTCTCAACAAAAAGTATCTTAGTAATGTGGTTTTTTTGTCCTAGGTCCATGTATAAAAATTAATGCCATCTATGAAATTTATCAACTATAGTAATAAAATTTGTTTCAATCAATTCTACTCATAGTCATAACATTTGAAGAAAATATCCTATGCTCAATTTAAGGGATTCTTCTTCTATAGCAATCCTTTTGGGTTCATTTTGATGAAGTACCATAATGACCATTAGCTAGGGTATCATTTCTTTTAGTCCTTCCATTGACTAGTTGGCATGATTACTAATTTGTTATGCCTATAAAGTTAATACAAAAACAATGAATTATGCATATCACAATTAGATCCCCTACTTGGACATTATGAAGGATATGACCAATTTTAAGCCATCTTAAAGAGTCACCAATGTACGTGGCCCATGGCAAAGCACATTGAATACCATTATCGATAAGTCTATTATCGTGCATCTTAAATCTCCTAATTAGACTATATAAAGTGTATGACTAATTTTTAGTCCTCTTAAGGAGTCGATGTTATGGTACCCATAAAAAAAGCAAAGTGCATACCATTACCATAATCATGGATATGTTATCATTCCAATATATACACACACAGGTGGACTATATCTTGAGTAGACAAAAGCTATCCATTTGAGTAGACATACATCTCCATAAAGCTATCCATTTGAGTATACATCTCTTTCTCTTTCTCTCCCTCTCTCTCCCTCTCCCTCTCTTTCTCTCTCATTTCCTCTCCCTCTCACAATATATCCTAACACTCTCCAAAAGCAAAAGGGAGAGGGAGAGAGAAAATGCACTCTCCCTCCCTCTCCCTCTCCCTCTCTTTCTCTTTCTCTCCCTCTCTCATTTCCTCCCCCTCCCTCTCCCTCTCTCTCTCTTTCTCTTTCTCTTTCTCCCTCCCTCTCTTTCTTTCTCTCCCTCCCTCTCCCTTTCCCTCTCTTTCTCTCGCATTTCCTCTCCCTCTCACAATATATCCTAATACTCTCCAAAAGAAAAAGGGAGAGGGAGAGAGAGAATGCACTCTCCCTCCCTCTCCCTCTTCCTCTCACTCTCTTTCTCTTTCTCTCCCTCTCTCATTTCCTCCCTCTCCCTCTCCCTCTCCCTCTCTTTCTCTTTCTCTCCCTCTCTCTCCCTCTCCCTCTCTTTCTCTCTTTCTCTCTTTCTCTCTCATTTCCTCTCCTAAACAAGCAAAAGAGAAAGTGATTTAAACCTTAAACAAGCAAAAGGGAGAGGGAGAGAGAGAATGCACTCTCCCTCCCTCTCCCTCCCTCTCCCTCTCCCTCCCTCTCCCTCTCCCTCCCTCTCCCTCTCTCTCCCTCTCCCTCTCTTTCTCTCTTATTTCCTCTCCTAAACAAGCAAAAGAGAAAGTTATTTAGACCTTGAACAAGCAAAAAGGAGAGGGAGAGAGAGAATGCACTCTCCCTCCCTCTCCCTCTCCCTCTCCCTCTCTTTCTCTTTCTCTCCCTCTCTCATTTCCTCCCCCTTCCTCTCCCTCTCCCTCTCTTTCTCTCTCATTTCCTCTCCTAAACAAGCAAAAGAGAAAGTGAATTAAACCTTAAACAAGCAAAAGAAGGAGAGAGGGAGACTCATTGATGAGATATGGCGAGTGTGGGGCGGCTCCTCTTTGCGATGAAGGCTCCTCCTCTCCTTCGCGAACAACGTCGGCGGCGGCGGCGGCAAGTCTTCTTCCTCTCCTTCTCTCACGACGGTCGCTCTCTCCCTCTCTCTCGCTCTCAAAACACAAAACGCGAAAACGCGAAATAAAGCCGCGCTCGATTTCGGCCCGTTTTTTTTCCCTGTGGACCATCGCTATTTGCGATGCTAAAAGCGATGCAAATACTGACGCAAATAGCAACGCCGCTACCTGCCGTCGCTAATCACCGTCGCTATAGCTCAAATCCTTGTACTGATTATAAATGTGTTTGTGGATGTATGGTGGGTCTAAGGCATGATGTTTAGCCTTAGTTTATCCCCATTTTAATGTTATAGTGCGTGATTTATTGCTTTTAGACAAGAAAATGACATGAAAACATTCTCTACACCTATCACTACAAGCATACCATTAAATAGTAGGGAGGGGAGGGGGATTTGTGAGTGCTGATGATGGCATTAAATCTTATTTATTTATTACACTTTGCATATATGTCTTGATTATTTTAAGTGTTAAAAGGGACAGTGGCACGAAATAGTCCAACAGCATTGCCTTAGCATCACACCAAATACGTTAGTAGCAAAAAATCATAAAAAGAATTAGTTGTGCACATCCATGATGCTAATTTGATTAGGTAACATGTTTGTGCAGTTAAGAGCATTCACATTTGCATTGGATTACATATACATATGGTATTAGAAAAACAAATCCTGGATGTATTGCACTTGATTGTTATAATTGTTGACCCACATTGAGAGCATAAGGAGTCCCATGCTGTATAGTATGTTCATTCTTTTTGGGGCATGATTTTGTAAGGATTGAATTATCTCGTAGAACAAACATAAAAAGAGTGGATTATGTTTCACATGTGCTCTATGTTTGAATGACACATCTTAGGGCCAATCCCTGAGGTGTATAAGAGTCGTAGAGTGGGGCCACAACAATTAGTTGGGGGTGCTCCCTATGTGTGTAATACGAGGTGCTAGACACCGATCTGTTCGGGAACTCCAATTTCTTGGAGTTGGGAAGGGATTCATTGGACTATAAACAATACAAATGTGTGTCTAAGTCAGAATAGTGTGGTTAGCCTCCAGACGCTCCTGGTTGCGAAGCTATGAGGTGTTCTGGTTGAGCATAGAGACACGGCTAGAGTCTTAGAGCTAGTGCTGGGCCCATTTTTGAACATGATAGGTGGTGTGTTTTCCAGGAGCCGATCAAGCCAAGATCCAAAATCAAGAAAGAGTTGAAAGGGCTAGATGGCAGGCTGAAACCATTAAGAGGTATTCCCCTCAATAGAGTAGCCCAATATTCCTATGAGAGAGGGGTCTTAGTGACCCGAGTTCCACGAGCAGTTCTTTAGGAGGAGGAGGAAGCTCTAGTACTTTTCCTCTCCTAGTAGGTCAGTCCACTTTGAGTGGGGTAGCAGTTCCAATAGTTCAAAGATCCTTCGTAAATTTGGTTTGTTGGCATGGCGCAACCTATTGCAATTTCTTGTAGGGATGTCGAATCTACTAGCCTTAGGATTCCCTCTACCCATTTTTAATGGGTTATCAAAGAAAGATGCAGAGTTTCACATTAGCGAGTTCCAAAAGTTAATGTTCAACTGTCGAATTCAAGATGAGGGACATCTGATGATATTCTTTGATATGACTTTGAAAGAAAGAGCTGCAGTATGGGATCATAGCCTAGAAGTTGGAACCGTAACTACAATTGATCTATTTTTCGCAGCCTTCTGGAGAGAGTTTGCCCCTAAGAGAGGCAGTTAGTATTGGCTACGTGTTCTTAATGTAACACGTCAAGAACCTCATGAGAATGTTCGAGTGTATGCCAAGAAACTAAACAAAGTGTTTTGTAAATTGCAAAACTATATTCCCATTTGAGCTGTTGTTGCTCAATTGTAGTACTTTTCACATGGGTTGGACTTTAATATCCAGGTGCAATTGAGTAGTGTTGATCTTGCTGACATTGATACTACTATTATATGAGTAGAGGAGGTAGAGTCGCGATTACAAGCGGCCTATGCATCTAGGAAAATCTTGAATTTGAGTCTTGTGCTTGGAAATAATTTGGCATTAATGAGTGAAAGTCAAGGGGCACCATGACCAATTTGAATGGGAGAGGAAGCATAGTGTAGAGTGTGCCAATGCTACCAACTCCTTCTAATGTGACCATGCCAATAGCTAGCTAGATGACTCCAATAAATAATGGAGGCCAAATGACAAACCCTAATGTCATTCTAATTAATCAGCAGCGTAGCCTATGTCTTTATCAACTTACATCAATGCTTGCAAAACTTCACCATCAAATTGTCTTTTTTGTTTCAGCATATCAATGATTGCATCATGAAATTCACGCTTCACGATTCCAAGAACTTCGTCAAGTGTGAATTCCACTCTTACTAAGTATGCAATCTTCCAAGACCTTTTTAAGGTTTGTGGCAGTCTCAAGATCTGATTGTAACTTGTAACCAGGTTGTTTCCCCCTTTTCTTCCCTTCTTGTTTCTTCTCTTGATATGCATCCTCCATAACATGCTCAGGTATGGCTTTTTCAGTCTCTTTTTGTTGCTCCATTTTACTTCACGTTATGCGTTTAGATGGGCTTGAAGAGGAAGGATCAGCAATGTCCTCATCTCTTCTTCTCTTTTCTTCCATTAGAGCTTCTTAATTATGAACCTCAACCAAATAAGCATAGGTTGAAAATGAATTCAGTGGTGCACTCCATCCTGTTCTCTCTCGTATACTCTGACTTGCATCAACCAATTCAGATTTTGTTGTTTTGTCTTTTTCCATGCAATTTAATGCATGCATCCAAACACAAGATTTTTCTTTAGCCATGCCTGCTTACGAGCTTATTCCATTCTTTCAATTCTCAACCCATATGTGGCTACATCTATGGCAACAAATGTTGTCCTTGCTGCCATCTCTTCCAACCTCTTTTGCATGCCACCATTTCCAAAATTAGGCTCTATTGGAAAACTAGTTTCTATTGCATGTATTTTGAAATCTTTCCAAAAGACTAACCTTTTCGATTCTGCTTCATGGTAGGCTGTATAGTCTCTCTTTTCATGCTATAAACGGTCACACCAAATGCATCTCCTCTTGTATCCTTCTTTGCATGGTCTTTGGACTGTTGTCCGAGCCTTCTCTTCCACCTTAATATCCAACTTTTTCACCTTTGCATAGATATCTGTCAAATTCAGTCTCGAATCATGCATGCCTTTGATTAATTCATCCACATTATCACTTTTAAGAGCTAGACTAGTAGGTGTAGCTGATTTTTCTGCCATAACCACAGATGCCTTGGCTACAATTTTAGTCCCCTTTTGAGCACTGGCAGGTGTGGTGCATGTATCCCATCTTAATTTCATTTTCTCTCTCTTTACCAACATATACACTACCTTAGTTACATTAGTTTAGAAACGAGTCCCATTTCAAACGAGGCATATTCTAAACGATCAATTAGCTTCTCTTGCAAAAATAGGATTTTCAACCTTTAGAAACAAATCAATTTTTTGACTCTCCAACGATTGCTGCTCATCGGCATTCAATTGTGCATACTGACTTTCAAATTCATGGAGCAAAGTTGTAGCAGCCAACCCTTTATTGGGATTTTCAATCCAATCTGTAAATATCTTTTTAGTTACCAATCCTGTATCTTCTAAGAAAAACTCTTCTCTCAAAGATTTCTTAAAAGCTGCCCAATTAGCATCTCTTCTATGTAACTCATCAATCCAATCATGCAATGCATGCATGGCCAAACGAGAGAAATACTGACTCCATGCATACTGCAATACCCCATGAAACAACATCTTTTCTTCATACAACCAGATGAAGGCCGAAATATTTTGACCCTTAAATTGCTTCAATTGCTATCCCACTGTCTGCAATGCATTCACATCTAAGGAATAAATTCTTTTAGCTTTCTATCGAGTTTGCATCTATTGTTGTAACAACAACTACTGCTGTAGTTGTTGCTGCAACAAAGCAATCATCTGTTGTAAAGCATCACCACCACTTGAACCTGCAGAATCCCCCATCTTTACGCGCCTGCTGCCGACTTTCACATCAGGTTCACGACTATCAGAGTGTTTGGGGTCAAAAGTATACCAAGGGGTAAGAGACAATAGAGTGAAGGGAGATTCTAGGAGAGGAGTAGATGGAAGAGAAGGGGTTTAAAGAAATAGAAGATGTAGAAGAATACTCATAGAGGTGAAGCATGTCAATTTATTTCTGCATCCTGAGAAAATAAATCTCTTGTAGACCAAAAATGTGCATTAAACAATAGCTTCCTCTCTGTTGCTCTAATCAACAATCTGATGCTTTCATTGGCTCCGAAAGGGGGGTAAAATAGTAGGACACCTAGTCAAAATTCTCGCAGATCACTCCTTCTCCCAGTTCGGAGTGCTATTTGCTGTTTGTCAACTACGATCGTGTGTCGCACGATTTCACCAAATCTTATTTTTGCATAAAATCCCCCAAAAATGACTGAAGGCTACTTGTTTTTTTTTTAAAAAACATGTCATCCTATTCTAGAAATTTTCTACAGCTTTTGGATATTTATAAGAAATAATATCTAAAATATAAAAAATAGGCTAAACTTGTCCAAAAATCTAGTATTTTTGAACCATCCACACTATGGACACTGACACTAATGACTAATATGTCATTGACTCTCTAGATCAATAAGAAAGCCGAATGACGATACACACTAGATTTTTTCAGACTATGTGCATGTAGCGGTACAACAACGGAAGTGTTATTTCATTGTGTTGACTAACTACTTTACAAAGTAGTCTGAAGCTCAAGCAACGATGAAGGATAATGCCAAGGAGACAGCTAGTTTTATTATGGAACAAATTGTCTACCATTGTGGTCCATCAAAAGAGTTAGTGTCTGATAATGAGACATACTTTCTAAACAAGGTCATAGAAGCCTTGATGAAAGCACTAAAAATCAAACACAATAAGACTACTCTGTAATATAATCCCTAAGCAAATGGATAAGTAGAGAGTACTAACAAGTAGATTGTCAATACAATATTCGAGGGTAAGCATGATTGGAATAAGAAACTTCATGTGTCTATCTGGGCTTGTGACACGACATTCAAGAGAGCAACATTCCACACCCCATTCAAGCTAGTATATGGGGAGGAGTGTATCTTACCCCACTGTGAGGTTTGCTCTAAATAATTCATTGGGTGAGGCAGGAACATTGCAAGAAAGGTTCACTTTCCTTGCTTATCTTGATGAAATACAATTGCAGACTTTGTTACATCAAGAAGTAGGGAAGAACAAGATGAAAGCACTCCATGACCTTCGACCTTAATGATAATGATATAAATTTGTGAAGGATCAGTTGGTGCTATATTATGATGCTCGTCGTGAGTTATTCCTTGGCAAGCTAGAACCAAAATGGGATGGCCCATAAAAGATTGTTCGGATAGAAAAGAATGGATCTACATCACTTTTAGTAGATTTCTAGGATGTAGAGCTTAAAAATAAAGTGAACTTTACTATAAGTTGAAGCCTTACTATGTGTAAGGATTGATGTTGGACTTGGTGCCTTTATAGATCTTATTGGATCTACCTTAACCTTGTAGTGGGTACCAAGGCATTCGAATGGGTAGAATCATTCTGTATCTTGAACATCCATACTTAGAGCAGTGTTACCACCAAGGTCGAGTGATCTAGTAAAGCAAAGGTTATCATATCACTTAAACATAAGACATATATTTTACTTGGGATATTAAGGCCTACTGCCACAATTGTCATAGGGTTCTTGTTAGTGCCCCTATTGAGTTTGGTGAGGAAGGAGAGATTGTACATGTTATATATACTCTCTCTCGGCTCGACTTTGACTATCATAAGTACAAGTAGGATGATTGATATAGCATGGCCTATCAATAAAGAATGGTTCTATACTTTGTATTTTGGCGAAGCATCTTGAGGACCAACTAAACATGTGAGTGTGGGGGTGGTCATTAAAGATCCCTAGCATAAACTTGTTATGAAAATGGGAGTATATTTGGATAATTCTTTTACTAATAATATGGTAGAATACAAGGCCTTAATCATGGGGCTGAATATAGCCCAACGTGGTGGTATCCATTGTTTATTAGTGAAAGGTGACTCGCAACCCATGATGAATGGGACATCTAGTATGAAGGATCCCATTTTGCGGATGTACCATCGTGCAACCTTGGATATGTTGCAAATTTTTGAGACAATGTTTTGCTAGCTGATTCCCCGACAGTGGAATTTCTTTTTGCAGGTTCCCTAGCCAATTATGCTTTTGTTGTAGATGCTTTTTTTCAAATGTGGTTCTGAGAGGCTCTTACATTTACCTTTAGATGTTAGCCTAGGACTACTATGGGGACTTCTTGTTGACACATCCTATTTTGGCCGTCGACGATGGCTAGTTTGGGTTATGAGTTAGGTAGCACTTGATCACCTTCCTATTTTGTCATGGATGCATAGGATCATTTAATTTCATATTCATTGGATACCCCTTGCTATATATGCAGGGGATTGGTCAATAATTTGATGCACTAGGATAGGGCCTGAGCATCCCATATCCTTCATCTAGTTTCGTGCTTGAGTAAAATTATATGGGGACCAAGGTTTTGTTTTTAGCAAGCTAGCTGTTGAATGGTGTAGTTTTTGGTTTATTTCATTAGGCCAAGAGGGCCACTTCTGTTGAGTTTAATGTTTTACCTCATTAGGCCAAGATGGCAATTTTTGTTGAGTTTAATGCTTGATTCTCATTAGGCCAAGAGGGCCATGTATTTGTTTGGTGCAGGTGCGGCTAATGTTTTCTTATTTTAGTGTTGTACCAAACGGATTTGATGGAGTACTTGGAACGAGCCTCTTACTGCACAGTCGCTGTCAAGCATTTTTTCGAAAATTGAAAACCCTTAGAAAAACTATAGATGGATTAGATTTTTGTTAGCTTAGTCATTTGCATGATTATTCATTTTGTTGTTCTGTAGTTGGATTTTCTGTGTTTGTGTAGCTTAGGATTTGTTTTTGTCAATTTGTTTGATTTTTTTAGTATGAAAACTTGATAGCCTTGGTCGAGATTGGTATTTTTTGGATAGGTTGGAGCTAGATATTGCTAGTAGATCAAACATTGTGGAACAAGTATGTTTTCTTGTCAAGACTCTTGCACATCATAGGGATTATGGATTCACGAGCACTTCACATTGCACTTGTCTGATGCACTACACTCTAGGGTCGTCTCCTGATCTTACCAACTACTTCCATGCCAAGGGTTGGGTTGATGCATATTTTGCACCATCATTGAGCACTAGCACGGTATGAGGCCCACTACAACTATATGCAAAAAAAGATTTAGATGCACGTGCACCTTGAGAGAGCACCTTCAATGAGCATGTACTATTCTTTACACACACAAGAGTTGGGATTATTCATCATCGAATTAGGAATCTCTTGTTGAGTGGGAAGGTGGTCGGGTGAGATTGAGGGTCGTGAAAGATGCTGCCAGTTGTGAGAAGGGTTGTTTTCTTGGTTGGAATCATAAGGACCATTATTTTTATTGAGTGACAGTGAGACTTTGGGAGGGTGGAGCAAAGTACAATATTTTTTTGTTGAGCGTTGAGAGGCGAGGATAAGGATCGTAATAAAATCAAGGAACTATGTTTGCATTTTGCATGATGCACGAGCATATGTAGATAGGCTAGGCACAATTTCTCCAGTGCATTCATTATTTTTGTGTGGAGCATTGCTTGTTTTAGAGAATAGCATGGATTCGATGTCATATCTCTCCTGTTGATTAAGCCATGGCATACACATTTCAAAAGCATATTCTTTCTAGGACACATTGCATCGCAACAAAGTGTGTGTGTTTGAGGAAGAAAGAATGATTTTGAAGGCTCGAGAGATTAGGTTGGAAGCGAGGGAAAGTGAAAGGCCTTCAATATTGGAAGGTGTACTGATGTAGGAATCAGAAATGATACTTATAGACTGGGATGTTGTGAGAAGTTGTGCTGCTAGTGCAAAGATCTTTTCGACTCTATATTCTCACCAAGAAATGTCTGGGAATATCAATCGACAACCATGTATCAAGTTTGGCAATAACATAATTGAATGGCTTCTAGAGCTTCAAACATCTCTAAAGTGAAGGAAAATAGAGGATTCAGCCAAGCAACATAAAGACATGGGTAGAGTTTTCCGTATTGGAATGACTTATAGTGAAGGGCATTGGTGGATGTACTCTAAGACCATTTTAGATATGGTTGAGGCTTCGATTTTGGGACCTATATTGTGTTTGGTAGTTCAGGGTGTGCATTAGGGTTCATGAAATGGATGGGAATGGTAATTGATTTTGATCTCTCTCTGTACAAAGATGCCAGGGAAGGCACGGCTATTCATCCTAATGTGCTACATGGGATTAATATTTCAAGTTTAGAAGCACAGTTGGACTAGAACTTTTTCCAATAAATTTCTTTTGGTTGAGGCTCTGACACATGCCTCTCAACAATATCTTTATGAAGGGTGTTGCTATCAACATTTTGAGTTCTCAGATCTTCGCTCTGCAGCATCTGTAAATAATGAATGCTTTACTTGTGCAATAGTGAAACATAATCTACAGCGATACTTATGCCATGGGCCAGGTGAATTACTTTCCCAAATCACCAATTTTGTATGGTGTGTTCAAATGCTTGGGGACGAAGGTCAAGACGAATCATTCTGTTGGGAAGGGGTGAGTGGGCCAAAGGTTCTAGGGGATCTTGTTGAAAGCATTGGAGGAGCAATAACAAGAGATAGTGGGTTTGATCTTGATACCATATGGGGTGTCATGAAGGGTATTTTATCACCAATTGTGACTCCTTCCACCTTACCACTTCAACCTTCATGAATTGATTGCCAGCAGGAAAGGTTTTCTATCACTTGGAAGCAGACTGGAATAGATGGGAATGCAGCCTTCGCCACGGTTGAAGTAGAGCTAAAAGCTGAGGTTTCGATAATTCTGAATCAACGGGGCCAGCATTGGATGAGGAGGAGGCACCACCACTACTTGTGAGTACTGCGCCGAGTACTTTGGGACAGCCACAAAAGCGCAAAGGGCTCTGCGAAAAAGCTTGATGAAGACAATGCTGAATTATTGGAGGAGGAGGCGAACGGAGATCAGCCGCCTCAATTAAAAAAATGCTTCGAACGTAACGCGGAAAGTAGGGTGGCGGGCGACTTCCACGAAGACAAAGCATAATATTCCAAAAGCTTTTTGTTTTAGTCTTAAGGGCTATTCCGCTTATAAGCTTTTTCCAAAGCATCAAATGTGAAAAGCTAAAACCTTACGTTTAAAAATCCAACGTGACATATAAAAGGAGAAGAGAAGGAAGTTTGAGGGGCCTTCTCATGAGGTATAAGTTGGTGTTTTTTTGTGAGAGAGAGAAAGGTCCCATACATTAGTATTGCTATTCAAGTGTGTTGTTGAAGACTCACATAGTCCGGATGTTGGAATCTCGAGGAGGAATATCAATTTCAAAGAGGTACAAAGCATTTGGTTTTTGTTCTTTGTTTTGGACACAAGTATCTGGTTATTGCTCTACCCATAGTGTTTTCTAGATTTTTTTAGAGCTACAAGAGGCATTGATGGTTGTTGGGCTTTGCATGTGGCTTATGCAGTGTTTATAAAATTTTAAATTTTTTCATGTTTGTGTTGTTTATCAACAAATTCACCTATCCCAACTGGCACTCCTTGTTAACATCTCATTATCGGGTTGTGAGTGAGGCTCAATCATCGCTCACTTAACAACGCTTATTGTGGCCAAGTCCAAGCGATATCCTTCCTTTATAAGCTCTTTCCCTTTATGTTGAATGGTTATGTGTATGTGGGAAATTTTATTCTTTTGAAAATTGACATTCAAGGCATGAAGTCCCAGGTTTAGGTTATGTGTGTCGGGGGGAGGTCCCTTTGTCGTGATGCTATGCGGACACAGTGTGAAAAAACATGGAATGCATCATCATCCGACTTCTTTATTAACCTAGAGAGTCAATGTGATTTGAGTCATTAGTACTAGTGCGAGTTGCATGGATTATCCAAAAATACTAGATTTTTGGATAATTTTAGCCTATTTTTGATATTATTTATTGTAAAAATCCAAAAAAGTTAAAAAAGCTTTTAGATTAGGATGGCATGCAAAAAGCAAGTTGCTTTTTGAGTCGGTTATGGGATTTTCATAAAAAAGACAAATTGGCGAAATTGCGCATGTTACAATCGTTGTGGACATGCTAAAAACTGTAGTTTGAACTGGAAGAGGAAGAAGAAGTGATCTCGGAGATCCGTGAGCAGGTGTTACCCCCCTTTCGAAGCCAATGGAGCCATGAGATTTGGGTTCAAAGCAGCAGAGAAGGAGATGTTATTTCTGATCCACGTTTTTGTTTTACGAAGAAGCTCCAGGAGATCTAATGCCTGGAATGTGCTTCTGAGTAGTGCCAGACAAAGGATTTCAAGTTCTATCAATACATATCGATTTGATTCACTGTTCTTTATCATTATTGTGTTTAGCTCTTGTGTATTCTTTATCTTCTCTTCCATCTCTTATCTCTACTTCCTTCTACCTCTGATCCCCGGTGGATTCGAGCTTTGGATTAAAATCCCTTCGACATTGGTGAATCTGACGTGAAAGGTTGTCAGGAGAAGGAAAGACAAGATGGGAGAATCTTCGAACACAATCTCCAGTGATGTTTTGCAATAGTTGGTGCAAAATATGAATATGCTTATGCAGGTATAACAACAACAACATGTGATTTGTGATCCAGGTTTTGTTTTACGAAGAAGCTCCAGGAGATCTAATGCCTGGAGTGTGCTTCTGAGTAGTGCCAGACAAAGGATTTCAGGTTCTATCAATACATATTGATTTGATTCATTGTTCTTTATCATTATTGTGTTTAGCTCTTGTGTGTTCTTTATCTTCTCTTCCATCTCCTATCTCTACTTCCTTCTACCTCTGATCCCCGGTGGATTCGAGCTTTGGATAAAAACCCCTTCGACATTGGTGAATTTGACGTGAAAGGTTGTCAAAAGAAGGAAAGACAAGATGGGAGAATCTTTGAACACAATCTCCAGTGATGTTTTGCAATAGTTGGTGCAAAATATGAATATGCTTATGTAGGTACAACAACAACAATAGGTGATGCAAGCTTGTGCTCAAATAGAAAGTGTTATGATGAATGCTATGCAAGTAGTTGAGCGTGAGGTGAAGTTATTCAATGGTAGTAATGTATCTGCATATGCACATACCTATGCTTAGAAGATGAAATTCTTTGGGGTGGCTCAACCTGCGTGGAGCCGGTATTTTGTACATGTTCTTGTACATGAATTGAAAGCACAGATTACTGAATTATACATGCAGGATGCTGACTGGGTAGTATTCAAGAAGACATTAAGAGAAGAATTTTATATTGAAGATACCAGTTTGATTACGCGCAAGACTTTTCAGGAGTGGGTTTTACAACCCAATAAGGGTCTTGTGGCTACAAAATTGTTAAGAGAATTTGAAAGTTGATTTGAATAGTTGGATCCTGCAAAACAACAAGCTCTTGCAAGTCAAAAAATTAAATTGTTTCTACAGGCAGCTGATCCTGAGCTTCAAGAGAAGCTTGATGATTTACTAGAGGATTAGACTACAGAGATAGGTCTGAAAATAGAGTGGCAACATGTCAAGGAAGTTGTTAGTGCACTTGTGAAGAATCATAGAAGAAGAGAAAGATTGCATGTCTCTAGCTTGCCCACTATTACGGGCAAGACAGTTGATGTATTCAGTAAGTCACCTACTTCTGTGGCTAACCCTATGGCTGTATCTACTAGTGTTCCCTCTATTAGGGAAGATGTCTTAGATGAATTGGTCAAAGGGATGCAGGATCTTCAATTGAAGGTTGCAAAGTTGGATGAAAAAGGACAAAAGGAAAGGGGACGGGCAGCAGCCCCTAAGCTAGGAAAACGATGTATGTGGTGTGATAGTTTGTAGCATGAGAGAAAGGATTGTGCTGCCTATCAGGAGGCCTTGGCATGACAGCTCATCTTTTGAAAAGATGGCAAGATCCATGCATAAGAAATGGGATTGCCTCTTGCTTTGAATTTCGGTTGTTGGAAGACTTAGCAGTTCAAAATGCTTATGCGGCGGTACATGCTTCTACTTTTGGTCTATAGTTGGATAGAAGGCATGGCCAAGTGATGGTTAGTCCAAAGGCTTAAATATGGACACATGCTTTACATGCAGGTGAAAAGAGAAAGGTCACTGATAGTGAAATGTCTCATGCAACGCAAGACATTCTTGGCATAACTGGTTGGGAACCACCAGTAGATGCATATTCAGTATATGCATATTTAGCAAAGGTACAAAGTACGGATGTACTTGTGGAAGAAAAATGAAAAAGAGATGAAGATAATGTAGGGACATCTAAAAGAATGACAAGAAGTGTGGATCGGCCTAAAGCTACAAATCAGCCACCTCCCAAGCATGTTATGAAAGAGGTCAGTCAGGAGCAAAAATAGGATAACAAACAAGAGGGCAAAAAGAAGGGCAAGCAGCCAGGATATAAGTTGCAATCTAACATTGAGACAACCATAGATCTTAAGAAGGTTCTTGAAAAACGGATCTTAAATAGTCGGGTGGAATTCACCTTGGGAGAGGTGCTTGGCATCGCCAAGCGAGAATTTCATGATGAGATCATTGACATAATTAAGAGGAAGTGTCAGTTTCTTGGTGACATCACTAGTGCATTGTTGCAATTTGAAGAGAAAACTGGTTCGTTGGGTATTTGGGCTGAATATAAGCATGAAGTAAGTATTGGATTATCTATGCATGATGCTAGTAATCAGTGAATAGCATGTGGAAAAAAGAAGAAAGTGGCTGAAAATGCATTGTCTTGTAGCAATATGCATGGTGGTGTAAGGCAGATGCAACAATATGCGGAAGAGACTCTAGGATTTATTCCTCGAAGTCACTACACAAGAAATCATTGGGCTAGAGCTACCACTGAAACGGTAGTGAAAATAGGGGAGCATGAAACTCCTTGTGTTGCTTTACTTGACCATGGGTCTGAGATAAATGTCATTAAGTATGAATTGTATGAAAATGGTGCATGGCCTGTAGATATTGATCACGGTTGGCATATGAGGGCTGCAAATAATTCTTCAGGGGAGCTCTATGCTGCACGTTCTAATGTAAAAGTAATGATTGGTGATGTACAAGAAGAGCACTACTTCTTTGTGCAAGATAATTCATCATATGCTGTGATTTTGGGACAACCCTATATTACAGGAGTGCGTATGGAAACAAATGTGCAATCCAATTTCTTACTGTTTGTGTTAATCATCCTAGAAATCGGGATACGCTTCGAGAGTTTTCTTTGGCTCCAAATGCAAGGGAATTCAAAGACCTGGATTTTCATTAAGCACTGTTGTAATGCAGGGCTACAGTAGTGTTGTTCAAAGGGTGTACTCGCCTCTTGATGAAATGAAGCATGTATTTCCTATTGGTTATTCTCAGTTTACAACAAACAGTTTATGTTGGTTTAAGCCTATGGAAGCTATGTGCAAGGCTGAATGCATATCTATGAAATAGGCTACTAAGGAACTGAGAGCATTGGGGTTGTTAGCTGAAAATGATGGCATTTTAGACGTCTTTTATGGGCTGAATATTAATGACACTATGGCTGAAATTTCAGCAACTATACATGCAGAAAATGAGGCTGAAAACAGAGTGTTGTCAGTATGTTCTTTGGATATGTATGATGTTATAGTATTGTTTGCTCAGCAGGAAGGATTACAATGGGATGAAGCACTTGTGGAGACAAAGTATAAGACAATTGATAAAAAGGTGAAACCAATTGCTTTGCCACTTCCACTAGAGAGTGAGGGTCTGTATGAAAAAGTATCAAGGCAGCGAAGCTTACGAGATCCTAAAGATATAGGTCATCGGTTTACATTTGAAACATTATGTGAACTGAAAGTTGGTGCAGAAGGGTTTCTTTTACCTAGTGAGAGAGACTATTTTATGTAGATGTTGGCTAGGCATGAAAAGGCATTTGCATTTCAGCCAAGTGAAATAGGTTGTGTGGATCCAAATGTTGTCTCTCCTATGGTAATATTTATTGTGTCACATGTACCATGGAACTTGAGGCCTATTCCAGTGCCTAAATCTTACTTGCCAAAGCTAATGGATTCGCTAAATGAAAAGATTTGCATGAAGATCTTGGAGCCCTCTTTAGCCCCATACTCAAATCATTGGTTTACTATGCCCAAATAGAATGGGGCTTTGAGATTTATTCAAGACATGCAACCGATCAATAGAGTGACCATAAGAAATGTGGGTGTATGTTCTGTGGTTGATGAATTTGTAGAGGCTTTTGCAAGCAGAGCGATCTATTCTTTGGGTGGTCTTTACTCGAGGTATGATCAGTTTCAACTTGCAATTGAAAGCAGGGATATCACAACCATGAAGATTCCCTTGGGGTTAGTACGGATGTGTACTCTCCCAGAGGGTGCAACAAACTCAGTGGCATACATGACAAATGCTATGAATAGGGTACTCAAGGATTTTATACTACAATTGACAATGCCCTTCTTAGATTATGTTCCAATCAAAGGGTGTGCAGTGGATGAAAAGAATGAAGAGATGGATGCTCATGGATGCATACAGTTTGTTGCAGACCATATTGTGGATTGTGAGAGGATTTTGATGCATCTAGAAGAGGTTCATTTAACTCTTTCTAGACAAAAGTTTGCCTTTGGAGTTGAAGAGGTTTTGATTGTTGGGCATATGTGTGGGCCCTATGGGCAAAGACCATCACCAACAAAAATAGATGGGGTTGATAGAATGCAAGATGTATGCACGAATGTATCAGAGGTGCGTAGATTTTTGGGTGCATGTGTGTTCTATTTGATATGGATTCCTCACTTTGCACATGTAGCCGATGCTCTATATCAGCTTCTGAGGAAAAGCTAGAGATTTCATTGGGAAAGGAAGCATCAGAAAGCAATGAAGAAATTGAAGCAACTCTTAAAATCTGCTCCTACATTGAGAAAGACTGACTATTCACATGGAAAACCTATCATTATTACTATTGATACAAGCCCAATCGGGATTGGATGGGCAATTGGGCAAGATGATGAGGAAGAGCAAAGATATACAATTTGCTTTGGTGCTAAAGTATTAACTGAACGATAGAGAAGATATCCACAAGTAAAAAGAGAATTATGGGGAATCGTGACAGCCCTTAAATGTGATAAGGAGTTCTTTATGGATGCTCATGTAGTCATTGAGACTACTGTTTGCCGATATTGAGTATGATTACTAGTTGTGCTACCCTAGACATTGCTATGCTCTGGTGGATTGCATACATTAAATCTTTGACCCCTGAATTTCAGCATATTGCATGAAGAGATAATCTAGTGGCAAACATGTTATCTCGAGCACGCTATGAGAATGAAGATGGGATGATGGATGAGGAGGAAGAATATGACTTTCTTGCAACTGAAAATGATGTTGTAAGAGTGAATTTAGCAATGTAAGGTGTTGCTACAGCATTAACAAAAGCTTGGACAACAAAGAGAAGACACTTGATATGTTTTGCATCTTGTGTAGAAGTGTTTCTGGAAGACAAATATGTAGGAGAGTGGCTGAGAATTGGTCAATACCTCAGTACATTAACAAAGAGAGATGAACGGTCAGAAGAGGTGTTTAAGAAGATCAAGAGGAAAGCCTATGGGTTTTTCTTAAAAGATGGATACTTATGGAAACATGCTAAAAAGAAACAGGGTATGCCATTGCGAGTTTTGGGTGACAGAGCTTCATAAGTAAATGTTATGCAAGAATTTCATGAAAGCTTGTGGGCTAGTCATAGAGATGTTTGGGGTACTTTTGCAAAGATCAAAGAAAGATATTGGTGGCAGGGTATGTATAAGGATGTTGCTCACTTTGTGGAGACATGTACGATATGTCAAATGTATTCATCTATGAGACATCGGGATGGATTGCATCCCACATATCCATTGTCTCTTCATTTTAAGTGTGTGGTGGATTTGGTCACAATGGCTATAGGTCTTTGGAAAATGAGGTATCTTGTGCTTGCCCGTGAAGATTTGACTAATCAAGTGGAAGGGAGAGCTCTACGTACTAAGACAACAAATGTCGTGTGTACTTTTCTCTTAGAAGAGATGTTTTGTAGGTATGGTTGTGTGGGAAAAATTATTGTAGATAGGGGTGAGCTGGATGCAAATGAAGCTCATGATTTCTTTGCACAGTTGGGGATAAAGCTTGCTTTAACTTCAGCCTATAATCCTGAAGGAAATGGAAAAAGTGAAAGAGGTTATCTACCTATTGTGAAGGCATTGACAAAAGCATGTGGAGAGAAGGTAAAAGAGTGGCCACGATTGCTCCCTTATGCTTTGTGGGCTGACAGAACAACTCATAGTGCCGTTACAGGATATATGCCTGTAGAATTGATGTATGGTCAAAAACCTATTATGCTGATAGAAGATGACAGTCACATGGAGTGTGGTACCTTGGGAGGAGGAGTTGAATCAAGAGAAGTTATTGGCCTTACACATTAGATAGTTGGAAAGAAATTCAGAAGACATAGAGGGAGCAATTGCAAAGTTAAGGGTAGCAAGGATACAAAACAAGAAACGGTTTGACAAAAGACATAGACTGAGACCAAGAACCATACAAGATGGGGATTGGGTATTGGTTTATGGTAGCAGTTTAGATAACCAGCATAGTGCCATGCGTAAAGTTTCCAAAAGATGGTTCGGACCCTATATGGTAAGACAGGTATTTGATAATGCTACTTATGCATTAAATGAGTTGGATGGGATAGCCATAAAACTTTTGATGGCAAGGAAAAGAATCAAATTATTCAAGAGGTGGGAATCTACTCCCTATGAATTGCCAGAATTAGAAGAAAATGGTGACCATGATATAGGGGGTAGCTAGGAAGATATGGAAGATGAAGAAGCAAAGGATATGGTTACAGAGGATGAGGACCCGAGGAGTCCACCATATAGAACATGTAAGATACCACGTGAGTTCAAAATAAAGGGTATATTTATCAAGTTGACTTATAGTTTTCTAAAAACAGAAGGGGCTTATAAATGTTCTCAATGTAAATTCACATTATGGGTCATTTTATTCCAAATTTCTTAGAGGCACAGTGGGGGGGAAATTGGGGGGGCAGGGCGAGGGGGGGGGGGGGGGGGAGGGAGGGATGTGCCCAAGATGTGTCTATTTGAGAGCCCCAAATAAAAGCCATGTCTCCTTTACCACCACTTTCTCTCTTGGTATACAAAGTGTTGATTTATTTTCAAATCACTAGCCTGTTTGCTTGGGATCTCCGTACTTCATAAGGAGCCTATGCCTCGTTCAACATCCACTATTAGCTATTAGTTTATACCTTTCTCATTCAAATGAAAAGCATATGGTCTATAAGAAAAAAACTAATGCTTTCTCTTTGTAAACTCCTTAATGGAAACCCTCAAATAGCATTGCACCTTCCCTCCACAAAAAGACAAAAGAAAAAGCTATGCCTACAAAATCCTACGATATGGTTTTGTTTATATATACCTCCCTTTTACCAATGGGTGGGTGCTTTCTTCTTTGATCACCTTATTATCCTCTATATGCTAAGACCACTTGCTTCAACCTATGAGGATACATCCTCCTCCGTGATCTCTCTACAAGGATCAAATCAAAGCTATGTGTAGTGAGACAGCCATCATGTATCGCATGATTAGTTTGGTAGAGCTAAACCATGTTGGCCTTTTGATATGATGCCACCATCTGTCATCGATAGCAAGGCATTCATGGTTTGCCCTGAAGCTATCATGAACATCGAGGTCTCAAGAGGGTTTGGTGTAAACCTAATCCAACACAAGACATGGGGTTCATTAACTGATTTTATCTTAACGCACTCCTCTCACCCCTAATAATGAAAAAAGAGAATAATCTTCACTCTATCATGTGTTCCAAACTCTTTGAATGGATTAGATTAG
The DNA here is from genome assembly GCF_053477565.2 of Lygodium microphyllum. NCBI lineage: Eukaryota > Viridiplantae > Streptophyta > Polypodiopsida > Schizaeales > Lygodiaceae > Lygodium > Lygodium microphyllum. The sequence continues at coordinate 163,115,554 of NC_141140.1, read as the reverse complement.
AAGCCCACTTTAATTTTGTAGAAGTTAATTATTTTGCAAAGGGAAGAGAGGGAGAGTGTGTACGTATGTAATTTTGTGAAAGCACAAAGAGAGAGAGAGAGAGAGAGAGAGAGAGAGAGAGAGAGAGAGAGAGAGAGAGAGAGAGAGAGAGAGAGAGAATATATGGCAAGCATGGCATAGAGAGAGGGCCAGCACAGTTCTAGTAGGTCCCTCGAGCCAGTGTGGCAGAAAGGATCTGAGTTATCATCATCATCATCATCATCCACCGGATCATCATTCTTACTAGCAACATTTCTTCAAGTGTCTTAGCAGAGAGTTGGTATTGCAATCCATAGCTCCCCTTTACATTCAATCAAATCTCAAGAAGGCAAAGGTGGAGTCGTTATGGATGCAATACTTCAAAGATCCTCTGTAGTGGTGGGGATTGAGACAATTGCAACAACAATGTAGTTTGCCCCAATATATCTAATTACAACGCATTCAACCTTTGCATCTGATTATGATGTATTCAATCTCTGCAAAACATAAAATCTTATGAGCTCTCATAGAAACATGGCTTTTTCTTTCACCCCACTACAACCCCAAGCCAATGCAAGGTCTCCATATTTCAAGCACAAAGTGGTAGAAAAGGCCTTGTGGTTGGATTGCTGGTACAATCCAACCCGAGATTTTGAAGAGCTCAAAAATACTGCATCAATGCTAATAGTTGAATTGAGCAAAGCAAAGCCTCAAGAGGAGAAAGGATCTCCTTTCTAGAGGAAAGTGCTCATATTGTGGGACTTTTGAAGGCTTGTGCAAAGAAAAATGATCTATTCAAGGGCATAAGTCTACACGAGGACATTTGCAAACGAGGGTTTCTGGAAAGGAGCCCCTATATTGCAAGCACTTTAATAACTATGTATGCTAAATGTGGGGCTCTTACAAAAGCATAACAAGTGCTTGACGAAGGTAGTATTCATAATATATTCTATTGGACTACACTGATTGTAGGATATGCACAAAATTGCCACGCCAATAAAGCTCTAAAATGCTTTGATGAGATGAGGAACAAATGCCATTTTCCTGATTCAATCACCCTTTACATGTGCATTGATAACCTATAATAGCATAGCAGCACTCGATAAGGGCAAAATAATTCACGATGAGATTGTTAGATTAATGTTGTTGGAGAAATATGTTACACTCGACAATGGTTTGGTGAACATGTGTGCTGGTGTGGCGCATTGGGAAAAGCACAAGGAGTGTTGGATGAGCTCCCCATCCAAGATGTAGTCACTTGGAACACACTAATTGCAAGATATGCACAACATGGGCAAGGCAAAGAAGCAATGAAAATTTTTGATAAGATGTGATACTAGCGACACTCCCCCACTACAGATAGCCGCCTTATTTGTTCCTTGAACGTAGGAGCACTTGGCAAGGGCGAACAAATTTGTGATGAGATCACTAGGGTAAGGGGGCCGATAAAATGAAGGCCCTCGATTTAGTGAACGATCTATTGTTGCACAACAACAATGCCAATTCAAGGACATTATCACTTTTTTTTTCCCTCAAACTAATGATGTGTTATTCACAAATTAGAAGAAGGGGTCTGTCAAACTGTCACTAAAATGGTGCTGATTCGTTTTTTCTGCAAGGCTCACTACAGTCACAATTCTCTAGGCATTTTTTGATACATGAAAATGCAGAGACATGCAATCTCCACATAAGCTACTCATCAACTTCATCCAAAATTAGGACACTACGAAATGGTAAGGAAATCGGGACTTGTTATGCATCATCAAGGGCACTAGAATGCACCAAAGCAAAAAGTAACTGGTCACCAAGAGATCTTGTCAGCTCAGCTTGATGCCACAAAAGGTGTGTTTAGATATCTTTAGCATAAACAATATCATGAGCTTCAATGCATTGCTTCAATAGGTCAATAGGTCGATTAAAGAGAAAAACTAATCCAATCAAGGATGCCCATTCCAATGGGACAAAGGCTACCTCATGTCCTCTTGTTTTTGCATGGTCTCTCCATGAACATCCATCTCTCCCTCAAAGCACGTTTCTTTTCTCTTACACTATTTAGCCTTCCTTTTTTCTTTTAAAAACACTACCATTAATGGTTGTAAATAGCCTTGCACTCTTCCAACAAATTTATTCTTCCTTATTCTTTATGTATGACCACATAGCCACGTGTTTATTGTTAGAAAAATGCATATTTCTATTGTATAGCCTCGCCTTGTCAAGAGCAAGGTTTTGAAGTTTTGTGTACTGTAGAATGTTGATTGGTTTGATGGTTAAAAAAATACCAAGTTCTAATTTTAAAATTTACAAGAGGTGTCTTTGGAATATTAAATCTTCTTAAGACACAAAATACCAAATAAGTATTTTGTGGCAATTCAATACATAACCAACAAATATCTTCAACTAGTGTAACTTGATTTGCAAAATCTTTTGAGGACTTGTATTTGACATGACAATTGATCTTATGGCACTTTGGTAACTTCTCTATGGTTAAGAGTGAACTTGTTGACATTTGTATTATTAAAAATTATAATCTATCTTTAAAAAAAGCAAGTGTGGACAATGTAGCTTGTCCATGATCTTTGAAGACTTCACAAGCTGACACCCTTTGCTTTCTACCACGACTAATAAGTATACGTAGTTTCAAGGGAGCATACAATTGTCTAGCATGCATTGTCCCAACTCTCTCTCCACAATAACTCACCCACTCTTCCTCTCTTTCTCTCTCTCTCTCTGTCTCTAAAGTCATTAAATTTACAAATACTAATTTACTCTCCCTCTTTACCCCCCATGTTTGCTCTCTCTCTCTCTCTCTCTCTCTCATCCTTGTCTCATGCAACAGGTTTCATGTCTCCTCATGTAGCAGGTTTCACGATGGTGTCATGGCAGCATCTGCTAAGCAAAAACGAATCTCTTGTTTTGTGCATCTGGCGTCATAGCGGCATAGCGGCATCTACACAAGAAATACAATATCGTCGCCACTTGCATATTGTCGTGCGGCTGCTGATCATCGTCTCGGACATGATACAAGTTGTGGAGGTGGGCTTGTATAAGCCTTTCGGCTTGGATGGTCATGACCAGTGCTCCTACCATTCGACATATTGGCCGGCACCGTGCTGAAGGGGTGGTAGTGCTGCTCGGAAGGGATGAACGTGAGGCTTCGTGTCAGAGTACTACTCAGGTTCTTCCTTCTGATTTTCTTCTTTGTGAATCGATGCTTCTTCTACTGGTGCTGCTTCTGCTTCTGCTTCTTGCTGCTTTCTTCTTTCTATGCGTGATGATGCTTAGTTTGCTTTGTGTCGATGCATCCTTTATTTATAGGGAATGCTTACGCATCTGATTAAAAAATAGAGCATCCCTAAATAAAAGGCACATCCTATCGTTAATGGCACATCCCCTAGTTAAAATGGCACGTCCCGTGACTTAGTGGCACATCCCCGGGTTCAAACGGCATGTCCTCTGACTTAAACATCGCGTCTCCTAACTAACGATGCACCTTTGATTTAGTGCGTGTGCTGGTCCTGTGCATCTCCTGCTGCAGGAATCATGGTGCATCTCTTGACTAATAGGTCATCTACTAATGCATCTGCCCTGCTCCTACTACTCATGGATGATGGCTACTGTTCATGGATGATGGTTCCCTGCTCCAGCTATTTTTGGATTTCCTGCTCCTGATGTTTGTGGATGATGGCTCCCTACTCGCCAAGTTGCTCATGGATCTACTGACAACCTGTTGGGAACCTTTGTGTGGACTAAGGTTTGTCTTAGTCACTCTCTCTTGCTGGTTTTGTACAGGTAGGTGTGTGTGGATGTGTGTGTGTGTGTGTGTGTGTGTATGTATGTGCATATGTGTCTATGTTTCTATGTATAATACCTATGTAGACCTCAAATGGATGTTGAATCCATGTCAATATTACATGTAAAGGTCTGAACCATTTCATAATTTTACTTTAGAGACCTTATTTCACTGGCCAAGATGATTGCAATACTCTTACATGAAAAAGCCTATTTTTTAAAGACATGCTTTGAATCAAAGCATAGCTTGTAATTGACAATGAGTGAAAAAGGCATAGAGGTAGATAGATTTAGATATAAATGTAATATTTTTTATTCTTATTCACCTCCTTTTTTGTTCAATGTTCATGGCTAGTTCTCCCTTTTTCACTTATGTAGTACTTCTACTTCAACACAATGTACCGATCATAGCTCTTGTTCACATGGGATTCTTCCTGGTAGGTGGTCAATTTTTGGAAAGTGATCCTATTACATATGTTAATTTGTGAGACAATTGCAATCTATGTGTCCTCTATATGCTACGAAGTGTATTTATATCATAGGGAGTACCCAAATTGAAGGAGAATTAAAAAATGTACATAGGGAAACCCTTCCACATTAATGCTTGTTGAAATTACTTCAAGTATGCATCTAGTTTCTTTATGAGAGCTTGAATATACATGATAAGGCTAGGGTCTTTGTAATGATGATTGACTAGTCCAAAACATTGTTGGACTACTTGTTTACACTCTCTATGTATGCAAGTAGGACAATTAATAATTTTTCATTCTTGCTCTAAATGTTTGCTATTTTGGGGGGTTGTAGGACAGGTGTCATGAGGGTGGGTTTGTTGCAATTGAACTTGAGGTGAGAATGCAGGTAATCAAAGTCACTTTCACTATTCACCTACACTTTAGACTTCATGTGATCACACCACACAGTCCCTTGCACTAGCTAGCTACAATGATTTTGACCATGCCATGCCATGCAATTGTGGGTTAGTACCCTAAAGGGTTGGTTAGCACCTTGTGAGTTGGCATCAAGAAAATGCGATCGCTATGTATTTTGAGTTGGCAATGTAAGTGGGTAACAAACAACGTAAATGCTTGTGTGTTTGTAGTAGAATGTGATGTGTTTGTAGTAGCACTAAGTGGGCCATGTGCTCATTCTAAAGCAATGTATAATGGACCTCTTTTTACCTTGTAGGGTTGGTCACTTGATAGAGAATGATTGTCACTAGTAGTGCAAAGTGAGTAGCAAGGTTACGTGCGATTGTGGGTTATTTCCTTGTAGGGTTGGTTAGCACCTTGTGAGATACTAACAAGAAATGTGGTGGCTATATGTTTAGGATAGGCAATGTAAGTGGATAATAAACAATGTAAATGATCGTGTGTTTGTAGTGGGCTATGTGTTTGAAGTAGCGTTAAGTGTGCCATGTATTTAGTCCAAAGCAATGTACATTGTATTTCTTTTTAGCTTGTAAATTTGGTGGCTTGGTAGAAAATGATTGTTAGTGGTAGCATTGGCAGAAAATGATTGGTAGAAAATGATTGTGAGTTGGTAACACATGACATTGCATGTTAAGCACTCTTGGTTTGGGAAAAATCATTGAAGACCATGTGAGACAAAACAAGAGCATTAAAATATTACATAATGCATTGAAGCCCATGTAAAACAAAGCAAGAACATTTTAAAAGCATTACATTGGCAAGCATTTCAGCAACAAGCATAACATTGGTGAGCTCAATCTAGCAATTGAATAAAAATGCAAATGTGTGTGGTTTTCTCTTACGTGTGACCTAAACAATCTGAGTCTTGCACTTTCCTCTTTGAGTCACTATCCTAGCTTGGTACATAAAGACACATAGCTTTCCTTATGCCTGCACTATGCGTGGTGTTTGGGTCCCATGCCCTCGTGGCTTGGCACCAAAGGGGCACCATGATTAGTGTAGTCATTCACCTAACCTAAACAATTTGAGGCTTGGATTTTTTGCTTTGTGTCAATGTCCTAGGCCTCACTTGGCACACAAAGATACAAGGTTTTCCTTATTCCTAGGCACTATGCATGGTGTCCGGGTCCCATGTCCTCGTGGCTTGGAACTAAAGGGGCACCACGATTAGTGTAGTCGTGCACCTAGCCTAAAAAATTTGAGGCTTGTAATTTTTGCTTTGTGTCAGTGTCCCAGGCCTCACTTGGCACACAAAGATACAAGGCTTTCCTTATGCCTACACTGTGCATGGTGTTCGGGTCCCATGTCCTCGTGGCTTGGCACCAATAGGGCACCATGATTAGTGCAGTCATTAACTTGACCTAAACAATTTGAGGCTTGCACTTTTTGCTTCGTATCGGTGTCCTAGGCCTTGCTTGGTGGCACACAAAGATACAATGCTTTCCTTATGCCTGCACTATGCATGGTGTCTGGCTCAGGTTTTCTTGTGGCTTGGCACTAAAGGGCACCATGTTTAGTGCAGTTGTGCACCTAACCTAAGCAGATTGTAGCTTTCTCATGAGAGAGAGAGAGAGAGAGAGAGAGAGAGAGAGAGAGAGAGAGAGAGAGAGAGAGAGAGAGAGAGAGAGAGAGAGAGAGACTCTAGTTATCTTATATGTACCTACTAAACTTAGCAAGTGTATGTACCATTGCGAAAGCAATGCAACAAGAAAATCTATGTAAATCAGATAGGAAGCTGTTTGTTGAAATATGTAAATACGAGCTATTTAGTGCCATTTTAGCTATGGATGATGATGAGATGAGGGAGGTTTGTTGGAAACTTGGAAAAAGGGATGTGTTAAGGTTCAAGGTGATTTCTAGAACTAAAAAACACACACAAAATGAAGGCCTTGGACACTTGTTGGAAAAGATAGACTTAGATATAACCATGACTAGATGGATTTCTAGCATGATTGGAAATCTTATGGAAACTTGGAACAAGAGTAAATCTAGTTTTAGGGAAGAGTTTAATGGTGAGAAAGTACACAAATGGGATTGCTTTTATGCTGAAGTATGAGTTGCCGAAAGCAAATCTGGTAGAAGTGTCAATCGCACAATTTCCTGGCAGAAAAATATGCGCTCTGCGTATGTGCAAAGTCTCGCATCCACTCCAAAGACAGGATCTGAAGCACAAGATCTCCATAGTCTTTGTGCTCATATGCCCAATGTATATACAACGACATATTTGAGTGAAAATGAGATAGTCCAAGGAGAAGAATTGGGAAGAGGTACATATGGTACATTATTCAAAGTGAAAATTATAGGTGTAGTTGGGTTTGATCCCAATAAAATCTATGGAGTGTTATAAAGGGAAGAGTTATAGAAGGCAAGCAGAGCAATGCATGGAGATCATAATGCAGATTAGACACCAAGTACTGGTGCGTGTCATTGTAGCCACTGCTAAAGACCCCTTATGGACAATTACACCGTACTTTAATGAAGGTAGCCTTGGGGACTTCATGACCCAACTCCCTTCATCGTGTGGACGATTCACAAGATTTTTTCATCCATGCAGGGGTAAGAGAATGCGTGATGAAGATAGTCAATTAGCAAGTGATCAAATACGATGAATCATTATATTTTGCAAATGTGTCTTGTCTGTTATGCATGCTTTAATTTTGGGAATGTGTCGGCTACACAAAGGGAGGTGGATGCACACAGATTTACATGCAAGAAATATTGTTTTAGATTTTTTTGGTGAAGTGTGTTGTGTGGGAATAATAGAATGGGGCAGGGCTTTGGATTTCTTAGAGCAACAAATGGCATTTGCAAAGAACACAATATTAGTGAGTTTGGGAATACTAAAATTGAATACTAAAAAGGCGGCACCCGAATAACATGCCCATAAGTTTCTCAAAACCATATGATGTGACCTATCATTGGAAAGTGCTTGAAAAATGGAATCTATTGAGCTATAATGGGTGTAGGGAGACTCGCCCTTTATTTAGGGATAGAAACCATATGATAAACCAATTAACCTAGGTTGTGTGACCCTTGTGTAATCCCCTAAATACATATCATGTGTTTCTAATTTTAACACCCCCTTCAAATTGATGTTTGTACCTGGCTTTGTGCATGACCACTGTCTTTTCAATAGCTTGGTCACTACATGACTTATTAGGGACATGTTCACCATCCTTGAGTGTCACAAATTCTCATTAATTATGATCAAAGGCATCTCGATCACTTGTGTCATAGAGGTTTGGATGGTTTGGGTGACTTAGGATTCAGCCTAGGTGATTTTAGCAAAGGTTGATACAAGCAAAAGTTATAAGGTTTTCGTGGCATGGCTTGAGAAAATTACAAATGTCACAACTCTATAGAAACAGAATTTGTATCCTTTTTCATTAATTTATCTATATAATGATTTATTAAATTTATTTCCTTTGCACTAATTAGATATAAAGAAAAGTGCATTGGAGCTGGCCACTGATGAGTGGTCACAGGTTATGGTGGACCCATACGGTGGGTTAGAGAAAAGATAGTTCACACTTCCACCTATATGACCCGATTGGGCGCCTGTGACTAGAACTCACGCATATCAGGGTTAGACTCGCACACAAAAAGGATTGATGCCTTGAAGTGTGGGCTAGATCCACCAGAACAGACAGTTACAATCAACAAGATGGCATGATCATGAAATGCTTGTATAATGTGCATGTGTGGGCTGAAAGCTTGAAATGCACATTTCTTTGCATAGGAAAGTCACATGAAGATTCGGATACCATTTTTGCGATGTACACGGAAAAAGCTTTCATATGATACCCATATTGGGGGGGTCCCTAAATTCTAGGAGATCCCTAAATTTTAGGAGGTCCCTAAATTTTAGGAGCCTCGAATTAGCCTAAAAATGCTAGTCCTAAAAAATAGGGATGTCATTCTAAAAATAGTAAGTTTTGTACTCTGACTGTGCTTACTAAATTTGGTTGTTTCTATTCTTGACAATATTCAACCCAAAAAGGAAGGCCCTAAAGAAGAGACAAGTATCAAGACACTTGTCACACAAGTTTTCAAGTGTCCCACCACTTGTCACATCTCATGACATGTGGCTGGACACTTGTCTTGTGCTACTCCACTTTTTCCTTTTGTACTAGCTCTCCCCTCTCCTATAAATAAGAGCTCGTTTTTCTTCATTGAGCATCATTTTTCTTTGCTGTAAACTCATGTAAAGAACCCACAGATAGCCAAAAACTGACCCCATCCATCCCCATCATCATCCCCCACTTCTCCATTATCAAATTCCTCCATATTCTCTCTTCTATCACTGTTGTTTTACAAGACAGCAAGCCTGTAAATTCATTACAGCACCTCCTTCTTGAGCTCTTTCTTCCATTTTAGCTACAAGAAGCAAGCCCTATCCATGTACTGCTGAACAACGATGGAGAAAGGCTGAATTCCCCTTTTTCTTCTCTCATACTGTAAAGAAATCAGTTTTTATCATTGCATAATAGATAATGCATGTGTGTTTGTACATCTTTGCATGATCTTGTGAGAGTGAGAATTACTTCTTCTCACTCTCAGGTTGATTGTAACTGAGCTCTTCCCTAAGGGACTTGGGTTGAGCAGAAATACATTCCTTCGGGGGGGGGGGGGTTGCCCATCTTCAACCCTCAATCTTGTCTCCATTACTTTTACATTTTTATGGCTGTAATTTTGTGAGTAATTTTCATTTTCAGCTTTAAGTGTTCATTCTCTTTTCTATTAAATCTCGAAAACAAGCAAATATCATAATTGTTAAGCATACTACGTTGTTCGGGGCGTTTACAACAAAAGAGAATGAACAAATTTGAAAGCAATCTTTCATAAATTGAGATATTAGAAGAGCCTTCTTAGCTCCCTTTTTCTTCTTGAAGGCCATGGAAGGGGTTTCATAATGCTTTTTTTCTTTTGGTTCCACTTCCTTTTCTTCTTCTCCTTCTTTATCACTCTCTTAAACTACCTTCATTAGAAGTGCCTTTCGGGCTCTCTTCCTATGAAAGCAATCTTTCTTCTTGTGGCTAGATGCGAATGTCACACACAATGTGGTCATTGTGATTGATCTTGTTCTTCCCTTCAAACTTGGATTTAGTGTAGAGGTCCTCATGCTTCAGAGTTGTATTAATATCTTGCTTGAACTTTAATATTTTCTCTTCTTCCAAAAGAGAGGCTTCAACTTCAACTAGCCTAGGATCTCTTGCTCGAACTTCATTCTTTTCTTTTCTTTTAGAAGAGAGACTTTAACTTCAACTAGCCTAGGAGAGGGCATGTTGATAAGAGTAGTGAGTGCAGGTGGCAAGCACTCGTCGCAGTCACTTATTCTTTATTCTTTTAGTGACAGTTTGAATAAAGAAAGGCACGGCCACACACTGTGGTTGTTGGAGTTCCCATTTGTGTCTCTCTCTCTTCTTGCTCTTTCTCTCTGCCATAGCTCATTTCCAAGCAAGCTTTGATCCTTCTCACCTTTCAACTGGTATTAAAGTGAGGCTTTCCAACTTCTCGAGCTTGGTTCGTGGCATTCTTAGCTTCCATTCAAATACCTACATCATTGGGTCTCCTTCCGGGCAGCCATAGCTAACCTTCCTGAACTCCCGTCACTCCCCGGCTTCCGGAGCACCTTCCCGGCCTATTGAGGCACCCTCAGGGCATTGCTACAGAGGTATTGAAGTGTTCTTTTAGTGTTTTTCTTTAGTTCTTAGTTTGCAATCAAACAAGGCAGCCATAGCTCCAACCCTTGGAGCTTGGATCTTGCTCCCTCTTGCATTTGGGCACTTGAGGCTTGTTGTGAGCCTCCCTGGGCACCCCCCGGAGCCTTCAACCATTACCATTGAGGCCACATGGATGCACAGGAGTAGAAGAAGGGATCAAAAAATTTGTGTCATTTTTTTTCCTGTTCTAGACAGCACACTACAGCAGCTCACCTACTCCTCATTGATGGCTATGTCATGCTTCTTCGGGCTTGGAATGCACTTGGCAATGGTCTCTAACTTTGGGTGAAGCCTCCTTGATCATTGGCATCAATTTTGGGTCTGATCTGTACATTCCCAGGATTGTTTACAATAGTCCCACAGTCATGTTATGCAGAAGTAACATTGACATCTAATGTTATGCTTGTTTGGGCACTTCTACTTAATTGGTTTGGTACCTATTGATGCCCAGTTGTTTAGGGGATGCAAGGCACATGTTGTGCCATCATTTTGGATTGATTTTCTCACTAAAATTACTCAACAGTGGGCTGAAGCCTATTATCTCATGTTTGGTTATGCTTATTGGTTTCGAGCTATGCCTTCAGGATATGCAATGAAGTATTGACCTTCGAGGTATGACATCGAGCTTGTCTTTGGTTCTGGAATGCTTTTGAGCTTGTATTAAGCTCCGACTTGGTTGTTCTTCACTAGCATTTGGCTTCAGTTGGCATGCTTTGGACTGGTCTATGCCTAGTGTCACTGCTTGGCATTTAGGCCTCTTGCATTTATGCTTTGATCAGATATGGATGACACTTGGTTTGCCCATGCTTGACAATTACTTGGAGCTTCATCTTCACATGTATTTGAGCATTTTGGATCTACTGGTCATTACATTGGCTGTCAACTACATGCTCTTTGAATGCTTTCAAGCTTATGCTTTATGGGTCTGAGATAGCTTGGGATTTATGCTCGGGATGTACCCTACTAGGATTTGGCATGTCTGATGCTATGTATTTGATGTATTAGAGCGTTGGTTTCTCTCTTTGCATCTGACTTCACTTCCAGTGGGCGTCTCTTGGTATATTCAGATATACACAGAGTCTTATTTACAGATGAGCTTGAGCTTGTGGGACAATTACATGCATTTACTCTCTTGAGAGCTTTATGTCTACAATTTGTTTGTAGTGGGATGATTTGATACGACTATTGAGGTAGGCACCTATCTTTGTCAGAGTTTTGTTAGTTTTGTATACATCTTGGATGGTTATGTATTGAGCTTCTTGCTCTATCAATTGTGCTTGTGCTTGGTCTCTTCTCTTACCCCGAGACCTATTACATGCACGACTTCTAGGCCTATGAGATATCAGTTGTGCTTGTGCTTGGTCTCTTCTCTTACCCCAAGACCCATTACATGCATGACTTCTAGACCTATGAGATATCTCTTTCCTTACAAGTTATTGGTTTGACAGTTCTTGGTACCTTCTTGCCCCTGGAAACTCACTGTTGGATGTATCTTGTTACGTGGCAGTTGTAGTGACATATGTATCAGTGATGGCTTCATTTTGGGATAGTTTTACATAATGTTTTCATTTATTACAACAAGCTAAAATCTGCAAATTTTGAGCACTTCTATGAGGGTAATGCTTACTATTTGATGTTATCTTGGTCATATTTGGTGGACAGGTGCTTCTCTTGGTGAAATCCACCCTTTCAGCCAGTTTTAGCAGTGGTTTTAGTGCATTTTCTACTAATTACAACACCCTGCAATTTTACTTTTTTGCTTTGATTTGCGACAATATGGCTGGTCATTTGAAAGAAACAGCTCTCTTCAACATTTCCAAGTTGGATGGTACCAACTATGGGTATTGGAAGTCCCAAATATGGCAGGCTTTGGTGCAGAAGTTGTAGATTAAACCCTAGGGTTTCAAGGGTGTCAAACTTGAGGATATGGATGATGATGTTTGGATGGAAGTTGATGAGCTATACAAGTCTACTATCATTTTGTCACTCTCAGAAGAGGTCCATCATAATGTTGTTGAAGATGAGAATCAGAGCGCATGGGATTTATGGGAGAAGATTCGTGAGCTCTATGCAGCACAACAGAGTCCTGCGTCACAGATGTATTGGTTGAAGCAGTTAATGGACATTCGCATAAAAGAGGGGACCTCCCTTTCATTTCATTTCAATCAGTTTCATGCTATCATGAAAAGTCTGTTGTCACAGGGTATTAAGTTCAAAGACAACTTGCACCTATTGTTTCTACTTGCCACCTTGCCTAAATCATGGGATGTCTTCCGTACTGCTATATGCACGAACAAGCTTGATGGGCTGAAAATCAAAGATGTTGAGAGTGCTTTATTGATTGAGGAAATCAATAGGAGAAACAATGATGCTTCCCGCTCTTCACATGCAGTGACTGTTAGAGGTGGCAGAAATGGCAGGCATGATAATGATCATAAGGGCAGGGACTCTCAGAAGTCCAGGTCCAAGTCACGTGGTCGCAGTAAGTCCCCTGGACGAAAGTCTAATCTTACATGTCATTATTGTGGGAAGGCAAGACATATTAGGCCGCAGTGCCATAAAATGCACGATGATAAGTGCAAGGAAAAGGGAAAAGAGAAAGTGTGGGACAAGTCTTCTGAGTGCAGTATTGTACCTGCAAAGTCTAGCGTGAAGATAGAAGAGGTTAATGTCATACAGGCCACTGATTCAGATGATGATTATATACTTGTAGCTTCTTTATGCATTGCCTTATAGGCTTCTGCATTGACTCGCACCCTTATGTCAGCTAGATAGCTTGATGATGCAAGGTATTTTGTGTCTTTTAGAGACTCTACATGGAAGATTACTCGTGGCAGGCTTCTACTTGCAAGAGGTGCCAAGTCTACAGAATCTATCCCTTACTTGGAATAGGAGCTACATTGGATCATGTTTTGTATGTGGGTTCTATTCCCCATGTATCCCTTTGGCATACTCGTTTGGGACATATGTCTCTTAAAGGAATGAAAATGCTCCGTGCTTTGCAATATCTTTCGCCTTTTGACTCTTCGCATTTTGATTCTTGTGATCATTGTTTATATGGCAGGAAGACTAGAAATACGCATAAAAAGTCTGGTAAGAAACACATGGGTGAGCCCTTGGCTCTTGTGCACTCAGATGTATGTGGGCCCATGCCGTGTTAGTCACTTGGTGGGGCAAAGTACATTGTTATTTTCATAGATGATTACTCACGTAAGGTTTGGGCTTATCCTATAAAGAGAAAATCTGATGTCTTAGACACGTTTCAATGTTGGCTTGCATTGGTAGAGAACCAGTCTAGGAAAAGGCTCAAATGCCTAAGGTCGGATAATGGGGGTGAGTATGTATCACATGCTTTTGAGCTGTTTTGTAATGAGCGGGGTATTAAGCATCAGTTGACCGCCCCTTACACCCCACCCTAGAATGGTATGGCTGAACGCATGAATAGGACCATTCAGGAAAGGGTCCGTAGCATGCTTAGCCAAGCTGGTTTACCACAACACTTTTGGATTGAGGCAGTTACTACTACAGTGCATCTCATTAACAGGTCACCTAGCAGTGGCATTGACTTTCAGGTTGCAGAGGAGGTATGGGCAAACAGGTCCCCCCTCTTATGATCATTTGCGTGTCTTTGGATGTGAGGCCTTCTGCCATGTGCCCAAGGACAAATGCAATAAGCTGGATCCTAAAAGTGTCAAATGTATTTTCATTGGCTAGGGATATGCAGGAGAGATGGGTTACCATCTATGGGATCCGCAGGCACAGAAAGTGATCTGCAGCCATGATGCCATCTTTCATGAGGACAAAATGCATATGCAGCTTGAGAAAGTGGTTGAGGTATGCAAAGTTATCTTTCAGGAGGGGCCACCTGCTCCTGTTTAGCCCGCTCCAGAGGCAGTTAGACAGGGCACAGCATCACATGATGCTCATGGCCCAGATGCTAGACATGCTAATGTTAGACAGGATGTTGGTTAGGCAGCAGAGCCTGGGTTGAGGCATTCTACTAGAGACAGACGACCTCCTAATCTTTTTGCATACTCTATGGATTATGTACTGGTTACAGATGTAGGAGAGCCTCTTACTTATGATGAGGCTATGCGCATGGGTGATTGTCACTCTTGGGAGAGGGCTATACAGTCTGAGCTTGACTCATTGTATAAGAATAAGACTTGGGATTTGGTTTCCTTGCCTCAGGGTAAGAAGGCTTTGCCATGCAAGTGGGTGTACAAGCTGAAAAGTACCCCTGGACATCCCAAGCCGAAATACAAGGCTCGATTGGTTGCTAAGGGCTTTAAGTAGGAGCATGGTGTTGATTTTGATGAAGTAGTTTCTCTTGTGGTCAACATGACCACCCTACACTTAGTCTTGGCCTTGGTTGCATAGCTTGACCTGGACTTGTACCAAATGGATGTCAAGACAGCTTTTTTACATGGGGACTTGCATGATGAGATTTACATGGAGCAGCCTAAGGGCTTTGCAGACCTTGGCAGGGAACACCTAGTGTGCAAGCTCAAAAAGAGTCTATATGGCTTGAAGTAGGCACTTAGGGAATGGTACCATAAGTTTTATGCATTCATGTAGTCACAGGGTTATAGTCACAGTGCTATGGATCCGTGCTTGTACATGAAGAAAGCTCGTGACGGTTCTTTACTGATTTTGCCACTCTATGTGGATGACATGCTTTTAGCAGGGACAACTCATGAGGAGCTAGATGCTCTTAAGGCTCATCTCAAGAAACGATTTGAGATGAAAGATCTAGGACAGGCCTCTCATATACTTGGTGTATGCATTATGCACGATCAATCTCAAGGACTACTCTATCTATCACACAAAGGGAGTACATTCATAAAGTCCTTGAGTGCTTTCATATGCACAGATGAGCAGAGGACGGAGATGGCCAAGATTCCCTATGTATCAGCCGTGGGCAATCTTATGTATGCCATGATAGCCACCCGTCCAAATATAGCTTTTGCAATAGGGGTTGTGGCACATTATATGGCTACACCTGGCAAGAAACATTGGGATGCAGTGAAGGGTATCATGAGGTACCTGAAGGGCACAAATATGTGTCTTTGTTATGGCAGCTAGGATACAGGAGTTGTGGGATACACTGACTATGATTATGCAGGACATGCAAATAGTAGGAAGTCCACTTCTGGCTATGTGTTTACCTATGCTGGAGGGGCTATCTCTTGGATGTCTAGGGCACAGAAGTGTATGACCCTTTCTACTACAGAGGCTGAGTATATTGCAGTCACAGAGGCTTGCAAGGAGGCTATCTAGTTAGGCCATTTGATTGCAGACCTTGGTATGACAGATTCTATGCCTACACTGCATTCGTATTCTATGAGTGCCATTCAGTTGACCAAGAATCCGGTCTTCAATGCGAAGTCGAAACATATTGAGGTGAGGTACCACTTCATTCGCGAGGTCATTGAGGATAGGTCTGTTGACCTTGTCAATATTTTGACTGAGCAGAATCCTGTAGACTTGCTCACGAAGAGCCTCACTACTGAGCGCTTTGCCTTCCTCAGGAGATTGATGGGCATTGGATGAGATGACGTCTTTTTCCTCATCCTGTTGTACATGTGTACATGTTATACTGTCTTTTCTTTTTTCTCTCTCTCACTGGGGCAGATTCGCCTTTAAGTGGGAGGTTGTTGGGGGTAAAGGCGCCTTTGCCTAGCTGCCTGTGTATTACTACATTGACAGTATCCACCACTGCACACTGCAACTGGCGGGTGCCCATCATAGTCACTTATTCTTTATTCTTTTAGTAGCAGTTTGAATAAAGGAAGGCCCGGCCACACATTGTGGTTGTTGGAGTTCCCATTTGTGTCTCTCTCTCTTCTTGCTATTGCTCTCCGCCATAGCTCATTACCAAGCAAGCTTCGATCATTCTCACCTTTCAGTGACCACATGGTCATACTCTGCAAGGAGGGATTTAAGCAAGCTTTGATCCTTCTCACCTTTCAGTGACCACATGGTCATACTCTGCAAGGAGGGATTTAAGCAAGACAACAATAGCAATGTCTTCAATTTTGAGTTCAATTCCTACTAGCTGAGTTGACAATCCTTTCATGTGATTCAAATGAGATGCTAGAGAAGAGCGAGATTTCATTTCTAAGCAAAAAATTCAATTAGTGAAAATCCTTTCATGTGATTCAAATGAGATTCTAGAGACAATGGATATTTCATTTCTAAGAGAAAAAATTCAAATAGTAAATAAAAATTGGAACTCTTAAATTGAGCTCCAAACAACTTGATGAGTTAATCCCAAGTGTCTTTTGTGGTGTCACATCCATCTACATGATGAATGTAAATGTCATCCAATTTCAATTTGATGATGGCTTCAGCCTTATCATACTATACTTCCCATGTATCTACTTGGATGGCTTCTTGAGGTCTATTCTCCTTTCCATTTGCAATATTCCATAAGCCTTTCTTCATAAGAATCAGTTTAGTCAAGTATGAAATGGATAACCATTGAACTTAGTGGATCCATTATCTCCATTAGAACATATGCTTACTAATCAGAGAAACATTGTGTTTGTAAACAAAAGTAAGAGTAGGATAAGGATAGCTCATCTCAGTAAAGAATATATATATTTTGAGAAAATTGATTCTCTCAAATCAATAGATAAGCTTATTGTACCACTGTTATGGCATCTTGTAGCATCAATTCTTTGGCCCATCTAATGCAAAGACAAGTCCTAATTTAGGATAGCATTGATGCATTTTATTCTTGTTAGAGACCAGTAAAAAATCAAAGGACTTATCATTGACCTCAATGATGCATAATAACCATGGTAAATAGTTATAACGAGTAGCTCATTATTTCTTAGATTTAGTAGTCGTGTGAAAGTAGGAGTAGCAATAGATCTGAGAGGAGAGAGTAATCGACATCATTATCAACAATAGCATGATTTCAATAGCTCACATGATTGAAGCAAGTGCATTTTCAATATTGATGCCATGTTTTTTTTAGTTCCAACGATAGATGTAGATTCAACTTAGCATTGATGAAATTCACTCAACACATTAGATCTTCTGCTATTATAACCTTAGTTTTGAGTTATGCAATCATTACTTTGAGAAAGGAAAGAGCCCATGGTTGGAGCATAATATGAGGAGTATTCTCATCTTAATGAAGTCATGACCAATAGGAAAATAGGTGCAGATTAAGGTAGTAGCAAGTTGAATCTCCCTTACTCCAACTCGTTTTGTTGATAGATATCAATAATAGCACCTCTTTAGTGGCTCATTAGTGTGACATATGGTCTATCAAAGAGAGGATAAAACATGGATAGATATGCATTAGTTTACAACAAGAAAGTAGCCCTCAATAATAACCCATACTTGGAGTAGATTGACTAAAATATGAGTATGTTTCAACACACAACAAAGGTTGTGATGACATGAACAAGAAAATATGGGCAACAAAGTAAGAGCTCAAGGATCCATACCTATCATTTTGTAAGATACCATATTGAGATATTTGAGAGAGAACAAGAGGGAGAGAAAGTAAAGTACAAATGAAATAGAATGAATGTATAATGAAAAAGACTTGTTTATTCATGTAGAAAGGATGCCTTTATATCGGCTTACAACTAAATGGTTTAGAGTAGTGGATTTGGATAGTGATTTTGGTAGGTGACTTTCTATCAATGGTTTCTATGTGGATAAGGTCGGTGGCTAAAGGTGGATTCACATAGTGCAATGGGTGTAGGGAGACTCTCCCTTTATTGATGAATACAAACCATAGGTGTGGGAGCTCTCCTTCAGCTACCAAGACCCACAAACCACTTATTGTTCAAGCATTTCAAGCCAAGTGCAATGGCTACCTCTCACATAGTTGTGTGAACTCTCACACCTACGAGTGTAGACAACTTACCTTCATGCCCGATCGAGACACCTCCTTCATCAAGCTCTCCAATAGCTCCATGATCCAAGGTGCAAGATCAAGAAAGCTCCATTCTCAAGCTCCAAACTCCAAGATCCATTGCTGGGGGAGGTGTCGAAGGGGTTTTACTTGAAAGGTTGTATCCATCAGGGATCAGAGAGAGAAGTAAGTAGAGAATAGGAGATAGAAGAGAAGAAAAAGAATAGGCAAGGGATTCAAATCTACCAAAGCCTTTACACAATATAAAGACAAAGCTCAATGATTCAAAGCACTACATATTGATAGAATTTGATAAGATTAAAAAAATCCTTGTCTAGGACTACTCAGAAGCAATCTCCAAGGATTAGATTTTCTAGAGCTCCCTTGTAGACCAAAAATGCACACCAAATACTAGCTTCTTCTCTACTGCTCAAACGACAAGTTTGATAGTTTTGTTGGCTTCGAAAGGGGGTAAAACCCTAGGACACCTACTAAAAAATCTCCCAAATTTCTACTTCTTCTTCCTCCAAGTCTAGAATATTGTTTGCTACCTGATAATTGTGATTGCGCCATGCACAAATTCAGAAGCCCTTCTTTTTGCATGAGATCTTCCAGAACTAGCTGAAAAGCAACTTGACTTTTGCATGCCACACTATTCTAGGAGTTTTCTACATCTTTTTAGGATATTTAAAAGAAATAATATCCATAATATAAAAAATAGGCTAAAATTGTCCAAAAATCTCATATTTTTGAACCATCCACAGTATGGACACTGACACTAATGACTAATATGGCATTGACTCTATAGATTAACAAGAAAGCCAGATGATGATGCACTCCAGGGTTTTTCACATTGTATTTGTGTAATGGCACGACATCCACCCCCTCTGAACTTGCATATCCTCTGGTATGTGCCACTGATGCACCCCTTGGGTCACATACCCATAGTGTCAACTTGTTACTCATCATGCACATAAGAAGGCATCCCCTTGGATCGTAGATCAAAATGACTAGCATTTACACAACTCTAACACCATACCAAGCATCCACTGTAGGGTTATCAAGCCTTGGGTGTGCATCATATACTAGAGGTTGTTGAATCTCCATATACATGCTATCAATGTACCCATCAACAAATGCATAGCAATATGCTTGCTCTTTCAAAGTCCATCGCATGGGAAGTTGCTTCTAAGTCTTCCAACAACTTTTGCATACCTCCCTTACCAAAATTCAAAGAAAGAGGCAATCACGTTTCTTCTGCATGGATCTTGCCATCTTTCCAAAAGATGAGCTATCATACCAAGTCCTCCTAATTAGTAGCACAATCCTTCCTTTCATGCTGCAAACTATCACACCACATACATCTTTTCCCTGGTTTAGAGGCTAGCACCTATCCCCTTTCCTCTTATCCTTTCTCATTCAATTTCGTGACCTTCAACTGAAGATCCTGCATGTCTTTAACCAATTTATCTAATGCATCTTCCTGCAATGTCCCCATTACTTAGTTTATTTTAATAGACAATGTGCATATACATTCCAAAAATTTATTTATGTTAAAAACAAAATTGCACATTTTTTAAACTAGCTCTAAATATGAAGATAGTTGTTATTATTAATGAGGTATTATATGCCATGGAAGAAAAACTTGGGAAACCCTCCCAAGACTAGCTTATTAAAACTATATTTGTAGTATAGAACAACAAAAAGAACTAGCCTAGCGGATAGTCACTTGGTAGTTAAGTGCACTTAAGTGACGACATTGTCGGGATGGGTGACCTCCCAGGAACATTTTTCTACAAGCTAGTGGGAGCTTCTCACATACAGCCAACGGTGCCAATGAAGCCTTCGTAGCCCATTGGCAAGTATGACAAGGCCTATGCCTTAGTTGCCACCTTGGTCGCCGCCTCTTGGTCGTGAGCCTTGGAATGACAGCCACTTGATGATGCGACGTGTGATGCTCACCCATATATTCGTAAATCTAATCCTCGCGCTTAAAAAATGGAGACCTCTCTTTGACTTCATCAATGATGTCATTAAAAATGCTAAAAGAAAGTGTTTTCTCTTTGTCATCGACGATATCATCGAAAACACTAAAAAAGCAAGTGCCCTCTCTTTTACCCCCAATCGTGAGCCTTGGAGTGACAATCGCCTGACGACGCAACGTGCGATGCTCGCCCATATATTCGTAAATTTAATCTTCGCGCTTCAAAAATGGAGCCCTCTCTCTGACATCATCAATGATGTCATAAAAAAATGCTAAAGGAAAGTATTCTCTCTTTGTCATCAAAAATGCTAAAAAACAAGTGTCCTCTCTTTTAACCCACCCCCCCCCCCCCCCCCCCCCCACTCCCCCGATTACTATATAAACAAGCATAGAGTGTCACATCAGGAGTATACACACACACACATACAATGACCCGTGCATAAGTATCTCTGTTGTTGATGCGACAAAGCTCTACTACAATCGACTGAGTGTCTCTCTCTCTCTCTCTCCACACCTACGTGGAAGCATTGCCCAAATCCATCAAGTTTCTTCCATGGCCCCCAAGAGACGTCGAGTTGCTAAGCGAGTTCACGCTCATAGAGCTCCCCAACGCAAGGAAGTAGTTATTATTGTACACAAAGCTGAGGCGCAAGAGGAAGTTGCCCCCAAATCCATTCAACCCAAAGGACTGGTTATTCCACAACAAATCGAGGTTATGGCCATACTTCATAATCACAATGGATGGTGGAACGGAGATAATCAGGTTAATACATAAGAAAAGGATTACTTTAAGCTATTAACTCTACAAATTCCTAATGAGGGATAAGTTAGTCCATTACATAGATTACGATCAGTTGGAACACACTTAAACTTACAAAAAAGCATATTAGTATTATCAATTGCTTTTTAGCAAAAGAACATAGAAATTGATGAAGAGGATAGATTCTATGCATTGCATACATTGACAAGTGTGTTAAAATTATTTTATGGTTATGAATGCTTTTGGATTTGTGAATGATGAATTATGTCTCTTATGGTTTCGAGCTTGTATCAGTTGGACGAGTTGTGGATTGTGGTGGTTCGGGACATTGGGATCCCCAACCCAATGCTCCCTAACACTTTGTGGAGTGTGCAAAAACTCACTTGTGAATGGGGGTCTTATGCTCCTAAGGAAGATAGGAGTTTTGTGTGGAAAAACTCACCTACAAGTGGGGGTCCTACGCTCCTGAGGGAGGTAGGTGTTTTTGTTTTTTAATCACTCGAGCACTTGAGAGGGAAAAGGGTCGAGTGATAAGTGCCCCTGTTATGTAGGACGGCTCCTAAGGCTCATAGAAGCTTAGAGGGGCTCTGAGCTAGTACATTCCTTGTTGACACTGATAGAGTGCAATCACATACAGCCCAATCCCGAGGGATTGGAAGGTTCTATCCTAGGCTGGACAATGCCTTTTTGCAGAATGAAGGGTTTTGTGCTACTCTGCGGAGTGATGGTTTTGGATATTACTATGAAATAAAGTATCTGATTTTTGAATTGCTTGTTATGTGCTAAAGATTGTGTTTAACAAACCCATTTTAAGGGAGTAATAAAAGAAAACTGATTTTATATATCCAAACAATGTGGTAGTATGCTTTTCTAATTAGAAAACTAGGCAAACCCCATCAAGGAAAGTGGGAGGCTTCGATCCTGACAATCGAACGCCTATGGCTAGGTGGACCTAATAAGTTGGGTAACTTTCCAACACTAGTTACAACTGATTAAATCGTGACCCTCCCAATACCGCTAGGATTAGTTACCAAGTTTAACACTGTTTTAGGAGGTCGGAGCTGAGATTTTACCTTATGGGTAGGGGGATCGAGTTACAATCTCCCCCATCTCTCACTCTCTTTGAACCAAGTGTGGTGTTAACCACCTCACTGCTGCCTTTGATTGATTATAAAGTGGTCTTTCTTAGGTGGGTGCTGGATTGTTGTTAGGGGTGACTTGTCCATGCTTTCCTTGTGAAATAGAATTGAGATTCCCATGTTCAAGGCTTCCCATGGGGAGATGGGATGGTGATGTGCATGGATATGAATTTCAATCTACCACTAAGAGGAATCCTCCAGGTATGTTGGAGGAGACACCTCACACATGGTATCAGAGCCTAGGTTTCAAAAGAGCTTTCAATGTAAGGTTAAGTATTCAACGTATAAAATGAATTAATACAATAACCACACTTGTTTGAAGAAAATTGTTGTTGATAATCTTGCACTAACACTAGCATACACATTATGCTCACAAGAACTTAGTAATGAGGAAGCTACACATTTGCAAGATATTTTTTCCATCATGTATCAAGTAGCCTTAGGGTCGAATAAATTCTCATACAGTGATGCTATATTTGAGATAATGGAGATTATATTTATTCCTTTGATTGTATTGCAACCTTATCCTAACTCATGGTACATGAGAGATTTCTAGCCAAGGAATAGGTCACATATGGGGATATATTATGGGTGTAACATCCTTCTTCATTACCAACAAATTGCAAGGTTTTGCCCCAAGAACTAAAATTGCCTTTGGACACTCGCCTTGAATCAATGAGATCAGTGACTCACGAAGATGTTCTTATGCGAGCAAAACCTATGGCCAAGGAAATTGTCCAATAAACAACTATGGAAGAGGCTACACAAACTGTGGTGTCAACATGGCCAATGCCAGAGGAAATGATAGAGATAATACAATCACCCAAGGACCAAATGGGATAGGAATCGGGCAATGCTACTAGTATACGGAAGGATTGGACACCTAAGGGAAAATTGTCCTAACCGTCCTAAAAATCCTAGCCCAAACCAGGTTGGTGGAAGAGGCTGAGGGAACGGCAATAACAACCTAGGCCATGGACATGGAAGAACAACCGCTACCCGGGTAAATACCATGATTGGACAGCCAAGAAATGCACATTAGGTGAAGAAATTGAAAGAGGATCCATTCATGCTACGGTGGAAAGGAAAGGAGTGGTCCATCAATGTTCAATATTTCAATCTTTAGCTACTTACAAGGGTATGCCATTTATAATATTAATTGATTGTGGTAGCACGCATTCCTTTTTGTACCCAAACAATTAAAAGATTGCATCTAGAATCCAGGGGGACAAGGAAAATGATAGTCTAATTGGCTAGTGGGAAGGAAATTGCTTCAATCGAAATTGTAGGGTAACTTCAATTTGAGTTAGACTGAATGGTAGAGTTTGGGCCTAGAAAAGTGCTCAAAAATTTCCAAAAAATACAAATTTCAAGGGAAAAATAAACTCCGTCAAAGGCGGCATAGGCAATTGTGTCGATTTTAAGCAATAGGCAATCGACAGGTTCCAAATGTGCTTTAAAGAACCAAGCAATGGTTGGGAAATGTTTATAATTTCTCAACATGTCAAATGAGACTTCTAGAAGTGCCCGAAAGTGGGCGACCTTGAGATGGTCAAGTAGAAATTTTCAGCTCATCAAACGGAGGCCAGACGCGGAAATGGGAGTGCCCAAGGCCAAGACCAAAAGAGGCCAAATGTAAATGGGCTTAATAGCCAAAGGGGGTGACCCTTTGGGTCTCCCACCCCCCAAAAATTCACACGATTGGGGGGTGGGGGGGTGGGGAAAAAAAAATGAAAGGCACCATGGCATCACGATGACGAAAAATGGGAGAGGGGGGGCTATAAGCCATCTCCCATCTCAATGTACCCATATAAATCGATTGTAGCATCAAGATGCATGATCTTTTTACTCTCCATCACCACTCTTGGCTTCAGAAATGGCTGCTTGGATAGCTTGATTAGAACTTAGTATTTCTCTCTCCTCCCTCTCTCTCTTCCAAGGGGCGGTTCATGTGGGGAAAATCAAGAAGAAGAGTGGCTAAAGGATGCTTGACTAGCGATGATTAGATTGCTCCAAGATCAAGAGGAGGCTGAGGGAAGGTGTTCAGCACTAAAGAATGATCACCAAATGGTCCATTGGCAATCCATATCAATTATTAAAAAACCCACAACACGCGCATAAGTAGTATACCTCATTTTTACAAAGGAAATTTGCTTCTTTTTTATGTTTGATGGTTGAAATGAAATTCATATGGAACAAAAATTTATTTGGATCTTGTTTCCATCATGATTGAGGGCTATGCATAAAAGAAATGCAGAACTATAATGATAAATAGTCACAATAACTAAATTACAACCTGAAAAGTACATTTTTACAGTAAAAATGAAGATTTTGTTGGTTTCGAGTGGGAAAAAGAGATGCGCATGGACTAAAATTCTGATAAAAAACCATTTCTATCATAATCAATCACTAATCATAAATAAAAAAATAACCTATTTTTTTGATAAATAAATAGTTAAAATAGCAAAAAATAGAGAAATTTAGATTTTTTACGACAAATAAATACAAAAAAATATGGATAATGTGTGTGCATGTTTGGCAAGGTTGAGGCATGCCTCAGCTTACCCTTTTTTATATATTTTAATGCATTTTTATTGCTTTATACATCGAAAATGATGAAAATTAAAACCCTACACCTATGCAACAATACAACACATAAATGGTAGGGGGAAAGAAGGGTTGTGGAAGAGTTTAAGTGTTGAAAATGAGGTAAAGTCTAATATTTTGTTTGTGCAAGTCATATAGGACAATCTTTTGTTTAAGGTTAAGGGGCTAGTAGCACGAGATAACTCGATGCTAGTCTCTAGCAATGCAGCAACAACGCATAGATTGAAAATCATTGAAGGGTTGATTTTTTACACTCCACTTTGCTGATTTGTTTTAAAATAAAATGTTTATGCACAATAAGCATCCACTTTTTCATCTTGCATGCCGCATAGTATATTCTCCTGGATGCATAGCACCTATATGCCGAACATTGACCAATGCTGAGAGTGTGAGGAAGTCTTTGCTGTAGGTTAGACAAGCGGTTCCTTGGGGTAAGTTCAATGAGGAAACATCAAGGAAACATCAACTCCTGGATCATTTGATAAATCAAAGAGTGGAGCTTATACGCTTGTTCTTTATGTTGAGGCATCACTTCAAGGGGCCAATTCTCGAGATGTAGAAGAGCTGGAGTGAGGCCGTGGTGTTTTAGCCGAGGGATTTCCTCCTGTATATGTGATACGAGGTATTATACTTATATGTTATGAGATCTCTCTCTAAGGAGTAGGGGAAGGTAAATATGAGATTGTGTCCTATTACAAATGCAGAATCGATATTAGAGTTTAGTGTAGTGTGATCCTTAGATGCTCCTGGCCGCGAGGCTGGGCGGGGTGGTTTGTGTGTCTTAGAGGTCCGGTTAGTGCCAAAGAGCCAATGTCGAGCCCATTTTAGGTCCCAATAGGTGGTGCATTTTTCGGAGTCGCCAATAAGTTGTGGTTTTGAATCTAAGGTCTCTAGCCGACCAAATAGTCAGGTTTATGTCTTCTGACAAGAACCATCAAGCCAAAGTACAAAAAGAGAAACGTGTTGAGAGGGGTAGATGGCAAGCTGAGATTCTAAGGCATTATTCTTCTCAAAGGAGCAGCCCGATACGCATAATTGGTAGTGGTTTTAATAATCCAAGTGTCATAAGAAACCCTTTGAGTGCAAGAGGAAGTCCTAATACTTCCGCCCTTCTAGTCAATCAACCCACTTCAAGTGGGGGTGTAGTTTTACTTACACAAACTACTATTGTCAATCTGGTTGTAGCCATGGCACTACCCATTGCAATTCCAACAGGGACACCGGATTTACCGGCATTAGGAGCACCTTTGCCCATCTTCCATGGGTTAGCAGAAGAAGATGGAGAACTCCATATTAATGAGTTTCAAAAACTCATGTTCAACTATCGAATCCAAGACGAAGGACACTTAATGATGTTCTTCAACATGACAATAAAAGGAAGGGTAGCATTATGGTATCACGGTCTAGAAGCTGAAACCATAACTATCATTGACCAATTCTTCATGGCCTTCCATAGAGAGTTTTCCCCTGAAAGGGGTGGACAGTATTGATTGCATGTCTTGAATGTAACACACTAGGAGCCAAATGAGAATGTACAAGCCTATGCCAAGAAACTAAAGCAAGTTCTTTGTAAACTTGATGCTTATATTCCCATTCCTCTGACTGCACAGTTGCAATATTTATATTTTCTACTTGAATTATATTTCAACATCCAGGTGCAGCTT
The DNA here is from genome assembly GCF_053477565.2 of Lygodium microphyllum. Lineage (NCBI taxonomy): Eukaryota > Viridiplantae > Streptophyta > Polypodiopsida > Schizaeales > Lygodiaceae > Lygodium > Lygodium microphyllum. The sequence goes on along the minus strand of NC_141140.1, from coordinate 163,089,062 downwards.
AGTAGTGTTTCTTTGGCCGACATTGACACTGCTATTATCCAAGCAGAAGGAGTAGAGTCATGCTTGCAAGGAGCTTATGTAGCAAGTGTAAATTGGAATGGTAATAATTTGGCACTAACCAACGGGAGTCAAGGGGACCCCATGTCAAATGCGAATGGAAGAGGGAGTATCATGCCAAATTTGCATGTGTTACCATCTCCTCCCAGTGTGACTATGCCTATGGCTAGTCAAATAGCCCCACTGAATGGTGGAGGGCAAACAACAAACCTGAATATTGTCCCAGTAAGTCAGCAGCTGATTCCCAATCAAGTGATTAGGCCGATGGGACGACAGATAGACGATCGTAGCTATGAGTCAAGTGCCTCAAATGTCATTGATGAAGTTAAGGATATGATGAAGCACTACATTGACATGATTATTGAATAGTATAGACAAATAGCTGTGGATGTCAATTTCCTTAAGAAGCAGCAAAATTTGATAGGAAATCAACACCGTGAAGAGGGTACCCCCTCAAGATTCAGCTATAAGTGGTGTGGTGGTCAACATTTCCCTAGGAATTGTCCAAATGTCAAATGAGATATTTGCAAAAAGTCTGGCCACTTAGCTGCTACTTGTTAGATTAAGATCAGTTCTCTCCAAAAAGGAAGTAAATAGCCAATTCCAGTTAATCATCGTGCACAAGGGAATAATCTCCAGTAAGATGATGGACCAAGACAAATACTGCAAAGAGGAAAGGGTACTGTAGAGGAGTTGCCTCATGGCAATGGAATGAGCCTTATTGAGGCTGTACGTGTCAATGGCGCTAAAACTTCTGATCTATGAGCTATAACAAGAGGTCAAAAGACTAGAGAGGGCAACAAAGGAAATGCAAAACCTGTCCTAGGAAACCCTAAGCAAGATGCTAAGGGAAAGCGAGTCCTGAGTCCTAATATGAAAGGTGGATCCTTAAGGCCTGTTGATAGTAAAGTTGATCGTGAGAAGGATACAGAATTGCCAAGAAAGAAGGTGAACGTTAACAAAGAGGCACCAAATCCAGTCCGAAGACCAAAGGGAAGACTGGTTTAGCGAGAGAAGAGAACTTTGGCTAACCACCATGACTTTGATTTAGCAAGTTCTCTTTTGCAAAGTTAAACCAGACGTGAATCTCCTGCAATTGATTAAACTGTCTCTAGGAGTATGCAAGGAATTCAAGAAAATCCTATGTATGGTGTATATTGTAGAACCTTTAGGCATAGCACGAGTGGGAGAAGATTGGTTCGATCATGCTGAAAAGCATTGTCCTAGGGTTCCAGCATATGCGGATTGAATATTAGTGGAACATGCTATCGTGGACACTAGATCCTCCGTCAATATCATGAGTTCAGACTTGATTGAGAGGCTAGGTCTAGAAATCCAAAAAGATGGCTCCACACTTCTTAGGATGGCTAATGACAATCTAAGGCAACCAAAAGGTTGCATCACTAAAGTCCATGTTACCGTTGCAAGCATGGAATGTTATCTGGACTTTAGGGTGATAAGGTTAGCAGGACATCCTAGCTATCGAGTTTTGCTGGGCAGGCCATGGATTTTACGAACAGTCTGTCAAGTTGATATACCCTCCAATCGAGTGATTTTAGGTATAGGTGCCAATTGTGTAATAGTGGATGCTTACCTTAAGTCTCCTCATAGTGAGAGAGCTCCTTTATCCTCTACTGAACTAGAAGCAATAGATGATCCATCTGGTAGTGAGACGTCATCAAGCGATGGATCTAAAGAAGGATCCACTACAAAGGACATTTATCAGATAGCTTTGAATAAGCCGATAAAGACACAAGATAGGATAAGAGACACGGATGTAATTGAGTTGGACCTTGGTACTCCAAACGATTTGCGGCCAATCAAATTAGGTTCCATGCTTAGTTCAGAAGAAAGAGAGGACTATGTGTCCTTAATTCAAGAATTCCGCGACATCTTTACTTGGAGCTATGATAAACTTAGAGGCATTCCTCCCAGCCTTGCTGTGCATACCATTCCTCTAAAGGAAGGAAGTCAACTTGTACGTCAAAAAGTAAGGCACATGCCTTCTGAACTAAGGGATGGGCTATTTGAGAAGCTACAGAAGTTGCGGAAAGCGGGTTTGATCTTCCATGTTCAACATATTGAATGGTGCTCACCATTTGTGATAAAAAAGAAGAATAATAATCAAATTTGGCTTTGTGTAGACTTTAGAGAGCTGAGTAAGCAGACTGTTAAAGACTACTACCTATTGCCATTTATTGACCAAATTTTGGATCAATTAATGGATATGGAAATATATTCGTTCATGGATTTTTTTGCGGGGTATAACCAAATGGCAATTGCTGAGCAAGATAATCTTAAAACAACATTTATTACTGTATTCAGTACCTTTGCGTACCATGTAATGGCATTTGGTTTATGTAATGCACTTGGTTCGTGGAAAAGAATAGCAAACAAGACCTTTGGTGACATCTCCCCAGAGGAGTTGAAGGTATTTATTAATGACATGGGGCTAGCCACCATAAGAGAAAGACAGTTGATTATTTTGCGGAAGTGTTTTGAGTGTTGCAAACAATTTTACATAGCTCTTAACCCACGTAAGTGGGTCTTTGGGGTGCCTTATGGGTTATTGTTAGGCCATGTGATTAGTTCAGTAGGGATCGTGACTTACTCCAAAAAGATCAAGGTCATAGTCACCATGAGTCCGCCACGTACTCCAAAGGAGGTACATAGCTTTCTGCATCAATAGGGTATTATCGAAGGTTTATAAATGCCCTAGCAGAAAGAATGTTGCCACTAACGAACCTATTGTCCTTTAACTATATGTTTGCATGGAGTGATGCTTGCAAAGTATATTTTGATGATGTGAAGCAGTAGCTTGCCAAAGCACCTAAAAGGGGCAATATGTTTTATATATTTTCAACAGCAACAATGCATAGTATTAGCTATTATTTGGCCTAAATTTGTGAGGAAAAATGGTATCATCTGATAGCCTTTGCTAGTTAGAAGTTGGGCATATCGGAAATTAACTACACCTATACGGAGAAATTGTGCCTACGATGGTATTTGCGACCAAAAAGTTCAGGCACTACATTCTTAATGAGAAGGCGGTTTTTTATACAAAGGAGAAAGGGCTTCAATTGTTGTTAAACAAGTTACAGTCGCTTGATCATTTAGTAAAGTGGTTAATCACTTTGCAGGAGTTTGATTATGAGATTAAGAGCAAGCCACCAAAGCTAGAGGGCATTGTAGAATATCTTGTGGATTTTGGAGAGCCAAAAGAATTCTTGGCTTAAGGAAGCAATATGGAAGTATTGTTTAAGATTGATATAGCTTCTATTCCATCCTTGTATGCTGCTATAACTCACTATTTATCTACAGGAAAGACTGGAGCTACTCTATCAAAATTCGAGAAGAGAAAAATTAAATAGCAGGCTTTAAAATTTGCATTAATCGTAGGAACACTATATCGGTAGGGGGTTTATGATACATATCGTCGATGTGTGATGCCTGACAAGGTTCCATTTATCTTGGAGGAGTGCCATGACTTCGCTTGTGGGAGGTACTTTGCTGGGCAATTGATGGCACAGAAGGCCTTAAGAGCTAGATATTGGTGGCCGTCCCTCTTCCAGGATTCATTTGAGTATGTTAAGAGATGTGATATATGTCAAAGACATGACAGTAGAGAGAATAGGAAGTGCCCACTTACACCTATTATGGCCATCCTTTCATTTGAGAAGTGGGGCATCAGCTTTGTGGGTCCTATTACCCCATCGTCTACTACTCAGAAAAGATACATTATAGTAGCCATTGATTACTTCACAAAGTGGTCAGAAGAACAGGCGACAAGGCAGGACAATGCAAAAGAGACTACTAGTTTCCTACTTGAGCAAATCAACTGTCATTTCGATCCACCAAAGGAAATAGTATCGGACTGTGGAACCCACTTTTTAAATAAAGTTATTATAAGCTTGTGGTAAATCAAGCATAACAAGACGATCCCCTATAATCCGCAAGAAAATGGATAAGTTGAAAGAACCAATAAGTAGCTTGTGGGTATCCTGTCCAAGATAGTCTCCAAAAAGAAATAGGACTGCGATAAGAAATTATATGTGGCAGTATGGGCATTCAATACAATATTTAAATGAGCCACTAGCCAAACCCCATTAAAATTAGTTTATGGAGAGGAGTATGTCTTGCCCTTAGAGATTAAGTTGCCGACCATAAGATTCTCAATAAATCATTCTTTGGGTGATGAGGATGCCCTATTCGAGTGTTTTATGACTCTGGCCCACTTGGATGAGCTCAAATTACAAAGTATGTTGCACTAGGAAGTAGCTAAACATCGGATGAAGAAATTGCATGATCTGAAAGTGAAGAAATATACCTTTAAAAGGGGCAGTTAGTTCTGTATTAAAATGCACATAGGGAGCTATTTCCAGGGGAGCTAGAACCTAGATGGGATGGCCCTTACAAGGTAGTTAGGATAGGTAAAAATAAGTCCGTGGCTTTACTAGCTGATCTACATGGAGTGGAATTTCAAAATAAGGTTAATCTTAATAAGATTAAACCTTATTATTTCTGAGGATGCTAACGCAAAAAATGCATTGCAGGTCCATGCTGGGGTTGACCTGAGACCTGAAGGAGAGCTGAAACTAGTTGATGGGGCGGTTAATTCCTTATTTGGAGCACCCATATCTAGAGAAAAGATATCATCAGGGGAAGCTTATCTGGTGGAGCAAAGGATAGAAACTAATTGAGCAAGAAGACCGAACCTTTGTGTGGGAAATCAAAGTTTTCTGCCATCACTGCTTACAAATTTTGACAAGCATCCCTATTGAGTTTAATGAAGAAGGTGGGATGGAGCCGTCAGTTCATCCTCTAAGCATGTTGAATTTTGACTATCATAATTAGAAATAGAGGAGTTCCTGATGGTTGGCTGTGTAAACCCATTGTGGATGTACACATTATACTTTGATGGAGCGTCCAGGGGCCCTAATAAAAAAGGAATCATTGGAGTAGTTATCTGAGATCCCCGACTTAGAGTTAGAATGAAATTAGTTGTTTATCTCGGGGTAAGATTCACCAACAACATGGTGGAGTATAAAGCCTTGATTATGGGATTGAATATTGCCAAGAAAGGTGGTATGTGGTGGTTGTTAGTAAAAGGGGATTCCCAAGCTGATCTTAAATTAACTAAATGAGACATACATAGTCTGGAATCCAATTCTTTGCATGTATCATCGAACGGCTATGACCCTATTTGATGAATTTGAGAGTGTCTCTCTTTAGCTGATCCCACGTTCTTGGAATCAGTTTGTGGATTCATTAGCCAACTTTGCTTATGAAGAGAACCTCTTCTTCAACTGTGGTCCTAGTCTAAATGTTGCTATTGATAATGAGATAGGCCCTGGTCACTTGTGGGAAATTTTATTAGACCACATGTTATATGGCAGATGATAGTTGGCATGGGTAATGCGAAGAGTGACCGAGACCCACCTACCACTATTATCTTGGACCCATGGGTTGGTTTGACGACATGTTATGCTTACACCTCTTGCTATATATGCAGGATGGATGGGTCACAACTTGATGCGTTTAGTTTAGGGATAAGAGCCCTATTTTTCCCCTTGGAGTGGAGCGTATTTTCATATATCTGCCTTATTCCAAGGAGGGATGGATAGGTGTTGTTCTGCTTGATCTCATTAGGCCAAGAGGGCCAGTTTTGTCAAGTTTTAATGTTTGATCTCATTACACCAAGGGGGCCAGTCAGTTTCGCAGTAACATGATCTATATGTGTCTATGTACTTGTGGGGGGTTTCTTTTCTTATTGGGAACCGGCAACCAAGGCATGAATTCCCAGATTAGGTTAGGTATATCTGGGGGAGGTTTGACTAGTTAGGCATTAAAGATCCGTTTTAGAAAGCAATCCTAGTGACCTTGTTCTTCTGACCTGCTAGGCAGTTGTTCTAGGAGCTTCTGTTAGTTGTGAGGCAGTTAGAAAAGCCTGCTAGAAAAAATATATGCAAAGAAGAAAAATCCTAAATATATGAAGGATAAACAATACAAAGGTGTGTAAAAAGGGGTTCAAACCCCTATAAAAATAGAAAATGAAAAAAAGAAAAACCCTTGAGTAGTTATTCATCGCCTTGCGGAGGCTTGGTAGGTTCCTAGGGATGAGACAAGACCCGAGGCTGATGCCTTGTCTTCCTAGGGGTGGCATCTAGCCGAAAAAATAAAAATAAGAGAAGGTTGGAGCAAAAATAAAAGTGAGCGTCAGAAAAGGATTAACTGTCACCTTGCGAGGGCTTGGTAGATTCTTGGGTACCAAGACAGGACCTGAGGCCGATGCCCTGTTCTCTTTGGATCACTACGCTCAGCTCCCTCCTTTTTACACGCCCAAGTATGGAAAAATAAAGTCCTAAAAGGAACATGTGCTAAAAGACAATATTTCTTGATTAGGATGTAGGAGTTCTCGCCTAGGAGGAGCTCCTAGTTGAGTTGTCCTCAGTTAGGTAGGTAGTTCAGACCACCACTTAGGACGACCTCTCTGGTAGTTCTTTTTAGCTTGGCCGTGTTGGAATAGTTGGTTAGTGACTAGCTTTAGGCTTTCTATCAGACTACACTCGACCTACTCCTCGTGGATTTCATGCCTTGGTTTTGACAGGGGGTAGGGTGAGAGCTATGATGTGTTTTGTTGAGTAATTTTGGTACCAACTTGATGTTCTACGTAGTTGTGTTGATGTGCAGATTTGTTCGTGGGATTCGACGAGTTGAGTCACCCTATCCCATGGTGGCCAATGAGCGGTGGAGTTTGGGCCTAGAAAAGTGCTTCAAAATTGCCAAAAAATCCGAATTTCAAGGGAAAAATAAACTCTGTCAAAGGTGGCACAAGAAATTGGGTTGATTTTAAGTAGTAGTGGGTTCCAAAAGTGCTTTAAAGACCCACTGAGTGATGGTTGGGGGATTTTCATAATTTCTCAGGATGTTAAATGAGACTTCTAGAAGTGCTCGGCAATGGGGGACCCTAAGACGGTAAGGTAGAAATTTTTAGCTCATCAAGGACGCAAAAATGGGAGTGCATGAGGCCAAGACCAAAAGAGGCCAAATGTAAATGGGCTTAATAGCCAAAGGGGGTGACCTTCGGGTCTCCCACCCCCGAAAATTCACGCGACAGGGGGGGTTTTGTGGGCGAAAAAAATGGGAGAGTGGGGGGCTATAAGCCATCTCCCACCTCAATGTACCCATATAAATCAATTGCAGCATCAAGATGCATGATCTTTTTGCTCTCCATTGCCACTCTCGACTTCAGAAATGGCTATCGAATGGCATGATCACAACTTAGTATTTCTCTCTCGTCCCTCTCTCTCTTCCAATAAGCGACAATTTGTGTGGGGATAATCAAGAAGAAGAGGGGCTGAAGGATGCTTGACTGGAGAGGATCGGATTACTCCAAGTTCAAGAGGAGGCTGAGGAAAGGTGTTCAGTATTGAAGAATGATCACCAGATTGTCCATTGGCAATATTAAAAAACCCACAACACGCGCATAAGCGGTATGCCTCATTTTTACAAAGGAAAATTGCTTCTTTTTTATGTTTGATGATTGAAATAAAATTCATATGGAACAAAAAAAAAGGATATTTTTTGCATCATGACTGAGGGCTATGCATAAAAGAAATACAGAACCATAATGATAAATAGTCACAATAATTAAATCGCCTTTTTAGAGTAAAAAAGAAGATTTTGTTGGTTTCAAGTGGAAAAAAGAGATGCGTATGGAATAAAATTCTCATAAAAAACCATTTCTCGGCTGTCATAATCAATCACTAATCATAGATCCAAAAATAACCTATTTTCTTGATAAATAAATAGTTAAAAATAGCAAAAATGGAGAATTTTAGGTTTTTTTAGACAAATAAATGCGAAAAAATATGGATAATGTGTGTGCATGTTTGGCAAGGTTGAGGCGTGAGGTATAACCTCAACTCACCCTTGTTTGTATGTTTTAATGCATTTTTATTGCTTTATACATCCAAAATAAGGAAATTAAAACCCTACACCTATGCAACAATGCAACATATAAGCGGTAGGGGGAGAGAAGGGTTGTGGAAGTTTTTAAGTGCCGAAAATGAGATAAAGTCTAATATTTTGTTTTTGCACGTCATACAGGACGATATTTTGTTTAAGGTTAAGGGGCTAGTAGCATGAGGTAACTCGGCGCTAGTCTCTAGCAATGCAGCAACAACGCATAGATTGAAAATCATTGAAAGGCTGATTTTAAACACTCCACTTTGTTAATTTGTTTTAAAATATATATTTTTTTGCACAATAAGCATACACTTTTGCATCTTGCATGCTGCATGGTATAATCTCTTGGATGCATAGTACTTGTATGCCGAACATTGATCAACGCTGAGAGTGAGGAAGTCTTTGATGTAGGTTAGACGACTGGTTCCTTAGGGTAAGTTCAGTGAGGAAACATCAACTCTTGGATTGTTCGATAAATCAAAGAGTGGAGCTTGTACATGCTTGTTTTTTATGTTGAGGCAGCGCATCAAGGGGCCAATCCCCGAGATGTAGGAGAGCTGCAGTGAGGCCACGATGTTTCAACCAAGGGATTGCTTCCTATGTATGTGATACGAGGTATTATACCTATATGTTATGGGGTCTTCGTCTGAGGAGTAGGGGAAGGTAAACGTTGGACTATGTCCTATTACAAACACAGAATCGATATTAGAGTTTAGTGTAGTGTGATCCTTAGACACTCCTAGCTACAAGGCCAAGTGGGCCATCTTGTGTGTCTTTGAGGTCTAGCTAGTGCTAGAGAGCCAATGTCGGGCCCATTTTAGGTCCCGACATAAACAGCCATACAACTGAAGTAGAATTCTGAATCCTACTACTAGGATACTACGATTGCATTCTGGGAATGGATAGGCTCGAGAAGAACAAAGCCTAGATTCTATGTGTTGAAGAGGAAATAATCTTTCAACAATTGGAAGGAGAACCCGTAAAGGCATATGGAAAGCTAGAAGAACTAGAGTCCCAACAAGTCAAGGCAAGCCAAAACTCAGGAAGGGATTGAAGAAAGGTCAACCAATCTACATGATTTGGTTGAATAAGGTGGAAAAGACTAATGAAGGTACTCTACTTCCTAGATCAATGACTTTGAGGATGTCTTTCTAGAAGAACAGACTCAATTGCCTCCAAATCATGAGGTTGATCATGAAATAAAATTGATTCCTAAAACCGAACAAGTGTCAAAAAACAATCGTACAAAATGTCTATTCTTGAAGCTATTGAGCTTAAGGAGTAACTGAGGCAACTGATAGAGCAAGGATTTATCCGCCCAAGTAATTCATAGCGTGTGTCCTCTTCCAGAAAAGGAAGGATGGAACACTTAGACTCTGCATTGACTTCAGAGGACTAAACTAGGTTACGATAAAAAAAACAAGCACCCCATATTCAAGATAGATGAACTTTTAGATCGCCTACACAAAGCCAAGGTTTTTTCCAAGATAGTATCAAATCTGAACCAAGGAACAAGATATCCCAAAGACTGTCTTCAGCACTAGATATGGTCATTATGAATTTTTTGTCATGCCACATTCGGACTGACTAATTCCCTAGCCACATTCAATCCTCTAATGCAAGACATATTTCGACCATATCTAGATGATTTTGTGCTAGTATTCTTTGATGATATACTAGTTTGCTCCAAATCAATGAAGGAATATTAAGGTCACTTAAAGATCACCCTAGTATCACTCCGTGAAAATCAACTCTATGCCAAGATGAGTAACTGCATATTTCTCATCACTAACGGTATTGAATATCTTGGATACATTTGTTCTGCTAATGGAATCTTTGTAGACCCTAGTAAAGTAAAAGATATCTTAGTGTGGGAGCTTTCACTCAACCGCCAAGACCCATAGACCGCTTATTGTTTCAAGTGTTCCAAGCCGAGCACTAATGGCTACCTCTCACATAGCCGACGCGCCATCCATATCTACAGGTATAGTGAGCTTACCTCCATGTCAATTGAGTTACCTCCTCTCCCGTGCACTCCGGTAGCTCCACGATCCAAGTGCAAGCTTCAAGCAAGCTCCATCCTCAAGCTCCACGCTCCAAGCTCCATAGCCGCGAGCAAGACAAGAGAAGAGAAGAAGAGAGGAGAAGATGGAGAGCTTCTCCTCCCGGGTCCCTCACCCTCACACACTCACTCTCTCACACTCCCTCTCTCAAGCACAAGCTCGAGCAAGCAAGAAGAAGAATAATAATAAGAAGAGGAGATCCACTTTTGGGCACACACAAGAATGAGCTTCTCATTCACTTTTCAACTTTATATATAAAGCCCTAAATCCCTTTTGGGCAGTCATCCCCTTATCCCCGTTTTTACATGGCCGACCATGGCCTAGGCTCTTTTTCCCATTGTCCTCCTATCTTCCTAGCTTCCTTCCTACCGCCCATCTACCTTTACAAATTACACAGGTGAGAGCTCGGCGCTCCTTGATTTAAATCATGATGTGCTTGCGCTCTTTTACAAAAGTATTGACTTATGCTTTTCCTTGTGCGCCTTTCTCCCTTATTTAGGACTTTTCTGTGCTTCTTGTGCTTCCATATGATTCCGTTTCACTTTTGCCTTGGTCTTTGTCTTTTGCTTTAGCTTTTCCATATTTTTCACCTTGTTCATCTAACGGTTAACATTACCCCCCTCCTAGACGAGTGCCAGTCCCATGGCACTCACCGTCATAGGTAACTAGCTTTGGCCTACACTGAAGACATGGGTGGAAGGGACATCGGTGGTTGCCGTGGAGGAGTGTTGGTGGTGATGTGGAGGAAGGTTATTGGGGGCACATTGGTGGCCTAGGTGGCTGGTGGTAGGGTTATTGGAGTTGGTGGTAGGGTTGTTCTTTGTTGGGAATTGCACTGATGGCCAGCACAAGTGTTGGTTTGTTGGGGATTCTGTACATGACAATTCTTGGTGGGCTTGCAGGATGATAAAGGATAAGAATCTAGAGTTGGGTGTTGATGAAGAGCGAACGACACTTTTGTTGGAGTCTTCAATACCTGCAATTGAAAACCTCTCATAGGTGGTCTCTCCCTAGGGATAGTGCTAGTCTTCTTTATCGTGCACAAGATGTAGTTCAATTAGTTTGGGAGACAAGTCGAGCTCTAACCAAGCTGAGAGTATTGTCCTACACTTGAGGACCCAAACTGTGTATATATTTTGGTGCAGATAGTATGTGAGTTCTCATACATACTTAGATATTACGTAGTTAAAAGACCACGGGCTAGTTTCTCGTAACATGTGGATGAAGCAAAGGTGGTCATGTTGAGAAGAAGTACACGTGAAGGTGTATAAGACATCCTTTGCATTGTGACTGCACGACGTATCATAATTCAACACAAGGACACTGCACTGTCGGTAGATGGTAGCTATTGGACCTGCGTGATGAGGACAGTGTACTTTTCATGGCCATTCGTGCGGTGCTTACCACAATTGATTGCAATGGTATTAAGGCAGAGTGTAAGAGGGAATCATGCAAATGGGACAGGGTGAGAGGTCTAACCATAGGCGAGACAAGCTCCCTAGGTATGTCTTGCCCTTGATGTGCCCTAAACACTTGTGGGTGATGCTAAAGGGCTAGGGGACTAGGGATGGAGCCATCCGACCAAGGTCACTAGACGTACCTAATTTGAGGACCTCTAACTGATGTGCTGTGATCGTGGGGTGCTTCGTATCTTTTCATTCTTTTCTTTTCTTTTTTCCTTTTCTGTTTTCTTTTTTGTTTCTTTTTCTTATGCTTTTTTCTTTCTTTCTTTCTTTTCTATTTTTTCCTCTCTTTTTTTTTTTTTGACTTGCTTGCGTACAACCATTGCATTATGCTGAGGCTATCAGCCTTTCAATGGGTTGGGAAATGTCAAGCTTCGAAGGCTCAGGAAATGGATATTACAGTGATGATTGTGCCCTAGCCTCGTTGTTAGAGAAGCAGTCATTGAGATGGGGAGATACACTTGAGATATTGCAACCCTCTTTGTAACGTGCGATGTTGGTACAATTGGGGTTACAGCTGCCGTGAGTGCCTGGCATAGAGTGTAACCCAGAAAGAGGAAGTGGTTAAGATCACGCTTTGGGCCATGCGACGTGGGCACTTGCACGAGTGATTTTTTATTTCGGCAGCGTGGCTTTGTCGCAGCTCTTTGTGGGGTCAGTGGTCTTGTGGTGACTTGGGCATTGAACACTTTCACACAAAGACTTGCATCATCCTGCATCCACTTGTCACTTCATGAGAGTACATGCACGGCATATGTCACAACTATAATAAACAAGTGCAATGCAAGGAGACATCACTTATCTGACTTCCATGGTGTTGACTTAGATACTTATCACTTGCACTTGATTAGCTTTTTCATTTGCTAAAGACATGAAATATATTAAACGCAGATATGAAAAGTTTGTACAATTGGGAAACATATCGGCACTTAACTATTTAAAGACAAAAAGTCATGGCGAGGTAGTATTTGATAAGCCTTTTATACAAGATGGGGCTACTCTATTTGTACGAGGCAGAGCGAGTCTAGGTGGTCAGCGACTGAGGTTGTGTTGGTGAGGGGCTCCTGTGAGGCTGGGTGGAGAAAATGTTAACTGGGACCTGGATGGTATAGTCCCTGGCCGCAACTGTTTCCAAAATGCTTTTAAACAATGCGTCAAATTCCTGCTTGTCCCGAGCTGCCCTCTCCTCTTTCGAGCACCTCGTGCCCGAGCATCTGGTGGGAGCCTACACGGCTGGTGTTGCCACACCCGTGTGCTCCCTTGATCCCTCGTCCTCTTGGCTTGGGGGGTTTTTGGCCAGCATCCTGGGCAGTGTCGTTTAGGGCCTCTTTTCGATGCGTACCTCTTTAGAGTAGGCACATAGCATTCTGGTGGGGGCACTAGTGCCTTATGCTCTTTCTGACAACGGCAAAGAGCTTCCTTGCATGCCAGCTGCACTATGTGGTCCATGACTACTACCGTAGGGGGACCTGCAAAATGCGAATCAAGGATTAGGACTTGAGGCAAGATAAAATTATTCGCATAGAAGGGATTATACAGTAGGCTATCAAGCGCATATAGTGAGGAGGGGAGAGGTGAGGCATGCAATGTTTATTGTAGAGGGATGGCCCCCATGATGATGTTTGTTTTGCCTCCAGCCATTAGCAGATCTTGGCTCATGCTAAGTTGCATGGACTGGTTGTCATGGAGTGGGGCAAGGCTCATCCTCGGAAGGATAGACTGGAAAGGGGAAAAGGTGTATAGAAAGGGACGATACCCTGTCTACACCATCAGAGTTGTTGGTCAAGGCTTCCTATGGCGGTAATTCCCTCCACTTGGAGGTGGGAATGGTCACACAACTTCTAAATGTGTGGTGAGAGGAGGACCTGAGGAGCTTAGTCTATCAAACCCAACTCTTCTCCCTGTGCTTGACTATCATTGCTTGTGTGTGTTGATATTATCTATACAAGGTCAAAACATTCATTGTTTATTTATGTACATGTTTACAAATCCATGTCACTTCACGAGGATAAAAACCAATTGTAGAACTCGGGATTGTACTGGAGTGTGGCACATGCATCCAGTACTCGTGGTAGCCTTCTTAATAACATCAGGTATTTTGCAACGTCAAGTATCATGGTACCTTGTCCGAGTCTACTTGCAACATGTAGCTCCTCCTCAGTAAGAACCTTATCAGCCAAAGAGTTCTCTTGGCTAGTTCCAGCTAAGTCTATACCCTGAATAGCAATCAGCACTCGAAATGAAGTTGGCACCACATAGGTTGGGTCTCTTTGAGACCGCCATTTGGCCAATCGCTCTTCTGAGACTGTCATGATTTGGGCTCCTAGTTCGGCCATTGCAACGCGGTTTTCAAACCAACATTATTCAAATTGACTTTGACCCTCTGATTGTCGCTTTAGTTACTCTATCTCTAAGAGATTTGGTTGGCAAAGCACATCATTGAATGTTACAGTTAAGCATAGTTCGTCGGCTTCCTCATCAGAGATGAGTCGCATGAGTTCATGCAAGAGCTTGTCATAGTGCTCATCAAGATGTTCTTGCTCTTCCTAGGATAGGGAAAATGGCAAGTATTCTGCAAGCTGCTCCTTAGGGAATGCGCCCATGTCTGCCAGGATGTAGACTCATGCAAACACTTTGAGCTTAGCATTCAACTTAGTTAAGCATTCTACGACACTTTTATGTTCAACGAGGGCTTGCTCGGTTGCTATCTCATGCAAGGTCCTAGGAGTTTTCCTAGGCTTTAGCATAGCTGGGGGCTCAGGCCTAGATGAGTAAGATTGGTCAACGCTAGGATTTCTTATGCTTTCGGGGTTTCCATATTTCTCCTGAGGCTTTGTTATTGCGTCATGGTTCTCCTTGGATGTGACTGGTACAAATTTGTCACCCTGTTGTGACAGCATTGTATCCACTCTTGATTGGTCAATGCGAGTTCATTGTCGGTGGATTGAGTGTTGAAAGCAACCATTGATGATAACAGCTGCTTTGATTTTTCAAAGCACACGGATGTGTCTAAGGTTTCACCACTATTAGGAGAGACATCAATGGGTTCATTGGTGGATGGACTCAATGCTTTATTCCTCAGCTCTCTAGCACTCTTGCTCTCAATGTTCTTGGGGTCCACAACCACCTGTAACTATTGTTTTTTTCGATGTTTTCTCCTCTTTTTCTTGGTCAGTGAAGGTGCATCTGTCAATGACTCAGGACCTTGGACTAGGTGAACCATTGATGTGCTTGGTTGGGCCTCAGTATTCTCTTTCTCTAGTGTGTCCTTATGGGACATAGCCATGGCTTGCTGAATAGCCTTGCTAGGTTGTGAGGGTACAACTGCCTCCCTTTTTGGAGACTCTAGCTCTTCCCTTCTATTGAACTCCTCCAGCCTAGGTTTTAGGCACTTTGGAAGTGCTTGAGTTGTCAATGAAGTTGGTTGCGACACCTTCTCCACAGGTAAACTACTAAGGACACATTCTGCAAGGGGCATTGTCATGGCCAAGGGTTGTGAGACAGCTGTGATCCCTGATTGGAAGTAGTAGCAACTAGTTTAGTGGACTTGCTACTACTGGTGGATTGCGGTGTCAAGTCCTTAGGCCGATTGAAAGTGGTCGTGTTTTTTGTTGCCCTTAGAGAATTCACTTGTGTAGATCAAGTATCAGTTGAGCTAGCCATGGTGGATTGCACAGGCATATCCTTAGGTTGAGAGCTAAGGGTGGTGTCATGTCCTGCCTCTTGGACATTTGGAAGCTCTGATGTAGGTAGAGATTGGGATTAAGTAGCCGCACTTGACGACTGTTGTGCTTCCTGTGTCCGTTTAGGGGAAGAGGGTGTAGGAGACTTGGGACTCCTAAGTGGCTTTGACACTGCTAGGAGATTTGCTCGTGGTTGTTAGAGGATTTTGCTATTTGCTTTGTTGAGAATTTAACCTTGCCATGAGCAATGTTGTGCCTATGATGCCTGCTATCCTCTTGGGGAATTAAAGGCTCCTTGGGCACTAGTGGCTTTTGCATAACCTCAATGATTACATCTGATATTTGCTTGTTAAGCATGCTAGGCTGAGGATCTACCCTCCGATTGGTCCCGTTTGGTTTCTTGATTTCGACCATGAGGGGCTCGGTGTTAACAGTATTTTGAGAAGGCTGCAGAAAGCGCAAGTGCTGGATACTATTTTTTGGTGGATTACTATTTTGTGGAGCTTCATTGTATTACTTTGGGCACTTGTGTATTACTTTTTACTCATGGACATCATCAGACTATCATGGTTGTATTATTTTGTGAGAGCCGAGCTCACTCACTCCCGTGCACATTGTATTTATCACCCGTATTTGTATTTGTCGCACCCGCATGTGTTGCGTGGGTTGCACACATGTAATTGTGATTAGAATAGTGTAGGCTTGGTCTATTTAGGCTAAGGTTCAAGCATGTTTCAAGGATTGACCGGCCTAAAGCCCACTATGTGGGTAGGATGCCCAAAGGGGATGCAAACCCTAATTCACAGTTGTGGAAACCCTAAATGCAAAAGGGGCGCAAACCCTAACCCTAACCCTAAATGCAAAAGGGGCGCAAACCCTAACCTTAACCCTAAACACAAAAGGGACGCAAACCCTAACCCTAACCCTAATTCTATGTCTATATAAGGGTGGGAGATCTCAGTTTTATTCACCCCCTTTGGCACATTCATGCTGCAAAAGCTCTGTTAGTGCAACCATTCAATCTTTCTATTCTATCATCTTGCTTCCATTGTGTTGAGAGTGACTGAGAGGGAGAGAGTGAGAGGTGTGTTGAGCGAGGGACTGAGGGAAGGTGAAGCTCTTCATCGTCTTCTTGCTTTTCTCGTCGTCTCTACTAGCTCTTCGACTCGTTGGTGTGCTTGGTGGTGGATGAGAAGGAGCGACGGCATCGGATCATGTTGATCGTGGTCATGGAACTATCTTCGAGCCTTTGAAAGGTAAGTTAGGTGAGTTCACTACAACTCGAGCTAGTCTTGTGTTGTTGCTTCCTTGGGTTGGAGAGGAGAATGCTTGGTTAGTTAGAGCGGAGCGTGAGAGACAAGGTGAGAGATTGTTGCCAACGTGAGTTGCAGCTTCTGAAAGAATAGAAGTCCGTCCAAAGTCCCGACTGTTGGTGCGTTTGCCTCAACATTTTGGTTCCGTTGCCGGGACCTAGGATGGTGCAACCACTGAGGTTCTCACACTCCCACCGTGTGGCGGAATAGGAGGCTTGTGCATGGGCATGGATAGGATCGATGTGGTTCCGATCGTCCGCATTTGTGGCTAGCTTCCGAAACCCATGCGTCTAGGTTAGGAAGGGCCAAATCGGAAGGAACTGGTTTGTTGGATTGATATTGGAATAGGGTAGAATAGAAGAAAACACAAACCATAAACTCAAAAACACAAAAACACAAGAAAACTCAAAACTCAAAACTCAAAGCTCAAAGCGCTCTTCTTGTTGTTGGACATCTTGTGTGGGAACGTTGGGAGATGAGGGTTCATCGTTCTTGCTTCTGTCATTGGTTACATACATGTTTATGGTTGAGATCTAACCAAATATACTGCTTGCCTTTGTACTCGTCTTCTAAAATTCTTGGCTTGTGAGGTAGAGGAAGGAGAAAGCAAAGAAGGCCAAGAAGAAGTAGATAGAAGATGGTTGGGAAGAAGAAGAGATAGATGAAAAAAGGGGTGAAATAGAAGAAAAGGAAGGGCAAGAGGTAGTGAGGAAGAGAGCTAGAAGAAGAAGAGTAAGAAGAAGAGAAGAAGAATACAAGAAGAAGAAGAAGAAGAAGAAGAAGAAGAAGAAGATGCAAGGATTGAGATAGAAGAACGATAGAAGAAGAAGAATAAGAAGAAGATGCAAGGATTGAGATAGAAGAACGATAGAAGAAGAAGAAAAGAGGAGGATAGAAAAACAAGAGAAGAAGAAAGTAAGAAGGAGTGAGGAAGAAGAATAAGAGAAGTGGAAGAAAGAGGGGAAGAAGGTGAATAAGAAGAATAAGAAGAAGGGGATAGAAGAAGATAAGAGTACGAAGAAGAGGAAGCGTAGGAGAATATGAGAAGTTGAGGAAGAAGACTAGGAGAGAAGGGAAGTGGAAGTAGTTGAGAAGGAGAAGCGGATTAACGAGAATAAGTAGGGAAGTCGGCCAGAAGGGTCGGTAGGGGAATAGGAAAGAGATATATATATATATATATATTTTTCTCTTTTTTTTTCTCACCCTTGCTCTAATACATCAACTCGCACCACCTCACTTACTCGCACCACCATCCTTGAACCGCCTAGGGTTTGCACAATCTTACAACTCGCACCACCTCATTTGCACTAAGTCATACTCATTCGCACCACCTAGGTCATACTCATTCGCACCACCTCATTCGCACCACCTAGGTCACACTCATTCACACCACCTCGTTCGCATTTGCACCACCTCATTCGCACCACCTAGGTCATATTCATTCGCACCACCTCATTCGCACCACCTAGGTCATACTCATTCGCACCACCTCATTCGCATTCGCACCACCTAGGTCATACTCATTCGCACCACCTCATTCGCACCACCTAGGTCATACTCATTCGCACCACCTAGGTCATTCGCATTCGCACCACCTCATTCGCACCCACCTAGCACCTTATTCACTCGCACCACCTCTTATCACTCACTAGTACCACCCCAACCCTAATCCCTCACAAACCCTAATTATCACTTGCACCAATCACCCCTCACTCATACTCCTCTCTCACTAATCCCCCACTTACTTCTCCACACTCATCTCTCACTCATCCCTACTCACTCATCCTCTCTTTACTCTCACTGACATTCCCACCCATAGTCTCTTAACCTATGCCTTAAGCTTCACTCCTACTTGTTTTACTCACATTCTAAATTTGAACCTCTTGCTTTAAGTATTGGTATCAAGTGCCGTCCTTACTTGCCATATTGTCATCATGACCTGGTTGTGATACTTGGCGGAATTGCTTGTCCCCATGCACATTGTATTTGAAAGGAAGAAAGCTTGATTTCATACTTCGTGTGTTTTTCTTTAAAAATGGAAACGATGAAGAGAATGTGTGTATTTGACCAATATTGAGAGAACCCTTTAGGTACTTTTCACTCCCACTCAACAACTCAACAAAACAACCAATTCAGACGTTCTGAAACATTTGAACCATCATTCACTGAGGACCATTGCTAAGACCTAGGTTAACCTCTCATTGATTTAGTTGTATGCGCTTGCGAAATGGCAAGGTGATCCTCTCTCCTCCTAGGGAGCGGAGCCCTAGCCCCGAGACTCTTACTGTCCCAACAACCTTCACAATGGATGAAGCAACATTTTTAGACTCTCTTCCACAAGATGTCCGAGAGTCCTTGGATAGCTACCAAATAGCTGCACGCTTTGATCGTGCTCAACTCTCCCCAGCAGACCTTGAGGAAAAACTCAGGATCCTCAAAGACCAAGGAACTAGTACTTTTAGCAAGATCCTCGAACACACCATGGACACAAAGCAAGAACTTTTGAACATGAAAATCGAATTGGATGGGATCAAGCACATGTTGCTGAATGCTGGAACATCAGGATCATCCACTAATACTTTAACGGACCTCGTTCAACGCAGGCTCTTTGATCATACCGACTTGCTCACTGTGGGAGCTCACATGGCTCAAACACTACTTACTGGGATGGGTAATACACCTGCCCAACGAGACCAAGCCAAAGTTCCCCTAGTGGTCAAGCAAATTGATAAGTATCGTGCTGGCGACGACCCATACAGCTTCATAGAGCAATTTGAGCAAGTTTGCGAGGCCAATAACCTTATAGGCAATGCCAAGCAGGCCCAAGCCTTTGGGCTTTGCATGGGCGAGAAGGGTCGTACTTGGTTTACTGACCTCGATCCAGCTGAGAATGCTTCCTTCACAGCTCTTAAGACTCTCTTCATAAAGCAATTTGCCGAGGCAGGCTACGGGGACAATTTAATTGTCCAACTCATGAATATTGAACAACACGACGAAGAGAGCATGAGAGACTATGTGTCTCGATTAAAAGGCCTCTACAAGAGAATCCCACTAGCTAAAAAACCAGCTGCTAAAGCAGTCACGAAGGCTTTCATCAAGGGTATCCGTGATGAAAAGATCTATGAGGCACTGGCTAGCAATTCCGTGCTAGATCGAGCAAATCTCAATGGAGTCTTAGATGAAGCAATCCGCATAGAAGACCTACACAAGGAGAGAACTCGCGACAAGAAAGGAAAAAGCCTAGAATCTGAATCCCAATCTAGTAGAGGCAAACTTGAGATAGGAAACACCCAGACTCAGCATCTCATGGCTGATGTGATGAAATAACAGCAAGAGCTCTTAAAAATGATCGACTCATTCAGGCAGTCTCGACCGTACCGACAAAACGTGCAGTGCATACATTGTGGCGGTGATCACTTGCCATCCGAATGCTCTCGACAGAGTAGGACCTGCACAAATTGTGGGCGGTTTGGTCACGAAGCTTCTACTTGTAGAGCACTTAGGCGGCTTCCCTATGCTGCAACCTATGCAAATCGTGGGTTTCCATACCCCAGACCTCAACAGATGGCTCTTCTTGCTCCTCCTGACCATAGACCTGTAGCTCCTCGAGCTGACATTAACCCATCCGGCATCCCACAGCCTCCGGGCCCTATCATAACTCACCCACCTAGTGATCCCCCTGTCCACTATGTTGAAGAGCCCGTTGAGGACGATGATTATACCAACCCATTTGTCTCTTATGACGAAGAAGGAAATGTGGTGCTCATGGACTATAGACCAATCCCAATCATGATGTTGGGACGGGGTCGAGGGCACGGCTTGATACAACCCCGTGAGACTCTTGCCTGCTGGACTTGTGGCCAAGCTGGTCACATCTCCACACGTTGCCCACAAAAACACGAACAATCAAAGGAGAACGAATCTGATCAAAGGTGTCCTGAGTGTGGAATCACTCACATGTATTCCGATTGCCCAAAGCGGAAAGCTAGCTCTAGCAAAGCTATTGTTCCCATTGTTCCCTTGACTCTCTTTGTAGTAGAAATGCTGAAAGATGAGGATGTGATTCCCATTCCGATTAATGCCATTACCCGAGCACAAGCTAAGCAGGGTGGCGTCAGTATCCCTGGCCCATCTCTAGTTACTGGCTCTATCATTGGAAAGAAGAATGCAAAGAAGAAAACTAAGCGTGCTGCTCTCAAACTCAAGAGTGACGGGGTGACTTCAGTTCCCGCAGTTGCCTCGAGTGCTGAGCAAGCCACGTCTGCTCCACACACAGAAATGGTTGCTTCAGCCAAAGTAGGTGAATACCCCGATCCTGAGCATCAACTTAAGTTGATTAGCAAAGTAAAGAATTGGGTGGAAGAGGCTCAAGCTGAGATTAGGGCTGAAGAAGCCAAGGATAATTTGCAACCACATGGCATCAATAGCATACTTCCCTTGGCCTCAACAATTGGCCCTAACACCTTTGGACGACCCGCTACCGACCTTGGTGCACAACCACTTGCCCAAGGTCAACCAAGGAAGTTACAGTATCAGGAAGTAGGCCCTGGGTTGCTAGCTACCTTAGCCTCTACCAGTGTTTCCATCCCATTGGGCATGCTCTTCAAGAACAATCCTACCATTTGGACAACATTCAAGACTTGGATTGATGGAAGCACCGAGACCCAGCCTATTGAGGACGACCCCCAACATCCATTGCCTCGCTCCCCTCCTACCCCCGTCCTCGGAGCTCTTGGAGTTGCTACGTTCTGGGAGGGTGCTGAACAACATGCAGTACTCCCTGTGGAAGCACTTGGTGATTCCACGAGAAGAGGCATTATCGATATTGGAGCTGGTGTCAACATCGTGAATCAAGCAGTACTTAAGACGTGGGGCAACCCTCCAATTGAGCCTGTCCACTTTAATCTCACCGTCGCCGATGGTTCTAAGGTCCGACCCTTGGGCGTGTTGAAGGACTGGCCGGTGAAGATCGCTGGTGTTAAGTTCTGTGTCACATTTGTAGTCATGAAAGGCGTTGACTATGACCTATTGCTTGGCCGACCCTGGATGCGTAATGCACGACTCATTGAAGATTGGGGCAATGGTCTAGTCTTTTTAGGAAATCGTACTGAGGCTGTACGCATTGAATTGGATAGCTGGAAAATTACCTCAGTCGACCTAGATGCTATCTCCAGCCTGTTGTGTGGTGACACCATCTGTCCCCCAACCCAGAAGCCCTTAAACAAATATATTCCATGTTCGGAAGATGAGCAAGACTAGCTTCATATTCTTGCTACCTTGGAGTTGCCCTTCACGGAAGAAGGAGAGTACAAAGAAGCTAATGAACGTTTGAGTCGACATAGACTTAAGGAAGCCCCTGTAAACAAGCTCGATATTCCTGATGAACTTCCTTCTATGTCGTTGTTGATGATGCATGCTGGACCATCATGCACATCTAACCATTTGCTCTCCACCTTTCTTATTATCCACCGCAAGTCATCTCCATATTATCCTCAGGCAAATGGCCAGGCTGAGTCCTCCAACAAGATTTTGCTTAATGTGTTGACCAAGACTGTTTCTGCTTCACGCTCTGATTGGGATAATAAGCTTATGGCTACCCTTTGGGCTTATCGCACTGCCTTCAAGACTGCAACTGGCCAAACTCCATTTCGACTCACCTATGGTACTAACACTGTTATGCCAGTTGAGTTTCTCATCCCCAGTTTTCGCATTGCAGTACAGGAGCGTTGGGAAGGCACTAGTGCTTGGACCAACCGCCTTGTGGAGTTGGAACGTCTCACCAAAACTCGCCTTTTGGTCACACATGCTCTCCTTGCTGAAAAGGCCCAACGTAAGGCCTGGTTTGATCGACATGTGCAGCAGCGTTCCTTTGATAAAGGTGACATGGTGCTCTTGTATTCACTTAAGGGCCATAAACAGAAATTGAAACTTTGCGGCCTAGGACCGTATCGCGTTCATCAAATTAGCAGGACGGGCAATGTTGAGCTTGGAACCCTAGAGGGGAAAGGCATAGGACATTTTAATGGCAGCCGCATTACGAAGTATTACCCCCCAAACCATTATTTGCATGAACGCCCCATGCACCCTCCTGATGTTCCTGTCAGTGCGGTCATGGTGGCTGAACAAACCTGGTATGAGCAACTTGAGCAGAAGGCAGATGCTCATAAGTTGGCTTCATCTAGCACCACACAGAATTCCTCTTCATTTTTTAATGTACGAGCTGTTTCCATTTCTTTACTTGACCCTGAGGATGACCTTGTCATTCCCCCGGCTTTCCTTCGAATCCAGTTGACTGCTGCCAAGCAGGTCACTACTGACGCTCTCATTGATGAAGGTTCTGACTTCAACACCCTTCCATATAACCTCTGGATGGATTTGGGCCAACCCACCTTGACACCCACTCACACTAAGCTTAACCCCTATGGTGGCCAACCTTACTCGCTCTTGGGTAAATGTAAGCTTTTGCTTACTATTGCAACTGAGAGCATCCCTCTTCTTTTTTATGTTCTTCCGAACCGCGAAGATGTGGGCAAGGAATTTCTCTTGGGCCGACCTTTCAAGTATCAGGTTCCATGCACTATCAACTATGTTGATCAGCGCATTACATTGCAATTCCAGGTGCCCATGTAGTTTCTGCTTTCAGTAAAGGGGATCTTTCTGTGGGGCCAACGCCAATTCCTCTTCCCACCCCTTCTCAGTCCGGTAGTTCCTTATTTCATCAGTTGCTGCAAGCCCAACATCACCATGCTACTCTTGTTAGTCGTGCCTCAAAACCCACGCTTATGAAGTTTCCTCACTTCCAGTGGCGACCTCGCCTCCCCTCACCGCCTCCATTTCCACCTTCACCACCCTCAAAGCCGTTGCATCGGCAACCGAGTCGACGTCGTCGAACTCCTCCAAAGCCCACAATTTCCTTGTGTTGGGTGGCACGTGCTCTCTTGGAGGCTCATGGCTATTACCAGGGTAACACCTACATTTGGATTCCCAAATGATCTAACTTCTCATCTATCCCTTTTTCTTGGGCTTCGTCCACCGTTCCTCCAGGCTGCTCGAAGCGCAGAATGTCTTATCCGCGGGTTTCTCATTCCTTCCTACCTCCAGTCACCCCGTCTCATGATGAGTCAGAATCTACGCCCCATTCCGCTTCCCTTAACCAACCACCTCCTAATAAGAAGTCATTTCCACTACCTTCCTCTGTCTCCTCATCTCCATCTTTCGCTCCGGAACCCCCTCCTGACCCTCTTCTCACACCTTCCCTTGGGCCCTCACCTTCCTCTAAGGCATCCTCCTCTTCCAATCTCTCTCGGCCAGTCCACCAGTTGGATCAGGCAACCCAAGCTAAACTCCAACATGAACGCGGGGACCCGGTTCCACCTCATCTTCAGATTAGTTCCACCGCTCCTGATCCCCCTTCTAGTCTAAAACCTCTGCTCATTTGCCGCTCTCTTAGTGGCATGGCTGCGGACTTGGCCACGAAGGACAACTCCTCCAACGCTAGTTGGTTACTCCAATTCAATTCTATGTTTACCACCTTTGCGAAATTGTTTGCTATGATTGACCTCGGCCTTGCCGACAATGAGGCACTTGAACTTGCTACTCGATGGAATCCCACGTGGGAGGAGCATGAACATCTCTTCCGCAAAAGTCTCTTGGTGCAGGCTAAGTACGTCAAGACTCTTTCTCAGAAGCGTCTCCAGTCCTCTCGATTAATCTCTTCTTATGCTCCAGTGACCAAATGTGTTGATTCCGCCGAGCTTGCAGCTCTTATCACCAAACAAGCCACTTCTAGTCTTTTCTTACGCCTCTGGTATAACCATCGGCTTGAGATTGCTTAGGCTGGCAGTCGTCTGATGACCACTGCCAAGCAACGGCGCACCATTAGTAACCTTCGGTCTGATCATACATATCATTCTCCTGTTTCACTCCATGCCATCATTTTGGCTCGTGACCTAGAAGTGCCTTCCAATTTGCAACACCATCCCCTGTTTAATAAAATTCTAACGGCGGAAGAACTACATGTGGCTAGTCGCTTTGCTGGTCCATGTCTCCTCACAGATATTACCACTTATTTGCGTGGTTTGGCTATGCGCCCATTTGACCTTGATACATTTGCGAAATTGGAGTATAACCCCAACTTTTACGCTTGGTGGATGTCCATCCTTTCTTCATTTTCCCCGTCCACCTAGTTGTCTTTCCATTTTCTTTGTCCATACTTCATCTTCTTTTTCTTTTTCCTTTTTGTGTTGCCCTGTCATCTTTTCCGTCCTTTGTCGCTTACCCCTGTAAGCTAGGAAGCTTGCTAGGTCTTTTTGTTGCAGGAGGGCAATTGGCAATCCATTTTGGCATTATTTTTATAAAAAGGCAAAGGTATAGTTTGACTTTTATATTTTGTGTGATGGTTAGCTAGAAATTTCTCAAGATGTGGTCTTATCTTTTGATTAAGCAGATGACAGGTTCACAGTTTGAAATGTCTACAATGTCGACATTGGTGGCTGTCAAGGATCATCATTATGAGGACAGGGGAGTATTCACTATGGAGCAATGCAAGGAGTTTGGTCTAGAGACCAGCATATGGAGTTTTGGGGCCTTGAAGTTTCGTCAACTTACCAACTTGGAGAATATTGTCAACAGGTATCCTAAAATTGGGGAGTTGGTGGCTAAATGTGGGCTAACCGACTATATTAGAGCAACCAATGGGCCTATTCACTTTGCCAAATCTATAACTTTGTTCAAAACTACGATCCTAAGACTAAAACAAGTAGGATGAGCTACTGGGATGAAAAAGAGCAAAAAGTTGGGGAGGTAGCACTTACTTCTAAGCTGATAGAACAAGCCTTAGGTCTTTGTCAAGGGTCAAGAGGGCATGGTAATGCTAGTAAAACTCATCTAGTGGATCAAAGGTGGGAGGGTTAGCCTAATGTTACTACTGGTGGTCTATTGTTCTCTGCCATTGAGGAGTTGGATCTTAGAGCCACTGCACAGGTGTTTCACCATTTGTTTACCTACAACAAAACCAGCACTCGTGCAGGGAGAATACCCAAGGACTTCATGGAATATATCTTATCACACAGGATACTTGATGAGGATTTAAATAAGTTTTGGATGGATCAGATTTGTGAATCCCTTGCCAAGGCACATGAGACTCTTCTTAAAACTCCTGAAGGGAGACTCACCACTACTGAGGCCAAGATATGCATGATAAATTACGGTGGTGCACTCAGTAAGGTCATCACCACAGCCTTGGGACTCTCCGAGCCCTTTCAGGTGACACCCGCAGTTGCTGAGATGGGTCAACTGAAGGACAAACGACCAAGGGAGGAACAAGAGCCAAGTGTTGAGAGTTCACTAAAGAAGATGGGTCAAAAAAAGAGTAAGCAAGGAAAATTTAAGACAGAGCACCACGTAGCGATCGAGGAGTCGCTAGAGAATGCACAACACTTGGGGGAAGCTCTCCACAAGGAAAAGGAGAATCAAGCCACAACCATACAGGAATCATCCATTAAGGACATGAGAGGGAAGGAAGCCTCCGCTCCACAGGAAGTTGAAGAAGACGTTGCTAGGAAACCTGGAGATTCTGACAAAGGAAAGGGAAAGACTCAAGGAAAACAATCAGTGATTGGTCTAGGAGATTTTCAGATGCTCATGACCACTTTACAAACCATGCAAGCCCAGATAAACATGTTGGAACATGGTAGACAGAATGAAGAAATTACAGTCACTTCTAGTGTAGAGAAGCTTGCGATCGGATGAGACTACCACTAGTTCAAAAGTTTGCACAAGAAGGACATCAGCGAATTTGGATGGTCTTACCACATTAGAGCTCTTATGTGAAGAGTTGAAACATGACAAGGATCAAGCAATTCTGGAAAAATTGGAATTACAAAAGAAGTATGAGGCAGAGAGATCATCTCATCAAGAATTTTTGAAACACTCAGCCCAGCAGTTACACGACTTACAGACTCAGATTGTGGAGAACAATAAGGAGATGGAGGGGCTAAGGGAACAGTTGCAAGAAGTTGAGGTCCTGAGGAAAAGGGAAGAAATTCTCTGTGCTCAGGTTGCAGATCTTGTGGTTCAGTTAAAGGAGGAAAAGGCAAGGACATCAACTCTCACCAGAGAGTTGTCAGAAGCACATCGGACTCAGACGCAGATGAAGATAGCCTTTACAGGGTTGCAAGATACAATTGCAATGAGTCTGACTACTGCTGTCAATCAAGTCAAGGAAAAAGCTAACAGAGCTTACGAGGAGATGTTACAACAGCTACTCACAGGCTTGGCTCATTCCCTTCACAAGGAACGCCAGTTTAAGCTTCATGCAACTGCCTATCAACATGCACTATCATTACAACAGGGGCTTTATCATCAGGCCATTTGCACTTTATCATCCAAAAGCACCGATGATGTGGAGGAACTCAAAGCTCAATTGGGAATTGCTACTGGTGCCTTAGCCGCTTTTGACCAGGGTAAGGAGCTCATGTTGTTGACCTCAGACCCAACTAGCAGCCAGATGATTGATCATTTGCATGACATGGGCTATAATGATCAAGAATTGAGGGATGTAGAAATGATGCAGCCAACATCTACTGAGCCATGTGACTTACAATATGAGACACTTGTTGAAGACCCTATTGCAGTAGAGCCTTTTGAAGATATGGTTCCTTCTGAGGATTATATGGATTCTCAAGATTTTGATGAGCAGGAAGATGAAGCTACTGAGGACATGCAGGTACCCCCAACAGTGTCGGACAAGGAACTTGAGGTCCAAGAGCGCTTTGATAGGATGGTTCACGTTCTTAGGGCTACCCCTCAGGATGTGCCAGAGTATTCCATTGACATGCAAGGCATCGAGGCACAGAGAGAGGATCTAGATGAGCCCATTAAGACCTATCATGAGAAGCAGACGAGGGAGGAGACCATCATTTTTTATTTCAATGTCTATGGAGATGCCAAATTCAGAACACCCTTACCAGTCAGTACAGTGCAAAATCTTATTAAAGTGGGAGAGAATATTGCTAAGAAGTGGTTGAAGAAACAGGATAGGTCGGCTTTGAAAGGAGCTTGTAAGATTCCCAAGGAGAAGAACAAGAGGGAGTATCTCACCGAGAAGCCACGAGAGGTGTGGAAGCTTCAACCAGAATGGCGATATCCTATCCTTGAAGCGGATGAAATGGCCCATTCCGCCTTTTGCTACTCAAATCAGAAGACAGATGTACTCCATTGCCCCTATCCGAGAAGGTATGGCAGAAACTATGATGCTGAGAAGCATGGCAGGCATAACTTTCCCAAAATTCCCAATATCAATGCTCCGCATGAGAGTGATATCTATCACTTCCAGTTGCGTGATGTGCTACCCTCTTTTGACAATTTCCTTAAACTCTACTCAAATTGCCCCGATCCTGCCTTCATAGTCACTTGCAATTATCTCCGCCTCATAGTCAAGCTGACCGCATTGCCATGGCAAGACTTCTTCTTCGAGCTGTATTATTCCCCTCTTACTGTGTAGCCTTGCTTAAGGATATGGTGGATAGCATATTTGCTCGGTGTACCCATCCTTTTTATCCAGAATCACCCATTTATCTCCGAACCTTTCTTAAGCCATATCTTTTGAGCAAAGCGTGTCTTTCACTTACCTTGCAGCCACTTCCTGAGGAGTGACTCCCTTGTGCATCACATGATGAAAAAAAAAAAGAGAAAGCAAAAAAGAAAAAAAGAATATATATATATATATATATATATATATATATATATATATATATATATATGCACTCACATGCACTGCACTGCACCTAGGGGTCCTCAAGTTGGATGCGTCCAGTGGCTTTGGTCGGCTAGCTCCGTCTCTAACCCCCTAGCCCTTTTTCCATTTCCCCACACATTTGCTTAGGGCACATCAAGGTCAGGACATACTTAGGGAGTCTCGGCTCGCCTACGTTAGACCTGTCTCCCTGAGTCACATGCACTTTTCATTTCTACTTCATTTATCTCAGTAACACCACATCACCTCAGGTCACCTACCACATGTGGTTGATCCAGTGGAGAACCATGCGCTTCAAGAATTCCTTTATCTATCCCACTTAGGTGTCTCCCTTGCATCTTCAACAACAACCTTTTTTTTCTCAGTACCTACCATTCTTTCCATCTTCATCAGATCAAGCTCCCTTGCTTCCTCATCATCGAGCATCATCATCAACAGAAGCACCCATGGAGAAGTCTTCTACCTATGTATTAGACTATGTATGCACGTGCACTCACTATAGTATTTGCACCATAACCTATTCACGGTTTTGGGTCCTCAAGTGTGGGACAACACTTCAAGCTTGCCTGGAGTTCGACCCATCTCCCAAACCAACATCATCATATGTCCTGTGCACGATCAGAAGACTAGCACTTTTCCCCTAGGGAGTGTCTGCACGTGAGGTTTTACTTTGCAGGTATTCGAGTTGTGGAGAATCATGCGCATCATTTCTACATCAACATTGCATCTCCCATCTTCTACGACCTCTATTCCATTTTCCAATGACCATTCAAGTTCTATTCATCAAAAGGATCAACAGTCAAGTGTATCTTCAGCATAGCCAACTTTTACAGGATTTGTCACCAGCAACACCATCAATCTCACCATCTACCACAATTTGAGCAACATCATTTGTACCACCCGCAGCAGGCAACATCCTCATCTTCAACAACCACCATTCTTCATCAGCCACATCCATTTCTTCTCCATCAGGACTACTACTTGATCAGGACCGTTCCCAGCATTCTGCGTCTTTGGTGCAAGCTACAGCATGCTACCTACGACGTGAGTGCCATGGGACTGGCACTCGTCTAGGGGGGAAATAATGTTAACAGTATTTTGAGAAGGCTACAGAAAGCGCAAGTGCTGGATACTATTTTTTGGTGGATTACTATTTTGTGGAGCTTCATTGTATTACTTTGGGCACTTGTGTATTACTTTTTACTCATGGACATCATCAGACTATCATGGTTGTATTATTTTGTGAGAGCCGGGCTCACTCCCGTGCACATTGTATTTATCACCCGTAGTTGTATTTGTCGCAGCTACATGTGTTGCGTGGGTTGTGCACATGTAATTGTGATTAGAATAGTGTAGGCTTGGTCTATTTAGGCTAAGGTTCAAGCATGTTTCAAGGATTGACCGGCCTAAAGCCCACTATGTGGGTAGGATACCCAAAGGGGGTGCAAACCCTAATTCACAGTTGTGGAAACCCTAAACGCAAAAGGGGCGCAAACCCTAACCCTAACCCTAATTCTATGTCTATATAAGGGTGGGAGGTCTCAGTTGTATTCACCCTCTTTGGCAGATTCATGCTGCGGAAGCTCTGTTAGTGCAACCATTCAATCTTTCTATTCTATCATCTTGCTTCCATTGTGTTGAGAGTGACTGAGAGGGAGAGAGTGAGAGGTGTGTTGAGCGAGGGACTGAGGGAAGGTGAAGCTCTTCGTCGTCTTCTTGCTTTTCTCGTCGTCTCTACTAGCTCTTCGACTCGTTGGTGTGCTTGGTGGTGGATGCAAAGGAGCGACGACATCGGATCGTGTTGATCATGGTCGTGGAACTATCTTCGAGCCTTTGAAAGGTAAGTTAGGTGAATTCACTACAACTCAAGCTAGTCTTGTGTTCTTGCTTCCTTGGGTTGGAGAGGAGAATGCTTGTTAGAGCGGAGCGTGAGAGACAAGGTGAGAGATTGTCGCCAATGTGAGTTGCAGCTTCTGAAAGAATAGAAGTCCGTCCAAAGTTCCGACTGTTGGTGCGTTTGCCTCAACACTCGGTCACTCCACTGTTGTTGACTCGAGACTTGGTTTTTCGTTTAGATATCCTCCTACGCTTCTTTTCTCTTGATACGATCTGGCCTTCAATCGACAAGGGAGGTTTAGCAAGGGGTTTTGGCACCCAAATCCATCGGTTACCTGCGTAATACCCTTGAGCACGTAGCAATGCTTTGGATATCCATCGTGGCATTGTGCTGACCCTCCATCGATGCCTTCGTCGATAAGGCTTGGGATTCTTTTGGGGTCTTCTACAATATTTGTAAGTCCAAAGCCCATCCTTGGCATTGTCTCTTGACCTTCTTGTTTCAGGCATGGCCTTACTCATTGGTTCTCGTTGTTCGACATATGCTTGTATCAACTCTTGCAACAAGCCCTTGCTCTCGTTAGTAGGCTTGACTCTTATATCAGCACCTTCCTTGCCTTTCCCTCGAGCTTCGATGAGGTCACCCTTGCTAAAGGTCATGACTATCCTTACACCCGGTAGTGTCAGGTGTATCCTCTGTGCTACATAGTCAGCCTCACACTTGGTCGCCCTTTTGAAGGGTCTTCCAAGGAGGGTTCCCTTCTCGCAATTAGCACAGTTTGGAGGAACATGAAATATGATAGGCAAGCTTTCAGTTTCAATTGTCGCAAGGATTTTTCACTTCCCTATGAGTGCTTGTGGGTGTCCCCCATAAGGGCTAAGAGCTGCATTAGTCGGTGTGAGCTTTGGTTAGCCTAGTAGGGTCCATGATTCAAAGGTCAAGATATTAAAATATGCTCCTTCATCAATCAGAGCATCGATAGTATGCTCTCTCTTCGCGGTGAGTTTGACCCTAAGATAAGCAGGTGATACTATGTCTTCATCTTTCGAGTCTTGGCTTGTAAATTTAAGCCTTCTGACAAATTCCCTTGAGTCCCCAATTGCACGAACAGATGTGGATTCTCCACTGGTGTCTTGGATTATCAGTGCAGTGCTATTCAAGGAGCATCTATCGTCAGGACTGTCATATCTAGTCATTCTCGCTATTGTAGCTTGATGTTGTTGCTTTTCACTTTGACTAGATGCAGTCCGAATGCAACACGTACATGTTTTTGCAGTGTGGCCTTTTTGCCCTTGTTGGCTAGATTGGCCCATTGAGGTTCTAGGATCTCTGCTTGTCTTTGTTCGGGTATGGGCTTTTGGTTGCTCTTTTGTAAGTGAGAATCCATGCTCGTGTAGAGCCATTACTACACTAGGGTCCAATTTGGAGGACCTGTCACGGTGCGTGTTTTCTCTCCAAGCTACTTGGGGGAGGTGCGGAGGGGGCAGATCCCCCTCTGCGGGGGTCCGGGGGGGGCAGACCCCCCCGGCCTGCAAGGCCGTTACGATAAATTCCATACGTGATTTGAAAGACCATTTATAGCCAAATTTTGAACAACTTGCTCTAAGTTTCAGCCCAATGATCGATCTATGATATGGTTTCAACTCTATATGGTCTCTCGGTCCATTTCACTGTCTTCAGGTTAAAATTTGAAAAAATCTAGATTCAGCCCAACAGGTCCGAATTGCAGAGGCTGAGTGCTCGATTCGGCCCGTCCGAGGGCCTAGTAGAAAGGCCGAATGTAACTGGTCCGAATGTCAAATTCGGCCAGTCTGAGTCTGGTTGTCTGAGGGCCGAGTGGGCCGAGGGGCCAAGTCAGGTGGGCCGAGGCTGAATTTCAAAGTTGATCCGAATGCTCAATTCAGATGGGCTGAGCAGTGGTGGGTGTCCGAGTCGAGTGGGCCGAGTTGGCAGGGCCGAGGGCCAAATTTCCGAGCGATGGTGCGAGGGCCGATTCTGGGACTCGTGTCAAGATTGTGGGAGAGAAGGAAGGAGTCTCACTTGTAGCTTTCTTGCTTGCACAATGGGGGAATACACACAAGGGTGGAGGCTGAAAACAGTTTTTCTCTTCTTAGTTGTGTAAGCCAAAAAGAAGTCTTATACAAAGAAATAGAAGAACCCTATATTAGGGTCTCAAACCAAACTCAACTAACTAAGGTGGCATACTAACTGAGCCACGAACTAGAGTAGATAAGGATAGCTATCATGTAGCTATTATTCATGGGCAGTGTACCAACCGCGTTTGCAACTGACAAGTCGGTGACATAAATACACAACGGTCACCCTGGCGTATCACGAGTGGAGCTCAATATCTCAACAACTCGGCCCAAAATCGTCGTCACTCGGACACGCCGAGCAGGGTGCGTTTTTTTGCCAGACTTCACGAAATTCATTGTGCCGAGTGTTGGAGGCCTTCCCCTTGGTCGAGTAGCTCCAAATCCAACCTACTCATGTAGGGGAAGGTGTAGAATTACGTGGGCTGGGCAAATATCTCCCCAATGGCAAGATCAAAGTGGATCCACTCAACGAAGCTTTCTTTCTCTCTCTTGCTCACTGAAACCCTGCAATGCACAATGTGGCCTTTCTTGCCACTCTTGGCCCCTTATCACTCTGTCCAGGCCTACACTCACCTCAATACTGCTTCCCTGACTAACATTTAACCCAAAATTTCATTTCTTGCCCTTCTTTTCCCTGTTTCAGCCTGTTATACAACAACAGAAAACCCTACTTTTCCCTTAATATTGAGGTGAGGCCTGCACTCACCTCAATATTGCTTCCTTACTAACATTTAACCCAAAATTTAATTTCTTGCCCTTCTTTTCCCTGTTTCAGCCTGTTATACAACAACAAAAAACCCTACTGTTTGCTCCAACGTTTTGCTCCTATCCTTCCTAAATGCAAGAAAAATTTATAAGAAAAATACCTACACTACTCCATCATGCTTTCCCAAGTCCAAAACAACAAAAACCTACTTGCTAAGGAGATCGAATACCTCTTCAAACTCCCTCGCTTCCTACCTATCAACCTCAAGTATCGGTCCGAGGAAAACCCTACTTCAATGCTTGATTCGAAGCGTGCAAGCGCTCAAGGCTTGAATCCGTTGGTCCTAGCAACGGAACCAAAATGTGGGAGCTTTCGCTCAACCGCTAAGACCCACGGACCGCTTATTGTTTCAAGCATTCCAAGCCGAGCACTAATGGCTACCTCTCACATAGCCGACGTGCCATCCATATCTACAAGTGTAGTGAGCTTATCTCCAGGCCGATTGAGTTACCTCCTCTCCCGCGCACTCCGGTAGCTCCACGATCCAAGTGCAAGCTTCAAGCAAGCTCCATCCTCAAGCTCCATGCTCCAAGCTCCATAGCCGCGAGCAAGACAAGAGAAGAGAAGAGAAGAGAAGAAGAGAGGAGAAGATGGAGAGCTTCTCCTCCCCGGTCCCTCACCCTCAGACACTCACTCTCTCACACTCTCATACTCCCTCTCTCAAGCACAAGCTCGAGAAAGCAAGAAGAAGAAGAAGAATAAGAAGAGGAGACCCATTTTTGGCCACACACAAGAATGAGCTTCTCATTCACTTTTCAACTTTATATACAAAACCCTAAATCCCTTTTGGGCGGTCATCCCCTTATCCCCTTTTTTACATGGCCGACCATGGCCTAGGCCCTTTTTCCCATTGTCCTCCTATCTTCCTAGCTTCCTTCCTACCACCCATCTACCTTTACAAATTACACGGTAAGAGCCCGGTGCTCCTTAAATCAAATCATGATGCGCTTGCGCTCTTTTACAAAAGTATTGACTTGCGCTTTTCCTTGCGCACCTTTCTCTCTTATTTAGGACTTTTCTGCGCTTCTTATGCTTCCATATGATTCTTGGGGCGCCTTCGTCTTCCGTTTCACTTTTTCCTTGGCCTTTGTCTTTTGCTTTAGCTTTTCCAGATTTTCCACCTTGTTCGTCTAACGGTTAACACTTAGAATGGCCAATACCTAAGATAGTAAAAGAAATCCGAGGATTTTTGGGACTAACAAGATGGTATCGAATCTTCATCAAGGATTATTCCCTCATTATTGCATCCTTGAAAAATCTTTTGAAGAAAAATATAGTAATCATTTGGACCATTGAGCGTGAAGAAAGCTTTGATAAGCTTAAAGAAGTTGTAACCACTACATTTGTACTAAAACTCCACTTCAATCAACCATTTGAGGTGATCGTTGATGCAAGTGGACTTGCAATCAGTGGGGTGCTAGTACAAGAAGGAAGACCAATAGCCCATACTTCTAGAAAATTGAAACCTTATGAGCCCAACTATGGCACTCATGACCTTGAGTTACTCGTAGTAATCCATGCCTTGAAACTATAGAGACACTATCTATTGGGAAGGAAATTCACTTTAGTGACAGATCATAAAGGTCTTAAGTGGATCTTCACCCAAGCTAACCTAAACATGAGGCAAAGAATATGGATAGAGATACTGCAAGAGTTTGATTTTGAAATCAAATATCGTCCAGGGAAGGACAATGTTGTTGCCGATGCCTTAAGTCGAAAAGCCTTTCTTAACAGCATTGTAGAAGTTTGAAGCTTAAGAACCATATCCATACCTGATAACCCTATACTTGAGCTTGTACGCCAAGCTATTTCTCAAGATAAGGAATATGAAGGACTCATGGCTAAGATACTTTAAGGAGGAAGCTCTAACAAAGAAAGGTCTAAGATTAAGGATTATCGTGCTAGCAATGGTTGTCTATGTTACCATGATCGTCCTTGTGTCCCAAAAGGACCAAAAGTGAAGGCCAAGATCTTATGGGAAGCAAATGATAGCCCCATTCCAAGACATCCGGGGTATGCCAAGTCACTCAATGCAATTCATAAGAGCTATCACTGTCTAAGATTAAAAAGGGATGTATTACAATATGTAACTCAGTGCTTGACTTGTCAAAGAATCAAGGTAGAAAGGATCAAGATGCCCAGAGAGTTACAACTCTTGGACATTCCACAAATGAAATAGGAGTCAATAAGTATGGACTTGTTGTTGGATTACTTACTGCTGATGGTGGCTATGATTCCATCATGGTAGTGGTTGATAGATTGACAAAAGTTGCACACTTGATCCCAGTCAAAACAGCCTATAACTCATCTACTTGAGTCTTTATCGAAGAAGTATTTAGGTTACATGGATTGCCAAAGAGCATAATCAATGTGACCGAGACTCCAAGTTCACCTCTAACTTTTGGACTTGTCGATTCCAAGAAATTGTAACATAGCTATGCTTCAGTACTGCTTATCATCCTCAAATTGATGGCCAAACTGAGAGGGTGAACTAGACCATTGAAGATATTCTAAGATCTTATTGTGGCAAAGAACCAAAATGGTGGATTGAACATTTACCTTTGGTGAAGTTTTCTTATAATACTACCCTTCAACAAACAATCAAGATGTCACCATTTCAAGCCTTGTATGGGCAAGAATGTCGTGCACCTCTAAACTTCTCAGATCCCACTCTCAAGGTAGAAGCTTCTAAGGCTATGCTTGAAGAGATGGACCAACAAATCCAATTGATCCGACATGACATTCAAGTTGCTCAAGATCCGCAAAAGTCCTATGCGTATCTTGAAAGATCCATAAGAACATTCAAGGAAGGTGGCATGGTGTTTCTAACAGTAAGGCCTGAAAAGAGCTCATTATCCTTAGGGAAATACAAAAAGCTTAGTCCAAGGTACTGTGGACCATATGAAGTAATCAAAGTAATGGGAAGGCAAGCCAACAAGCTTAAATTGCCACCCCATCTCAAGATTCACAATGCATTTCATGTAAGCCTATTGAAACCTTATGTACCAAACCTCAATCATGTGCTTAATGACAAACAAATAGTCATGCCTACCAAATGAATTTTGGAAATGCAACCCAAGAAGATTTTAGATATAAGGCAGAAACCTTTAAGAATATGAATCCTAAGAGAGCACCCAGTACAATAATGGAAGGATTATCATGAAGAGAATGCCACTTGCATCGATGAGGCAACCCTTATGAAAGAATACCCCTAGTTTCTCTCGAGATGAGGACGTCTCGATTTCTCTAAGGAGGGAAGAATGTAATATCCCCATTACTTAGTTTATTTTAATAGACAATTTGTGTATACATTCCAAAATTTAATTTATGTTAAAAATAAAATTACACATTTTTAAATCTAGCTCTAAATATGAAGATAATTGTTATTATTAATGAGGTATTATATGCCATATCATGGAAGAAAGACTTCGAAAATCCTCCCAAGACTAGCTTATTAAAACTATGTTTGTAGTATAGAGCAACAAAAAGAACTAGCCTAGTGGATAGTCACTTGGTAGTTAAGTGCACTTGGGTGATGACACTGCCGGGATGGGTGACCTCTTGAGAAGATTTTCCTACAAGATAGTGGGAGCTTCCCACATGCAGCTAATGGCGCTAACGAAGCCTTCGTAGCCCTTTTCCAATTATGCCAAGGCCAAGATGCCAAGGTCTATGCCTTGGTCGCCGCCTTAGAGTGACAGTCATCTGATGACACAACATGCGGTGCTCGCCCATATATTCGTAAATTTAAACTTCATGCTTCAAAAATGGAACCCTTTCTTTAACATCATCAATGATATCATCAAAAATGCTTTTTAAAAAATGTTCTCTCTTTGTCATCAATGATGTCGTAAAAATGCTAAAAAGCAAGTGTCCTCTCTTTTACCCCCTCACCCCCTCCCCAATGTCACATCAGGAGTACACACACACACACAAAATCGTGTAGAAGTCTCTCTACTGTTGACGTGATGAAGCTATGTTGTAATCAACCAAGTTTCTCTCTCTCTCTCCACACCTACATGAAAGCACTACCCAAATCCATCAAGCTTCTTCCATGGCTCCCAAGAGACATCGAGTTGCTGAGTGAGGTCACGCTCAGAGAGCTCCCCAATGCAAGGAAGTAGTCATTGTTGTACACGAAGCTGAGGCACAAGTGAAAGTTTCCCCAGAATCCATTCAACCCGAAGGACTAGTTATTCCACAACAAACCAAGGTTGCGGCCATACCCATAATCATGATGGATGGACGAATGGAGATAATCAAGTTAGTACATAAGAAAATGATTACTTTAAGCTATTAACTCTACAAATTCCTAATGAGGGATGAGTTAGTCTGTTACATAGATTACAATCAGTTAGAATGCACGTAAACTTACAAAAAAGCAAGTTAGTATTATCAATTTCTTTTTAGGAAAAAAACACGAAAATTGGTAAAGATGATAGATTCTATGCATCTCATACATTGACGAGTGTGTTTTAAAAAAATTATGGTTATGACTACTTTTGGATTTGTGAATGATGAATTATGTATCTTATGATTCCGAACTTGTATCAGCTGGACAAGTTGTGGATTGTGGTGATTCAGGGCATTGGGGTCCCCAACCCGATGCTTCCTAACACTCTACGGAGTGTCAAAAAACTCACCTGCGGGTGGGGGTCCTATGTGCTTGAGGGAGATAGGTGTTTTGTGTGGAAAAACTCACTTGTGGGTGGGGGTCCTATGCTCCCAAGGGAGATGGGTGTTTTTATTTTTTGATCACTCGAGCACTTGAGAGGGCAAAGGGCCAAGTGATAAGTCCCCCTGTTATGTAGGACAGCTCCTAAGGCTCAAGAAAGCTTAGAGAGGCTCAAGAAAGCTTAGAGAGGCTCAATAAGCAACACACTTCGTTGCACATCAACTCGCTCTAATCAGAAGATCATTGCTTAAATTACATAATAGGGAAGTTGAGCATCCCAAGAGATTAAGAAAAAACACATCTAACCTATGAGGCTAACTAGAGTAAAAGTCCAATAGATTTGGATTAGACCAACTTTCATGACAATGTGATCCATAGACACATCAACATTAGAAAATGTAAAAAAGGAAAGAAACCTAAAAGCATCACCTATTCATCACATACCTTAAGGAATAAGATTGATTCTAGCAAACGCATACAAAACCCTAGGCGTCATTGTGCCTATCAAGCCAATAAGGATAGTAAAGTACATAATAGGGAAGCTGAGCATCCCAAGAGATTTTTTAAAACAACACATTTGACTTATGAGGCTAACTAGAGTAAAAGTCCAATAGATTTAGATTAGACCAACTTTCATGACAATGTGATCCATATACACATCAACATTAGAAAATGCAAAAAAGGAAAGAAACCTAAAAGCATCACGTATTCATCACATACCTTATAGAATAAACTTGATTCTAGCAAACACATACAAAAACCTAGGTGTCAGTGTGTCTATCAAGCCAATAAGGATAGTAAGGTGATGTTTGATAGCACCTCAAGTGCTTAACTTACTGTGCCAACCAAAATCAAGGTAAGAAGGGTATTTCCTAAGAGAACCAATTTCAACTTTTGTCCACTTGCTTGGCCTAATAAGTTTGATTGAGGCATTGATAACTAGAGAAGAGCTAACATAATGCTTGATTCAAGCTCAAACATTGGACATATGGGGCTTGACCCCACATGTTTCCTAGTAGATATCCATAACCTCATTACAGCATGACCACTAGATGAGAAGAAAGCATATAACAATACCAATGGAAGAAATACTAGTAGACATGGCAATAGAAAGAAGGCTAGCTAGGGACATCTTGTAGTAATTGGTTAAGTTAACATGAGCGTAGAGGTTTGATGTTTTTAAAAAGCAGACCGAGAAATAAAAAGTTTAATGAATCCTAGGTCTAGTAGGAGGATTTAATCTTGAAGAAGAAGTCAAGGGTATTGAACCATCATACACAAGTCTTATACCCTGAAAACTTCTAATCAACCAGCTAGTTGACAAAATGAAAGCAAAAACTCATATTGCTTCAATCTTAACCAAACTAGGAGTGACGCCAAACTTAAGGGGGTAATCCAAATTTCAATTTTCATAAAGAAGGTTGATAAGTACAAAGTAGAAATGATAGTTGGAGCAAGTTTGTGAGGCTAATAACCTTTGACATGCTAACAAGAAAGCTTAAGCCATTGGGCTATGTTTGGTACAAAAGAGTAGAACTGGGTTTATTAGTCTTGATGATACCAAAATGAAAAACTTTAACATGTTGAAATAACTATTCATAAAGAGGTTATTTGAATTACGATAAGTAGGAAATGTTATCGTCAAACTCATGAATATAATTTTAAAAGGCAAAGAGGAGATTTGAGACTACATCAGCCATGTGTGTAGTCTTTATAGGATTGATTCTATGATCTTCATAAATGGGATAAAAATAAGGAACTATCCAAAGCTCTTGTGAGAAACTCTAGCATGAGAAATAACAAATTGGTACATGTTTATGAAGAGGCCATTAGAGCTAATGCCTTATTCAAAGAAAGGAATAGTAAAGCTATTCAACTAGTAGACATCACTGCAATTTGCAATGAGAGAGCCATTATTCATTGTGAGCCAACAATATGTAATAAATGTGAGAAGGGGAAAGGGAACAAATCTCAATCAAAAGGTGTCAGATCCTAAGATGAAGCTGGTAAAGCAACACAATGAATGGAATAATTTGGGGTTATCTCAAAGCAAGGAAAAATATTAGGACCCAAATAGAGAGTCGATTGAAGATCAAAGATGGAAGGGAATGGAGATAAGGAAATGGAAGTGGAGATGAACACAACACATCTTCTCTGATCCTTTTATAGTTTTTGGTACCCATGGTGTCATGAAGTCTATCTACCATAATCTGAGGCTAATCCACCACATTTCATTATTACTGCATCGCTACTATTAGCACTAATGGCCTCTTTAGCTAGCATTCTATGAATACTAATTTTGGGCCACAAATCGTGTTCATTTTGCACCTACACCTAGCACATGGTACACATGGATGACTGAACCTACATAAGTCACTCTTCAATAGCACATTGTCTTTCAAGATGGGCATATCCTATGCAGCTTTTGGTGATATAGATATTGGGTTGTAATCTAGATTAGGTAGAGCTAATGGTGGTGGAATAAGCAAAATTGAAGGGGGAGGGGGCCAGAGAGTAGTTTAGGAGGTGCCACTAGTAAGGGCGGCAACGAATCACAGTGGAGATGGTGGTACTAGAGCTAGAGGTCCATGTGGTTTTAGTGCAAAGACTAAGGAATCCAGTGAGTGTAGAGGTCTCCTACAAGGATTTCTAGCTAATTAGGCACCGTTCTAGTGCACTATTTGCTATGGATGATCATGCTCCACCCTTGTCACTGCGAGCTACTACTCTAGATGCTCAATTTTCTCATCCTACTAGCTAGCAACATGAGTAGATGTGTATCATGTGCTTGGTTGTTAGGGCATCTACTTGTGTTATTCCCCCTTTGAGTTGCTCCACTTTGGTGCATAATTTGATGTCATGCTCAACCTCTTTTGCCTCTATGTGCTAGTCCTTGGCCTCCTCTTCGAAGTTCTTTTACAAGGTGTGCTTCTTTGGGACGGTATTGAGATCAGCCAGTAGGCTTGGGTGTGGAGTGTTGTTATTATTGTGGTTGTAATTGGGACCAAGTTAAAAGAAGAGGCAACACCCCATTGCATTATCTAATCTAAGGTTTTGCATACCAATTGTAAGATATGCTTATGAAGTACTTGGCATCTGCATCATCTGCATCACCACCAACAGTTGGTGATGCTCATTTTGGAGCACTTCAACTCACTCTAGAGCCTCTTCTCACTATTGACAAATCAAATAAGTCTAGGGCATAGCTTCTTTCGAGAGCTTCATTGTCGCTGAGAGGACTGGGTTCTTCCTTCGTTCTTCCTTGACTACATTCTTACCTTTGCCAGCTAGGGCTATCACTAGGCTGATTCCCAGGTTGTGCCAAGGGTGTTCTCCCTTTTCTCTTATATCTTCAATTCAAGGATGGGAAGGGGTCTAAGACCTCCTCTACCTCAAGCTACAACATCTGTGACAACCAAACTAGGAGACAAAGTTGCTATTGCTTTGCCTAGCTCTGTGGGCACACCTTGAGGAATAGGGATTAGGGTGAATGTTACAGTCTCTTGCTGAAGTATGACTATTGAGCTTGAAATAAAAGGAGAGGTGGTAGGGGCAAAAGAAGAGGAGGTGGTGGCTTTTGGAATAGCAGTCGATGGGGTAGGGGACATCAAAGTGAGCTAGATCGGAGGTTGGGATTGGGCATCGACATCTAGATCATCTTCTAGATGTGACAACACGAGAGTATCAACAAGGAATAATGATCTATTAGTACAATCTAGAATTTTTGTAGTGCTTCATCCTAGGCACCACGTAGTTTTTCTTAGAAACTCACTTGCAACTCCTACAACACCTCTAGATATCGAGGTTACGAGTTGGTTGGATTGGAGATTGTAGCCAATTGCCCATGCAGGAATGTGGAAAAAATTTTTGCCCACTAGGTTTGGTTCTAGAAGGAGTCCATCAAGTCAAGATGGACCTCTTGATTAACTTGCAAACATCGCTATTACTCTTGAAGCTCCTACTACTAGAGCTGAACCTTAGCATGTAGGGCTTCATTCTCCTATTGCATTTACTCCATTCATTAGAACCTACTATTGCATCTACTAGTCTTGGCAAAGTCCTCCTGAACCTAATATTACATATGCTAGTGTCGGCAAAGTCCTCCTGCCACATAGTTTAAGCGGGCAATGCTAGGATAAACTTTTTGAGATGATGATTTTGGTGGCAGAGGCGGGTTATGCGATTAAGGTGGTTGTTGAAACCACTAGATGGAAGTTGTAGCACTAATGGCAATCTACTAGCTAGCTCTCAGGATTCTTCCTCTTTGTTGCGCTTTTGGCCTTGGGATGACTAAATTAGTAGAGCACAATGATACTAAAGTCCATCATTCTTTGGTTGGAGCTAGAGGGTGTGTTAACCCCAACACGAAGAAAGCAAAAAGAAGTGGAAAAGACGCAGGGCAAAGGCGGGAAAAAGGTAGCCCGACTGAAGAAAGAAAAGGAGAAAAGGCCAAAAGCGCAAGGGCAACCTTAAAAGTCCAAGGCAAAGGCAAAAGGGGAAAGGCGCATTTTAAAATAAAAAGACGTACCCTGAAATCTTGTAAAAGAGCGCCGGGCTCTCACCCGTGCAATTTGTAAATGTAGACGGGCGGTGGATAGGAAGCTAGGAAGATAGGACAATGGGGAAAAGGGCCTAGGCTACGGCCGGCCATGTAAAAAAGGGGATGACCGCCCAAAAGGGATTTAGGGTTTTGTATATAAAGTTGAAAAGTGAATGAGAAGCTCATTCTTGTGTGTGGCCAAAAGTAGCTCTCCTCTTCTTCTTCTTCTTCTTTTTCTTGCTTGCTTGAGCTTGTGCTTGAGAGAGGGAGTGTGAGAGTATGAGGGAGTGAGTGTGTGAGGATGAGGGACCGAGGAGGAGAAGCTCTCCATCTTCTCCTCTCTTCTTCTCTTCTCTTCTCTTCTCTTGTCTTGCTCGCGGCAATGGAGCTTGGAGCTTGGAGCTTGAGGATGGAGCTTGCTCGAATCTTGCACTTGGATCGTGGAGCTACCGAAGTGCGCGGGAGAGGAGGTAACTCGAATGGCATCAAGGTAAGCTCACTATACCCGTAGATATGGACGGTGCGTCGGCTATGTGAGAGGTAGCCATTAGTGCTCGGATTGGAACGCTTGAAATAATAAGCGGTCCGAGGGTCTTGGCGGTTGAGTGAAAGCTCCCACATTTTGGTTCCATTGCTGGGACCAACGGATTCAAGCCTTGAGCACTTGCGTGCTTCGAATCGAGCATCAAAGTAAGGGTTTCCCTGAACTGGTGCTTGAGATAGGTAGGAAGCGAGGGGGTTGAAGATGGTATTCGATCTCCTTGGCAAGTAGGTTTTTTGCTTTCTGTGATTTATGTTGTGGAATGGAGTAGTATAGGTATTTATTTTGTGATTTGGATGCATTTAGGGTAGGAAAAAACAAAGAAAAAGAAGAAAAAAAAAACAAGCAAACCGTAGGGTTTTCTGTTGCTGTATAACATGCTAAAACAGGGAAACAGGGGACCAGATTCAAGTTCTGGGTGAGATAGGGATAGGGAACTAGTTGTGAGGTTATGTAGTGCTGGGAAGGGACCTTAAGAGGCCTGGGAGGCCAGGACAGACCTCATTTCCTTGGTTTGCCTTGTGTGAGAGAGAAAGAGAGAGAACTTCTGGTTCACAGGGCGAGGAAGCGCTGCCCCGATTTCTAGGCGTCGATG
Organism: Lygodium microphyllum; assembly: GCF_053477565.2. Lineage (NCBI taxonomy): Eukaryota > Viridiplantae > Streptophyta > Polypodiopsida > Schizaeales > Lygodiaceae > Lygodium > Lygodium microphyllum. Next base: position 163,045,710 of record NC_141140.1, on the reverse strand, counting down.
ATTGGTGCTGCTCCAGGTGAGTCTGCTGTTTTCCAACGAGTGCCCTGATTAGATCTAGAAATTCTGTGGTGATTTTGTGCACCAGACAGTGAGGAGGGGACAAACGCGCGGGAATCGCGCCCGTCGCCAACGCACTCGGACCAACTCGTAGTGGTCCGATTCCCAGAATCGGACCACCCGAGTCGGGAGTCGGACCGTCTGAGTCCCAAAATCGGACCGCCCGACTGAGAGTGAGTCGGACCAGTCTGGTCCGATTCCCAGAATTGGACCAGCTCGATCAGACATGCCACGTGGCACTCGGACCAACCCGTTCGATTTTTAGAATCGGACGCTCGGACCAATCCGTCCGACTCGAACACTCGGACGAGTCCATAATCGGACCACTCACAATCGTACCAGCCCGTCCGATTCCCAGAATCGGACCAGCCAGAATCGGACCACCTTGTCCGATCCGATTCCCAGAATCAGACCACTTGAAAATCGGACCATTTTTTTAATCCGACTACTAGAATCGAACATGACCAAAATCGGACCACTGGTCCGATCGAACCAACCCAAAATCGGACGTCCGATTCTGATAATCGGACTCCTAAAAATCGGACATCTAAGAATCGGATAAAAAACTGTCAAAATTGGACACGTGGCTAGAACACAAATTCTGATACATCTAAACCCCGAGATCGACCCCTAAGGCTACGTAGAGTTGAAGGTACATCACAGATCCATAACTGGGCTAAAATTTAGAGCACGTAGTTCAAAATTTGGCTATAAACGGTCCTCCAAATTGCATATGGCATCTACCATAACGGCCCTGCGGGCCGGGGGGGACTGCCCCCCCCCCCCTCGGACCCCCGCAGAGGCCCCCTCCGCACCTCCCCCGAGTAGGTTGGAGAGAAAACACGCGCCGTGACAGGTCTTCCAAATTGGACCCTAGTGAAGTAATGGCTCTACATGAGCATGGATTCTCACTTGCAAAAGAGCAGCCAAAAGCCCATACCCGAACAGAGAGAAACAGAGACCCTAGAACATCAATGGGCCAATCTAGCCATCAAGGGCAAAAAGGCCACACCACGAGAACACAAAGACATTGTGTTCAAACCGTGTCTAGTCAGAGCAGAATGCAACTTCAGCAAGCTACAAATGTGAAGATGACTAGACATGACACTCTTGACGAGAGATGTACCTTGAATAGCACTGCACTGACGATCCAAGACAGCAGTGGAGAATCCACATCTGGTCGTGCAGTCGAGAACTCAAGGGCATCTGTCAGAAGGCTTAAATTTACAAGCCAGGACCCGCAAGATGAAGACATAGTACCACCTGCTTATCTTAGGGTCAAACTCACCGTGAAAAGAGAGCATACTATCGATGCTCCGATTGATGAAGGAGCAGATTTTAACATCTTGACCTATGAATCATGGACCCTACTAGGCCAACCAGAGCTCACATCGACTAGTGCAACTCTTAGCCCTTATGGGGGACACCCACAAGCACTCATAGGGAAGTGCAAAATCCTTGTGACAATTGAAAGGGAAAGCTTGCCTATCCTATTTCATGTTCCTCCAAAAAGTGCTAGCTGCAGGAAAGAAACCCTCCTAGGAAGACCCTTCAAAAGGGCGACCAAATGTGAGGCTGACTATGTAGCACAGAGGATACACCTGACACTACCGGGTGTGAGGATAGTCACCACCTTTAGCAAGGGTGACCTCATCGAACCTCAAGGGAAAGGCAAGGAAGGTGATGACATAACAGTCAAGCCTACAAACAAGGGCAAGGACTTGTTGGAAGAGTTGATACAAGCACAGGTTGAACAACAAGAACCAGTGAGTGAGGCCATGCCGGAAACAAGAAGGTCAAGAGACAAGGCCAAGGACAGGCTTTGGACTTACAAATATCATAGAAGACCCCAAAAGAAGCCCAAGCCTTATAGACGGAGGTGTCGATGGAGAGCCAGCACAACGCCACGATGGATATCCAAGGCGTTGCTTCGGGCTCAAGGGTATTATGCAGGGAACCAATGGATTTGGGTGCCAAAACCCCTTGCCAAACCTCCCTGGTCGACTGAAGGCCAGAGTGCATCAAAAGCAACGAAGCACAGGAGGAAACCTAAGACAAACTCTAGGTCTCGAGGTAAGAAACCGAACATGAGTGTTCGAAAGAAAGAGCCTCAACCTAGCATGCTTAATAAGCAGATGTCATATGTAACCATTGAGCGTGCACAAAAGCCATTAGTGCCCAATGAGCCTTTGATTCCCCAAGGGGAGAACAAATATCATAGGCACAACATTGCTCACGGCAAGGCTACTCGCTCAACAAAGCAAATGGCACAATCATCTAATAGCCTTGAGAAAATCATTCAGCTAGTGCCACATCCACCTAGGAGTCCTAGATCTCCTACGCCCTCTTCTCCCAAACAGACACAGGAAGCACTACAGCAGTTATCAAGGGCGACTGCTCAATTCCAATCTCTATCTCCATCTAAGCTTCCAACCGTCAAAGAGGTGGAACATGATGCTATCTATAGCTCTCGACCCAAGGATATGCCTGAGCCACCTAATGCGACTAGATCAGCTCATGTTCAATCTACACAAATGAGTGCTCAAAGGCCAACAAAAGACACAACCACTTCTGATCGCCCTAGGTACTTGACACCGCAATCCACCAAGGGTAGCCAGCCCACTAAACTAGCTGCTACTACTTCCAATCAGGGATCACAGCAGTCACAGCCCTTGGCCGTGACAATACCCTATGTTGAACGTGTCCTTAGTAGTTTACCTATGGAGGAGGTGTCGCAACCAAATCCCTCGACAACTCCAGCACTTTCAAAGTGCCTAAAGCCTAGGCTGGAGGAGTTAAGCACAAGGGAGTTGGCTGAAGGGCTAGACTCTCCGAAAAGGGAGGCAGTTGTGCTCTCACAACCTAGCGAGGTTGTTCCGCAGGCCACAACTAGGTCCCATGAGGACACACTAGAGAAGGGAAATACTGAGGCCCCCGACCAAGCACATCAACGGTCGATATAGCCCAGGGGCCTGAGTCGATGAGAGAGGCACCTTCATTGACCAAGAAAAAGAGGAGAAAGCAGAGAAAACAACAACAGATGCAGGTGGTTGTGGACCCCGAGAACATTGAGACGAAGGGCACTGGAGAGCAAATGAGTAAAGCATCGAGTCCATCCACCAATGAACCCACTGATTCCTCTCCTAATAGCGGTGAAACCTCAGACACACCTGTGTGCTCTGACAAACCAAAGCAACAGTTGCCATCAACAGTTGCTTGCAACACTCTATCCACTGACAATAAAACTCACATTGATCAATCAAGAGTGGATACAACACTGTCACAACAGGGTGACAAATCTATACCAGTCACATCCGAGAAGGACCAGGACGAAATAGCAGCAAAACCTCAGGAGAAACGTGAGAACCCCAAGAGCATAAGAAATCCTAGCGTTGACCAATCTTGCTCATCTAGGCTTGAGCCCCCAGCCATGCTAAAGCCTAAGGAAACTCTTAGAACTTTGCATGAGATAGCAACCGAGCAAGCCCGCGCTGAACATAGAAGTATTGCAGAATGCTTAACTAAGTTGGAGGCTAAGCTCAAGGTGGTCGCGCGTGTCTACGTCCTTGCGGACATGGGCACAATCCCCAAGGAGCAGCTTGGAGATTACTTGACTTGTCCTCTATCATGGGAAGAACAAGAACATCTTAACGGGCACTACGATAGGCTCCTGCATGAACAGATGCGACTCATCCCTGACGAGGAGGCTGACGAACTACACTTAACGGTCACGTTCAACGAAGTGCTCTGCCGACCGAATCTCGTAGACATAGAGCTACTAAAGCGACTGTCAGCAGGCTAGAGTCAATTTGAGCAGCATTGGTGCGAAAGCCGCGTTGTAAGGGCCAAACTAGGGGCTCAGATTATGACAGTCTCTGAGGAGCGATTGGCCAAATGGCGATCCCAAAGGGACCCAACCTATGTGGCACCAACTTCCCTTCGAGTGCTCACTGACATTCGGGGTACGGGCTTAGCTGGGACTACGCTACAGGGCCCTTTGATTGATAAGGTCCTCACTGAGGAGGAGTTACATATTGCCAATAGACTTGGTCAAGGTTCCATGCTACTCGACATGGCAAAATATCTATCAGTATTAAGTCAGCTGTCACGAATACTAGATGTGTGTGCCACGCTCCGGTACAACCCCGAGTTCTACACTTGGTTCTTATCCTCGTGATGTGACATGGATTCATAGATATGTATATAAATAAACACTGATTTTTGTGTCACCATGTATAAACAATATCAACACACACAAGCAATGATAGTCAAGCGCAAGGAGAAGAGTCGGGTTGGATAGGCTAAGCTCCTCAAGTCCCCTCATCACACTTTTGAAAGTCGTGTGACCAGCCCCACCTCCAAGTGAAGGGCATGCAACCCATGTTGCCGCCATAGGAGGCCTTGACCAACAACTCTGATGGTGTAGACAGGGTGTAGTCCTTTCCAACACACCTGCTTTCCTGTTTGGTCTATTCTGTCGAGGATGTGCCCTATCCCACTCCACGACAACCAGTCCATGCGACTTAGCATAAACTAATATCCGCTAATGATTGGAGGCCACGCAAACATCAGCATGGGGGCCATTCCTCTACAACAAACACCGCATGCCTCAACCCTCCCCTTCTTGTCATATGCGCTTGATAAACCACACTAAAATCCCTTCCATGCAAACAGTTGTATCCTATATCCAGGTCTGACCCTTGGATTGCATCTTGTAGGCTTCCCTTTGTGGTGGAACGCATGGAGAATCATGGAGAGCTAGCATGCAAAGACGCTCTTCGCAAAAGACGGGAGCATGTGGCATGCGCACCTCCACCGGAGCGCTATGTGCCCACCATCAAGAGGTATGCCAAGAAGCGAGGCCCTAAGCGACATTGCCCAGGGCGAAGGCCGAAGAACCCTCGAGTCAAGAAACTTGAGACTCAAAACTCGCAACAGGCCGCAGCACTAGTGGTACGCACTCCCAGCTCCCGCTCGGGCCCCAGACGCTCAAAGGCAGAAAAGGCAGCTCAAGAAAGAGAAGAATTTAATGAATTATTTAAAGATATTCTGGAGACGGTAGCGGGCCGGGATTACACCATTCATATCCCCGTCGACATGTTCCCTGCTCACCCCCGTGGGAGCCCCACACCAGCAGAGCCCCAATCACCCGGCCATCCAGACTCGCCACGTCTCATACAAATCGGGTAGCCCATAATGCACAAAGGGCTTATCAAATGATAACTGGCCAGGACTTTTTGTTTTTAAATGGTTAAGTATTCTCGACTTGTTAAGTGTTGACATGTTCCTGATTTGTATGAACTCATCATATCTGCGTTTAATATATGCTACGCCTTGAGCAAAAGAAAAAGCTAATCAAGCGCAGGTGATAAATGTCTAGTCAACACCATAGAATTCAAATAAGTGATGTCTCCTTACATTGCACTGGTTTATTATAGTTGCAGCATACACAATGCATATGCTCTCATGAAGCGACAAGTGAATGCAGGATAATACAGGTCCCTGTGCGAAAATGCTCAATGCCCAATCACCGCAACACCCACAACCCCACTGCGAGTCGCGGCAAAGCCACGCTGCCGAAAGCACCCTTGCCAATCCCCCACATTGCATGGCCCACAAAACATTCCTGGGCCACGCCCCCTTCCTAGGTCAAGCTCTATAATTGGCTCACGGCAGTCGTTACCTCAACTGTACCCACATCGCATGTGCCGCAAGGAGGGTTGCAATATCTCAAGTGTATCTCCCCCCTTTCGCCAACTGCTTCTCTAACAACGAGGCTAGGGCACCATCATAATTGTACTATTCATTTTTTGAGCCTTTGAAGCTTGACATTCTCCAACCCATTGAAAGGCTGAGAGCCTCAACATATTGTAATGGTTGTACTCAGGCAAAAAAAAAAAGAAGAAAAGAAAAGAAAATAAAAAAATGGAAAAATAAGAAGCACCCATGATCACAGCACAGCACCTAGGGGTCCTCAAATTAGGTACGGCTTGTGACCTTGGTCGACCGGCTTCGTCCCTAGTCGCCTAGCCCCTTACAATCACCCACAATTGTTCAGGGCACATCAAGGGCAGGACATACCTGGGGAGCTTGTCTCGCCTAGGGTTAGACATGTCACCCTGACCCACTTGCACAATTTTATTTTGCACTCTCTCTTAGTACCATTGCAATCAGTGGTGATAAGCACCGCACGATTGGCCATGAAAAGTACACCGTACTCATCAAGCAAGTCCAATAGTTTCCAGCTCTACTGAAAGTGCGGTGTCCTTGTATTCCATTATGCTACATCATGCAGTCACAATGCAAAGGATGTCTCATATGCCTTCACGCGTACTCCTTCTCCACAGGGACAACTTTGCTTCATCAACGAATTGTTATGAGAAACTAGCCCACGGCCTTTTATCTATGTAATATCTAAGTATGCACGAGCACTCACATAATATTTGCACCGAAGTATATCCACAGTTTGGGTCCTCAAGTGCAAGACAATACTCTAGGCTTGCTTCGAGTTCGACCTGTCTCCCAAACTAATCAAAATATGTCTTGTGCACGATGAGAAGCCTAGCACTACCCCGTAAGGAGAGATCACAGGTGAGGTTTTCCAATTGTAGGTATAAGGTGTTGTTTGCTCTTCATCAACACTCAACTGTGATACTTGTCCCTTACCATCCAACAGACGCAAAGAATTGTTCTGTGCAGAATCCCCAACAAACCAACACTTGTGCTGGCCATCAATGCAATCCCCAACACAGCATAGCCCTACCACCAACTCCAACAACCTTCCACCAGCCACCTTGACCACCAACAGGCCCCCCAACCTTCTGCCACACCACCACCAACACTCCTCCACGGAAACCACAGGCGTCCTCGTCACCCACGTCTTCGGTGCATGCTATAGCCTACTACCTACGACGGTGAGTGCCATGGGACTGGCACTCGTCTAGGAGAGGGGTAATGTTAACCCCAACACGAAGAAAGCAAAAAGAAGTGGAAAAGACGCAGGGCAAAGGCGGGAAAAAGGTAGCCCGACTAAAGAAAGAAAAGGAGAAAATGCCAAAAGCGCAAGGGCAATCTTAAAAGTCCAAGGCAAAGGCAAAAGGGGAAAGGCGTATTTTAAAATAAAAAGGCACACCCTGAAATCTTGTAAAAGAGCGCCGGGCTCTCACCCGTGCAATTTGTAAATGTAGACGGGTGGTGGATAGGAAGCTAGGAAGATAGAAGGACAATGGGGAAAAGGGCCTAGGCTACGGCCGGCCATGTAAAAAAGGGGAAAAGGGAATGACCGCCCAAAAGAGATTTAGAGTTTTGTATATAAAGTTGAAAAGTGAATGAGAAGCTCATTCTTGTGTGTGGCCAAAAGTAGCTCTCCTCTTCTTCTTCTTCTTCTTCTTCTTCTTTTTCTTGCTTGCTTGCTTAAGCTTGTGCTTGAGAGAGGGAGTGTGAGAGTGTGAGGGAGTGAGTGTGTGAGGGTGAGGGACCGAGGAGGAGAAGCTCTCCATCTTCTCCTCTCTTCTTCTCCTCTCTTCTCTTCTCTTCTCTTACTCGCGGCAATGGAGCTTGGAGCTTGGAGCTTGAGGATGGAGCTTGCTCGAAGCTTGCACTTGGATCGTGGAGCTACCGGAGTGCGTGGTAGAGGAGGTAACTCGAACGGCATCAAGGTAAGCTCACTACACCTGTAGATATGGATGGCGCGTCGGCTATGTGAGAGGTAGCCATTAGTGCTCGGCTTGGAACGCTTGAAATAATAAGCGGTCCAAGGGTCTTGGCGGTTGAGTGAAAGCTCCCACAGGGTGCTACTTTTTAGGTGGTGTGGGGAGTAGCCCGATTATAGTCCCTAGGAGGGCAAGTGTGTCTTCCCTAGTGTCCTCATTTGGATGTTCCATAGAAGTGTGGTTTTTCAAGATTGTGGGAGAGAGGGAAGGAGTCTCACTTGTAGCTTTCTTGCTTGCACAATGGGGGAATACACACAAGGGTGGAGGCTGAAAACAGTTTTCCTCTTCTTAGTTGTGTAAGCCAAAAAGAACTCTCGTACAAAAAAATAGAAGAACCCTATATATGGGTCTCAAACCAAACTTAACTAACTAAGGTGGCATACTAACTGAGCCACGAACTAGAGTAGATAAGGATAGCTATCATGTAGCTATTATTCATGGGCGGTGTACCAACCGCATCTGCAACTGACACGTCGGTGACATAAATGCACAACGGTCACCCTGGCATATCACGAGTGGAGCTCGATATCTCAACACTCCCCCTCGAGCTCAATCCCAATTCCTGCACACCAAGCAGGTCTCTGAACTTGCGCCACTTCTCTGCGCCCAATGCCTTGGTGAATATGTCAGCTACATGATCCTCTGTGCTGACATAAACTAGATCAATAAGACCTAGTAAAACCCTATCCCGCACATAGTGATAATGCACCTCAATGTGCTTTGTTCTAGCATGATAGACTGGGTTATTTGCCAAGTGTATACTACTCATGTTGTCACAATAAATGACAACTGGCCCATCTGTAGGCTAATGCATATCATAAAGTAGCTTATGCAACCAAGCTACCTCACATGCAGCCATTGCTGCACCCCTGTACTCGGCCTCTGTGCTCGACAAGGCAACTGTAGGCTGTTTCTTGCTGCTCCAAGTGACTGCAGCACTCCCAAAAGAGAACACATATCCACTGGTAGATCGTCTATCAGAAATGCTACCAGCCCTATCAGCATCAGTGTATCCATGCAACTGTATCTGAACCCCAGTCTCATAAAATAGTCCATACTGCAATGTGGACTTCACATACCTGAGTATGCATCTAGCCGCATCCAAATGCGATTTCCTTAGAGCCTGCATAAACTGACTTACCAATCCAACAACATAGCTCAAATCTGGCTTGGTAATAGTCATATAAATCAAGCTTCCTACTATGCGTCTATACATAGTAGGGTCTTTTAGAAGCTCACCCGCATCTGCGCTCAGCTTCACATTCTGCTCCAAAGGAACTGAAATAGGCTTACAGCCTGTCATCCCATATTTGGACAACATGTCCAATCCATACTGCCTCTGCAAGAGCTGTATCCCACTTGGTGATCTAATCACCTCAATGCCCAAGAAATAACGCAGCTCTCACAAATCCTCATCTCAAACTTTTGCTTCAATAGCATTTTCACATGAAGGATGTCTTCATCACTGTCACCTGTCATAATCAAATCATCAACATAAATGACAAGTAGCATAATACCTCTCTGTTTTTCTCACATAAAGTGAGAAATCTGCCTTGGAAATCTGAAAGCCAATAGTGACAAGATACTGTCATATCTTGTCAGACCATGCTCTAGGTGCTTGCTTTAAGCCATACAATGCTTTCTTCAACTTGCAAACAAACTCAGAATGAACAGTATGCACATAACCTGGTGGCTGCTCCATATAGACCTCTTCTTGCAAATCACCATGCAAGAAGGCATTCTTTACATCCATCTGATGTAAAGACCATCCCTTTGATGCAGCCATAGCAATGACTGCTCTTACAGTTGCCATCCTTACAACCAGACTGAATGTTTCTTCATAGTCAATGCCATGTGTTTGTGCATACCCCTTGACTACTAATCTTGCCTTGTATCTGTTCACAGAACCATCTGCATTGTGCTTCACCTTATAAACCCACTTACAGCCAATTACATTTTTACCTTTAGGCAAAGGTACCAATTCCCATGTAGCATTTGCTTCCAAGGCATCCATTTCTTCATCCATGGCTCTCCCATTTTTCTTTTCCCATGGCTTCCTCAAAAGAAGTGGGTTCTGGTTCCTGTATCACTTTCACCATATATGCATAGTGAATGGCTGTAAATCCATCATATTTCAGCCTATCCACAGGATACCTAGCTCTCGTAGACCTGCGCAAAGTAGGTTCACTCCCAGGTGCTCTCAAAACATCCGTGGTCTTCCTTACTCCATGTGTAACAATAGAAGGAATACCCAACTCATCATCAATGCTCTGTTCTGAGCCACTGGATTCACCATCCACATAAGAGTGACCTGCATTCACATCAAACATGGGCTGATCAACCTTCTCTTTTCCTTTTCGTGATACCTGCATACCACTATCTGCATTACTTTGAGAAGATTCTCCTGATCTCAATCTGCCTGTCCATGGCGAAGAATGTGAACCACTGCTAGAGGACGCTCCAGGTCCACTAATATTTTGTGACTGCTGCTGTGAATTCTGTGCAGCATTACCATTTTGTGCATCTACATCATCAATCACATTTACTGGTTTATACCAGCTACTCATCTCATCAAAAACATCTCTGCTCACTGTAAACTTATGAGTAGAAGGGTTATAGCATCTATACCCTTTTTGCTGCAGAGAGTAACCAATAAAGATGCACTTCTTAGCTTTTGGATCCAACTTGGATCTCAACTCATCTGGCACATGTACATAGGCAATGGAACAAAAAAAATTTAAATGAGAAATATCTGGTTTCCTACCAGTATACCTCTCCTCTGGAGTCATTCCATATATTGCTGCAGTGGGAGTCCTGTTCATTATGTAGACTGCTGTAGCAACCGCTTCAGTCCAATAAAAATCTGGCAAGTCTTTTTCATTGAGCATGGCACGAGATACCTCTCCAATATGCCTTTTTTCCTTTCTGCAATTCCATTTTGTTGTGGGGTATGACTGCATGAATATTGCTGCTTTATGCCATGCTCCTGCAGGAACCTTGCAAACTCATTTGAGAGGTACTCTCCCCCTCCATCTGACCTTAGGCATTTTATCTGCAGGCCTGTTTCTTTTTCAACCATAGCTTTAAGAGTTTTGAAATGCCCAAAAACTTCACTTTTCTTTTTTATAAAATACACCCAAACTTTTTTGCTATAGTCATCAATAAAACTGACAAAATAATGACAGCCTCCAAGAGATGCAGCTTTAGTAGTCCACACATCAGAGTGGATTAATTCCAATGGCTTCTTACTCTCTTGAACATGTCTAGAAAATGGTTTCCTTGCCTGTTTTCCAAATTGACAGGCTTCACATATCTTATGCATTTCTGCAACCTTGAATTCGGGCAATCCTGCAACAATATTTTGGGCCTGCATTGATTTAAGTCGCTGTACATAAACATGACCAATGCGTTTATGCCAGATATCAATATCTGCAACTACACCGGTCCCATGTGCAAACATTGCTGCACTCAATTCAAACATGTCTGCATCCAACGTAAACATTCTGCCCTTCTTCTTTCCTTTTGCTATCAAGCGACCTTTATTTTTCATATCCTCAACAAAGCATCCATGAGGATTAAATCTGACCTGCAAGCCCTGTTCAACCATTTAACCAACAGAAACTAGATTCTTGGTGATATTCGGGACATGAAATACATCGGACAGGTATTTCTTTTTCCCATCCTGCATAGACAAATGAATTTTTCCAATCTGCACAATAGGATGTGCAGTATCATCACCGGTCTCCACAAATCCTGGTTATTCCATTTTCCTTGCATCCTCCATCCATTCTGCATGACCTGTCATGTGGTTTGATGCACCTGAGTCAACATACCATACATCATTGCTTTCTTCTGCACTTGTCACAGAATTGTTCATGTGCTGTACCATGAACAAATGCTCATTTCTGTCATCACCCTGTCTACTAGAATATGCATAATTCCCTTGTTGCAGTTTTTCATTCATGATGTCATTCTGCTTTTTATAGCAGTCTTTAGCCATATGACCCATTTTACCACAGTAGTAGCATTTAACATTACTGTTTGCATTTTGATCTCTTTGCCATCCACCACGACCTCTTTGGCTCCCCCTGCCTCTAGAGTTACCACGTCCTCCTCCATAGGACTGGTTTTCTTGAGTTTGCTGCATATTCTAATTTCTACCACGACCTCCAGATCGGCCTCCTCTACCTCTGCCTCTACCTCTTCCAGCATTTGAGTAGAAGACAACTTCTTTTGAAGTTCCTCCTGAAGAAGATGCACCACCATTTCTCTGCTCCTCAGAAATTAGAAGAGCAATCAACTCCTCAAAATCAAGAAATCTTTCACGAACTGGAATGGATGTCCGAAACTGTGCATAATCCTTTCCTAGACCATTCAAGGTCACAGAAACTAAATCATCATCTTCCACTGGTGACCCAATGGAAGCAAGTGCATCTGCAATCTTCTTCACCTTCATGTGGTAGTCATTGATACTCATACTTTCTCTTTGCACATTTGCAACTCTTGCTTGAGCTGCATTTTCTTGGCTTGCGTATTTGTGCTATACATTTTTGACAAAGTATCCCATGCCTCCTTTGGCGTACTTGCATCCTGAATATGCACAATCATAGAGTCTGAAATACTGATAGACAGCCAGTACATAACTTTCCTGTCTCTCTCATGCCATGCTTTGAATGCCTGCATTTGCTGTTGATTGGGAACATCAGGAAGAACTGGTTCTTCTTCATTTCCTGCAACAAATTTTCAATATCCTTTTCCCATAAGAAAATTCGTCATTCTAAACTTCCATGCTTGGAAGTTGTTCTTGTCAAGCTTTTCAGTGACAATCTGTGAGAGAGAATCAGGCGTCATTACAGAACACTGCAAAAAATTCTGTCACTACAAAGAACACAGCTTCAGCCTCACAAGGGCTAATATGCAAAACTGACGAAAGTGGTATTTGACCACACAGTCACTTCCTAGTGACAATTTTGCATCAACAGGCAACAAGGATGATTCTGTAACTCCCAATGTCTCTGCGCACAGGCATACGATGTAATTTCTACAGTAACTTTTCAACGACCTGTAGAATAGTGACTGCACAGCATAAAACTGGGCCTTTTCCTGAGTGCGTGCAGAATACTTCCGCCTCCAAAACAGGCCCCGAAATGGCCTCAAATCAAAAAAACAAGGTCGCCCTGGGCTAAAGCCCTCTCCCGCAGCATATACTGCTCTCTTGCTTCACCGCGAAGGGCGTCTCAACCTGAGACAATGCACTCTTGCAATTTCTGGCTGTGCTACCTGCAGAGATCTGCTCCCAAAATAGAAAATGAAAGCAACACTGCTCCTCTTACCAAAACACCGCGAGCTTGGCTTGCTTTCTTGAGCTCCTTACCACGAACAAGGCTCTAATACCATGTCAAGATTGTGGGAGAGAAGGAAGGAGTCTCACTTGTAGCTTTCTTGCTTGCACAATGGGGGAATACACACAAGGGTGGAGGCTGAAAACAGTTTTCCTCTTCTTAGTTGTGTAAGCCAAAAAGAACTCTCGTACAAAGAAATAGAAGAACCCTATATATGGGTCTCAAACCAAACTCAACTAACTAAGGTGGCATACTAACTGAGCCACGAACTAGAGTAGATAAGGATAGCTATCATGTAGCTATTATTCATGGGCGGTGTACCAACCGCATCTGCAACTGACACATCGGTGACATAAATGCACAACGGTCACCCTGGCATATCACGAGTGGAGCTCGATATCTCAACATGGTTGGTCTCCTCTTTCAAAGTGTTGAGTTGTTCCTTTTTGCGAGTTTGTGTAGTAGCCTATGAGGATGAAGGGGTTGGCATCAGTGATATGAAGGGAGTATGCAAGATCCACCATGGTAGGGAGCAGAAATAGAAATGTGAAGTATTGGCCACACATGACCCACAATGACTTCATGTCTGTGGAGCAATTGGCCATGCCACTTGAAGGCAATCAAGAAAGATGCATGCCCATGTAATAGCTAGGGTATCTAGAAGCAAAAAAATGGAGGAAACCTTGCACTAGATGTTGAAGGCCTTTTCCTACAAATACAAAGCTTCCAAAAAAACCTAACCACCTCTTGCTTTGATCTACAATTGCATGTGATGCTACTGAGGTGATATTTATTTTTGGTGACAGGGATAAAGATGGCTTCCATCTTGTGGTTGGGGAGTAAAGAGAGGGCTTTTGATGCACCATCTATAGGGAGGTGAAGGTGCTCCTATACACGCTGAGGGGTAAGGTCATAGATATAGCTGCCCACTTCAACTTGAGGGCCATAGTGCAGTTGCAGCAAAATCAACTTGTCCTTAGGGTGCACTAGGGTGCTCTCCCATGGCAGCGCAAGGAAGGCATCAAGGTGCATGTGGTTCACCCACAAGCTGACAATCTCTTACACTCTTGGAGCATAGGAGTGACCTTTTCGAGGTGAAGGATAGAGGAAAGCATGGTTGTTGTTGGTAAGAGATAGGCAATGGCAGAGAGAATATAAGAGTGACATTGCATCGAGATCACAAAGGGGTAAGAATAGAAATCATGATGAAGAGAAAGATGATCATAAATTTGCTTTTGTTGTCCTTCTTCACATTGATGTAGTTCACTTTGCTTGTTTGGTCTTCATGGTTGATATTCTTCTTCTTCTTCTCCACTACTTTGCTTGGTTTGATCTTTTGGTCCTCTTCTTCATGGTCCCCTCATTCAACAAAACTTAAATATCATACTTTAGTATGCAATCATTCATTTTCTCATGAAAGAAAACTTGCCATTTTAGCCTTCATTGCACATTAATTCATTATATGTACCATTCTTTATGTTATACAATATTTTTCCATGAAAACATCCCCTAACCGGCTATTTTAATATGCAAATGGATATAGACTGAGGCTAAACCTCATGCCTTATAGCCCATTATACATCTAAATATGTTTTACCTTTTTTTCTTTTTTGGATTTAAAATTTATTTTTCTCTAATTTTTTACTAATTTTTCTAAATTATCCTTAATTATTTCTATTATAGATAATCATTATTTTATACTTTGTTATCATACAGTAGTAAAGACCAACCATGGCAACTAGCATACAATATTTTATCCATTTATAGCATTTATTGCTATTGTTTCTCTTATTTATTATAAAATCAACCTATTCTACATATTTTTCATAACTTTATTAATTAATATCTATGATTATGAAGGAAGGTTTTGCATTTTCTCTATCACAGTCCTCAAACACATCATATTCTACCCTTGTATAAATTTTTATACCATATGAACATCATTTGTATCATTAAACAACCAAAAAAACAAATTTTCATTCAAAATAAAGCTTCCCAAGATTTTTCATGTTTTGGGTTCTAATAATTGAATGCATAGCTAGCCAATGGGTCTAAAATTAACCTCTAATCAACATTTGTCATTTCCTCTCATCAACATCACGATGGTCCCATCTCCTTCCGGTTCAAGTTGTGCAAATATATCTCATCTTTATGTTCTCTTGATTATTGCCATATGAACATTCCACAAGAGGAGAGAGAAGAAGGAGAGCGAAAGACTGGATCTAGATGTCATCAGCCAAGCTGCCATTTTTGAAGTTGAGGGTGGTGATGGGGAGTGAGAAAATTTGAAGAAGCTTGATATGATTAGTTATGGGGGTTACATATGAGGCTCTTTATGTAAAATATTACACGGCGCAGCGAACAGAATCTGAGAAAGAGATAGAGAGTACACAACAGATAAGAGGAGAATCAGTAAATTCTTTAACTTCAAACAACTGATACAAAGATGGCTCTGTCCACCCGTGCACTTCCACTGTGTGAAGCTTAGATGGCGATCTAGACAGAAGATAGGTGAAGAGCTTAAGGCTAGCTGGAACAACAACTCTGACTAGGTGAAAGATAAGTGTGAGATGGCTGCGAAGGGGTTTAGCTTTTATAGCCTGCGAAGGTCGTTAGGTCGGGACCTACCATATGAGCCTCCACTAGTCGGCCAGGGAATATTCCCTTTACCATCAGGAATGCAATGTGCCTCGAGTTGCTACCAACTTAACCTCTCCGTCTAACCCAAAGATTAGACCCACAATGGTCACCTTTTTGCCATCTGGTCACATAGACCTCATCTGATATACAAGTCAGGACTCCACCAATGTCTCGGCTCACACTTGGCTTCTCCTCATAATGGGGGCCTTACAACTTTGAGCACCATGGATTATTGGTAGCACCTAATGAGGGTGGGGCATTGATCATATCTAACACTTTAGTCCCCCACCCCTCTCACAATCAAATCGTCGTCCTAAGCCCTCTCCTTTCTATTTTTAGAAAAAAATGCCCCTTGCCCCCCATTGTGTGAGAATATTTAGGGTAAGAGCCTAAAGGTCACCCCCCTAACTTTAAAGTCTTTTTAGACTTCATTTCCTCTTCTCCCACTTGGATACTAAAGTTCTTCCGTGTTTAGCATCCGATTCGAGGTCCACAAATTTTTGCATGCTCATCTAGGATTCTCACATTGCGGGTGGGTGCTTATCTTCATTGAGCTTGCCACTCAAAAAATATTAAAAATCTACATCCACTATGAGGTCCATCTTCAAAATTTCTTTTAAAACTTGTCTTTTACAGTCACTTAAAATGGTCAAATATCCATCTGTTGCTTCTAGTGGGATCACATTCCCCCTTCAAAATAATAAATTTTGGCATACTTTTGGCCTTTTCCCTAGCTTAAAATCCCATTCTTAGAAAGCAAGAGATAGACAAAGAGAATGAGCTACTTACATGTAGAGAGAGAGAGAGAGAGAGAGAGAGAGAGAGAGAGAGTGTGTGTGTGTGTGTGTGAAGGTGATGGTGGTGGTGGAGCTAGTGGTGGTGGTAGTGGTAGTGGAAGTGAAAGTGGAGGTGGGTATTCTAAGGGTGGAATAAGTGAACTATGTGGAACAAGAATAGAGAAGTTGCCAAAAAAACTCGCTTCTTGCCCTGCCCCCTCAACATCCTAAAATTGCAAGCCATCCTTAGGTATATTAGCATACATGGTTGTAAAAAAGTGTCCCATAATTCAAAAACTGTCACAAGAAAGAACAAGGGAGGTATATTATTCTTGAACTCAATGCCTTGCTAGGTCAATTGGCTAACAATCAAATGAAATTTATTCAAATGTGCGGAGACACTAGTCTCTTCCTTCATGCAAAGGTCTATAAGTTGTTTCAACCAATACATCTGTGATGCATGACTTTCCTTGTTATAAAGATTGTATATATTTTCATAACTACCAAGCATTAACCTCAAGTGCAACAACATTGAAGCAAACTTATTTAGACAATGATAGTATAAGAGTGGATTTATATAGCTCATTCAACTCATCCTAACCATGTTGATCCATGCCTTTGGGCTTTATAATCTTGGTTCTCAATAGCCTAACTTGCTTGTTTTGAACCAGTACCTACCATATCTACATCTTCTAACATGTGAAATTTGTGCCATCAAGCTTTTTAATATTGAAAATAGCACTATCATTCAAAGAACCGGCCATAATGATAGTATACAAATGAAAAATCCAAGAGAATGTTCTAATATAAATGACTACAAATTAGCCCCTAACACTTAGCCAAAACAAGGGGAAAACAAGAGGGAATACTAAAGTATAGAGTTGTATGCCTTACTAAGTCCGTTGTAAAGATTGAAGAGATGAATGCTAGTATTCCCTCCTATTTTTCCATTGTTCCTACTTCCTTGGCCTTTCTTTTTATAGCAAAATATTACCAAAGTACAAATTATGCTCTCCAATACAATGTTGAAAACTATCATTATACTTATACTGAAATAAAGATAGTAGTATATGTCAATCTAGACAAAGTGGCAAATAGAAGGCCTTTTGTAAAAGCTAATACATGATGTATGTTGTGCAAAGTAAAAGAGCTACCTTAAGAAAACTGTAGTAATATGTTCTTAAATGCCAAAAGTCATTTCCTAGTCTCACAAAACTTGTCATGTTGTGATAGATGAAACCAATCTCTATGCAGGGTAATATGAAAGAAAACCATTAGGGCCAAAAACATTTCAAAACGCACTCGTAAGAAAATGATTGAGTTGCTAATTAGAAGAGGTTTAGAAGAGAAAAACCCTCCAAATTTGGCTGCCTGAACGTGATTAATGAGAGAATGTATGATTCATTTAAGAGGTTGATTATTAAATATCATCAATCTTTAATGGACGTTAAGTGTCACCTTTTCAGTCTTATTCTCTTGGAAATTGCAAAATCTTGTATTTTTGAATTTTCACACCAAAAGATGTCACTTATTTATTCTTCGACGTTCATTTTATGCACCTCTCTTTCCTGTGGTTCTATTTCCTTCTCTGTGATATTGTTGCCCTGTTTAGTGTTCCCTACCAAAATGTTTACCAATACCTCTTCTAGCAATACAAGCGCAGCCCCACCACGCAAGTATAAACTTGCTATACAATTAGATTCTCTCTATTCATCTTGGAGGTGTATAAACCATTGAGCATCGTTGGACAAGGATGAAGCTAACAGGTTGCGTTTACAAGGAAAGAAGCATGTAGACTTATGGATGGATGGAAATATTTATCCTCTGGACCCTTCTACAGGTAAACATCCTCCCTTTTACAATATTCACGACTACATAAAGTATGTTGGGGATGGTTGTGATGGGATGCTTGGTTATTGCATGAGGTTATATTCTACATCTTTTACATTTAGAGAACAAATGCATGAAATGAAAGAAGCATTAACATTGGCACAAAAAACTATTTCTGAGCTAACGGACTAGGTTGATAATCTAGAAAACTCTAATCAGTCATTACAAGAAAAATTATTGCGCTTGAAAGAAACTCCAATAGGATTTAGACAGAGAAAAAGACCACTTAAAAATATAATGGACTTATGTAGTCGGGTGAAGAAAAGGAGACTAAATCTTGCAAAGAGATGTGTCTCTAATATTTCAGGTATTAATATTCAAGGGAATGATGAGAGGATTAAGCTTATTAAAGAAACCATGACAAAGAAGGACATTATAAGGATTCTTAAATCACCTGAAAATGTAGACTTGAGAAGCCAAACTCTGAAAGAGTTAGTGAAAGATTTAAAAGGAACAGTTAAACCAAATGAAATAGTGGAGACATGTGACAGTATGGGTATCAGTCGTAGAAGTTATCATGCTCTCTCTAAATTGTGGTTTATAAATCTTAAATGTCATAGAATAAGTGCATTTGGTTTGCCTCAGCCTCTTGCAGTTTCAATTGCTAGGACAGTTATGAATCATTGGATTCCAAATGTTTTTGGAGAGTATATCCATATAAAAGGATCTATGCCCTATGAAAAACATAAAACAAATGCCTTTTTTGAATACAACACAGTTAATTATATCTGGATTGATCTTAAAAGAGTCAAGATTGCAATGATCCATATGTATAAATTTACAGTCCAAGAATGTGGTGGTATTTTGAAGTTCATACTAAAATTTATGAAGCACAGATTCAAAAGGGACAAAAGATGGAAAGAGTCAGCATCTATATCATGAACAGGGCATTGGATTATATTATTGGTAGGGGGCAAGAACAACAGTTTAAGATACAATCCGAGATGGAGCTTTGGTGGATTGGTGCAGCCAAAGTACCAACTAAAAGTCATGAAATCTTGAAATTGTTATTCTCTCATACATGTATTCCTAATATTATAAAGTCTCAAAGTGAAGGTGAAATGTTGATAGTCAATGGTGTTGGTAGTTTTAATGTTAAATGGCATATGAGTGTTGACTTAAAAAGTATAAAATGTATGCTTGGATTAAGTAATGGGGCCAATGCAAAATATCCTTGTATTTATTGCATGGAGAGTTTGGGATCCAAAGAATGGAGTACTTTGCGGCCACCCAGCAAGAAGAGCCCCGACTTGGAACTTTATAAATTTGAGCAAGTTCAAAAACGTGGATGGCTTGTAGGATCCTATTCTCTCAATCTCTCTAAGGAACGTTCATATTTGTACATTACATGCAAAGATTAGAATAATTGATAAGTTGCTTAGATTGCATCTTGACTATGCATATTCAATAAAACCAGTATCTTTGTCAGATGACTGCATTGATAAATGTGAGGCTTTACTGTCAAAAATGGATTTTCATGGAGGTCAAGTTCACCTAAGAAAGGATCCAATAGCCTCAGGGAAAACAAGAGAGGTCTTCGCAAATGTCTCTATGGGGGGTGCAAAAGCTAGATGATTTCTACAAAATCATACTAGTAAACAAATGAACGCATTGTGGGAGTGCTTGAAAGAGTTGTGTGCAATCACAACAAATGTGGCTAGCACACCACGAATTGCATTCCTAAGAATGGAGGTTTGGAGACACCTTGACATATTTTTAAAAATGCTTAGGGAACAAAAAATAGCATCTAACTATTCAGAAGAGTACAAACATTCAATTGTGAATCTTATTCAAGCAATTAAGGAAGCTTGGGGAGAAAAGGATATTACTCTCTACTTGGTAAGATAGACATAAATTTGAACCTTTTTTCTTTGAAAACAAGGTTTAACTATTTAAACTGATTATTTCTTGTTGGGTTGTCACAGCATATTCTTATTGTTCATGGGCCTTATTTTGTGGAAAAGCTAAGGCCCCTAGCAACTTACAGTAGCCAAGGTATGGAGAAATCTCACTACCAAGCATGTATGTATTTCTTTTGGAGCACCAAACATGGAGGAGGAGCAACAAAAACCAATGCCCTTCACAAGTTATTCAATTGGTTTTTTTGAAGACAACTTCAAAGATCAAGAACACAATAAATGCAGTGGAATCTAAAATACCGATACTATTTTCAAAATATTATATACATGGCTAGCTTTTAAGAGTCTTTACATCCTCATCCTCCTCAGGCATTTTTCCTCTATAATGTAAAAACCTTCTTCTCTTGTATCCAGCTATGGATTTGATATATGTTTTGTTTGCTGCTAAAAAATAAGATGAGTATGCTAGGAAGTATCCAACCCAGGAGGCAGAGAAACTGGGACCATAACCAAATATTCGGATGGCTATTGTCTTTTCCAAAAACATAACTTTATGCGCATTGTACTACAAACTTGAGTATCCAAGAATCCTTGTAAGTGCTTTAACACAGACAATTGGCCATGAGGCCTCCTCTGAGAAAGTGCTATGAAAAACCAACAGAATATTGGGATCAATCTTCGATATATAATACCCAAGTGCAACATCCTTTAGGGAACTTCCACCAACTCTCGATCATTTGGCTCTTCCCAAGAAATTATCCTCATCTGCAATCTCCAACTGTAAAAGCAACAGTCAGAATGAAAAAAATGAAAATATGTATGTGGTTCCACAAAAACAAAAGAATACATTACCATTTGATTTTCATCACTCTCAAGTTTTCTTAGATTCCATAAGCTAATTGATGTCTCCTTGACATCCTTGAGCTCCTTTACATATTCTGACTCCTCCCTTCCGAAATTGGAGATTCCAAGCTTCTCTTGAAATTGGTCAAACTCTTTGTCAACAGCCTGTAACTCTTTCTCAGCATCTTTAACCTTGCTTAAACATAGGGAAAAAGTACTTGATGCATCTATAAACTTAGCATCAGACATTTGAGTATCTAATTTGAGTAAGTCCTCCTTGGACTCATTTTCAACATCCACTATGCCTTTTGCATCTACAGATGCCTCTGCAATAATCTTCTCTCAAATTGAAAAGAATTTGGAGATCAGACAATAAAATGTACTCCTTGTCTTTAATTGGAAAAGTAGGCAAAGATGGAACAATAAGGCTTGAAGGAGTGTCAGATGGCTCATCAACCTCTATAGTGGTCTCTTCAATTATTGTCTCTGCTCTGAATTCAGCAACATCTAGGTCCTTTGCAAATAATGCTTCCATGTGGGTGTCTAGTTGCTCCTCAACATCAACTTCATCTACAATCTCTTTAAGAAGGCAACAGCTAGATAATTTTGAGGTTCCTTAATGCTTTTCATCAGATCTTAGAGGGTATTTCACAAGGGAAAATACAATGAATGTAGTAGACTTAAGCATAAGCTTACATTTTTTTGGGTGTAAACAACATAACTCAGGTGCATAAAATCTATCAAGAGAATGATAACCACATTTCTTGGTAAACAAGGACTTCTCAGTGCCTGACCTTCCAACTGGGGTATGAACATACTCCTTGGAATCCAACTGAGCAACAGGATATGCCAACTCTTCAAACTCTACAAAATCTTCCTTGATAAACTCATTTGAGAAATTGAGTACTTCATGCATATATATGAACCAAGAGTCCCACTATCTCAAAGAACCAAGCTCTACCAAGTAAGTACAAGCGTCTCCCATTGGAAGAAAATCTGAAATGCAAAAAGCACAAGCAAAGCACAACACATATACATCAAATCATTTGAGAAGCCCAAGCAAATCAAAAGTACATCCGAGAGCATAAGCATTCAATGAAGCTTCAATACCTATAAGTGAACTTAAGCATAAAAGCTCTAAGTAATTGACTAAAGCCTTAGTACTTCAAATGTAGCTCCAATCCAAGTGCCAAAGCATATTATAACCATATTCATGCTCGTATGTCAATGATAGACATCATATAGATATGTAGCATACTCGAAATACCGTGTAGCTACAATAGACATTCAAACCATAAAGCTCATTGTTGTATGCTTCATGTCCAAACTATCATTAATAAGGATTCAACAAAGGATTTATTACTTATAGTGTCAACTATATCACATTGTCCTAGCTAGGTTGAAACTTTATTTCAAAGTCAAATTCTTAGAGGACCCCAATCCATCTAGATTGGGTGAAAATCCACTTGAGACTTTTGTGGTCTATCACAAGAGTGAATCTGAATCTCCTAAGTAAATAGTGATGCCATAATCTTAGGGCATGAATATCTACTAAAAGCTCAAGGTAATGTGCAGCATAGTTTTTCTCATAAAGCTTAAGCACCGCTCTTAAGTAATAACATATCCTAGTGCTATGATGTTGGCATTAGAATGGTCTACCAAGAGAAGAGACCCATTACTAGCTATCATGAATTTGACTTAGTGATTTCTCTTTGCAAGGAAAAACCAGTCGTAAATCTCCTACAATTGATCAATTTATCTCCACGAGTGCGTAAAGAGTTCAAGAAGATTCTTCACACTAGGTATATCATTGAGCCCTTGGGAATAGCTTAGGTGGGAAATGATTGGTTTGAACGTTCTAAAAAGCATTGCCCAAGGGTAGCAGCATATATTGACAACAAATTAGTAGAACATGCCATTGTGGACAAGGAATCCTTCGTCAATATTATGAGTTCAGAATTGATGGAAATATTGGGGCTGAAAATCCAAAATTATGCCTCCACAATTCTCTAAATGGCTAACGACAATTTTAAGGCAACATGAAGGCTGCATTACCAAAGTATGTGTGACTGTTACTAATGTGGAATGTGTTTGGACTTTAGGGTCATCAGGTTTGCAAGGCGGCCAAGCTATCAAGTATTGTTAGGAAGGCCATGGATCTTGCAATCCGATTGTCAAGTTGATATACCCGTTGGTCATCTAATTTTTGGCAGAGGTGCCTGATGTGTGATAATGGATGCATATCTTGAATCTCCTCAAAGTGAGAGAGTACATTTATATTCATCAGAATTAGATGCATTAGAGGATCCGTCTAGTAGTGGGACTTCGTCAAGTGACAAATCAAAAGAGGGGTCCACTATAGAGTATGTCTACCAAGTGCCTCTAAAAATGAGCCGATAGAAGCTCAACATAGAATAAGAGACGCAGATGCGATTGAGATGGAGCTCAATATGTTGGATGATCACATGCGTCCAATAAGCTCTTCCTCGGAGCAAGGGATATATCTTGTTAGTGGCCCATCGGAATTCCTTACTTGTATGTCTCCCTTCAAGATGGCAAAGATGGCATCTAGGTCGACTGGCGTGGTCTTCTAGGTGTTTGTCTTGACTCTCAAAGATTTTGATCTATTGCCTAAGAACATTAGACCATTACCCCAATTCTCTATTACTTGTGCATTTTGCCTCTAGGGTCAGTCTAGCAGGATGTCATAGTCCACTCCCTTCTCCTGAATATGAAGTTCACTAAGAATTGAAATCCTGCTATCTTTAAGGGCCAATCCTTCAATAGTTCAAATGGTCTAACCTTCATTTTGTTAGCCAGTGTGACATTGTACTTGGCAGTCTCCATCCATGGGTTACCCCAAGCTTGCAAGACTTCCCTTCCTTGTGGCATCTCCTAATGCTATGATAGGTATGACTACATGCATTTTTGTGCTTTTTCAAAAAGTGTTTATGTGCAAGGACTTAGGCATTGCATTTAGGGTTAAGATTGGTAATTGCGTTGCTGTGTTATGGTTAGACAAGATGGTCAATCCAAGTTTGTCGGGTCCTTCTATCCACTACTTTAGCACTTGCCATAGTGTCGGGTTTTGCCCAAGCAACTCCCCCAGAGGTAGAGGCATAGGAGCCAACTGCTTTCTTTTCATCAGGCTCTACACACTTTTGCCAATGATTCTAGACAATCTGCATGCCTGTGGCATCTAGGCTTTGCTCATGCGGTGCTACCTGGGGTGTGGATGCATCTCTTACCCTTGTAGGTGAGACTGGCATGCTCATGCTAGAGAGCTCATCGATCTCATCTTCAATGATGGGTTCAACATCCTTTCGGTGCTCTTGGGATTCTCTCACCCACTCCTTGACCTTATCTACTATCTCCAATTAGTGCCTCGGGTCAGAATACTTCCCAATCTTGGCACTCCCCTTTTTTTATGTCTTAGAAGCAGATGTTTCAGCTTCTAC
The DNA here is from genome assembly GCF_053477565.2 of Lygodium microphyllum. Lineage (NCBI taxonomy): Eukaryota > Viridiplantae > Streptophyta > Polypodiopsida > Schizaeales > Lygodiaceae > Lygodium > Lygodium microphyllum. The sequence continues at coordinate 163,021,133 of NC_141140.1, read as the reverse complement.
ATCCGTGACTTGCTTCCCTTTGGGTAATGTGGTGGTACTATTTGTCTTGAGTATAACCTTTGCCTCAACCCTTTTTCTCCTTCTTCTACGGCTCTTCTTCCTTCCCTATTGAAGATGTGTTAAGGTTTCTAAGTTCGGGTAGTGAAACGCTAGCCTACTTAGTTTGTGCTCAGGTCACAACATTCAATGGAATCAGCACAGTCTCACCATCAAGTGTCTCAACTGTGAATAGCCCCAATGGTATGGATGGCACAATTACCAAACTAGTGGAGGTTCTTTGCCTAGGGCACTTGGCATATAAGTGTGTAATCCTGCACTCTAGGCATCTTAGGTAAGCCTTCTCTCGATTGGCTTGCTCCCTTTTGGGGCAACGAGATGAGATATGCTTTTTGGGTGACCAAAAGTCTAGCATGCGATGTGTTCTTGGTTCTCTCTTCCTAGATCTCTACCCCTTACCCTGCCTAACACCATTATCATTGACACTGGTCTAAAATCCATCAAGATGGGGTTACCCTCTTCATTGTATGAGATGTAAGGGTTCACGCATGTTTCTTCCTAATTCGGCTCCTCTATGTAATGTATCGAAGTGTCATTTGATGGATGGGTCACAAAGGGTCCAAGTGGTTTGGGTATCCTTGTAGAATTGATGTCTATCCTAGGGATGGTTGGTTTTGAGTCATTGGGTGTGATAGGAGAGCTAATGGAGCTTCCCTTTTGAAGTTTGATGGCCTATTCCCTAGGTAGTATGATTTATTATATAGTTGCATGTATGGGAATCGTCTTGGCAATCTAGAGGCAGCCTCAGGTTTTGGATCTTAAGATTTTTTCCTTGAGTAGGTCATTCACACGTATTGCTTCTTTGAAGATCCTAGCTAAGATGTCCCTCTATAGGTTTGAGTTGCTTACCAAGGCCTTATAAAGCTCTTTGCTTTGGATTCCATGTATGAATACAGTGGAGACCACTTGCTCATTAGCTCACTCTGCCACTGGGATTCTCTTAAAGAGACTCCGCACATGGGTAACGTAATCTTAGATATCCTTCTTCTCTCTTTGACTGACATTCATTAACTTGACAATGAGATTATTGGAGCATTCTGCCTCAGAGAATCTCTTGATGAATAGTTCCTTGAGGTTATTAAAGTTATTATGATAGGCATCATCTAGGCTTGTATATCACATCCGTCCTTTTTCTCCCAAGAAAAGCCTGAAGGCTTATGTGCATTGGGCAAGGTCCATGAGGCTATTTGCCTTGCATACTTACTTGAATTTCTCTAGGAAGATGTACAAGTCGTTGCCATTGTTGAGTTGCTTAGCAACCGCATGTATCTTGGTTTGACTCTTAGAGTTTGGGGTGATTCCTGGCCTCGATAGCAATGTAGTTGCTAGAGCTACTCCACTTTGCTTTGTCACTATATTATCTGAGAGTCACTTCATAAGAAGCTTGCTCAACATAAGATTTGCCTCTAGTGCTCTCCCCCCCTTGGCATTTGGTCCTACCCTAGTTCTGTTAGCATGAGCCAAGATGCATTGGACCTCGTGCATTTCTATGTCTTGTCTTGGCTTTCAAGCTGACTGCTCTTGGTTATAGGTGGCTATGCTTCACAATGCCTTTTTTACCAACTTTCTCTCTTCCTCAAGATTGGCTACGATCTCCTCAACCAGTGTTCTACCATGATGCACCATTCTAGTTTGTAGGTCATACTAGTTTACAAGTTACTGTATATTAGTTGGAAAGTCCCCCAAGTCAAGTTCATCATCTCTTGGGTTGGTGCTAGTTCCTAGCATGTTGGTAGTTTCCTGATCAGGTGGGCAAAGCTACGTCCCTAATTGTGCTTTGTCACTCAAGCCTCTCAATCTTCAGTGATTGGTTTTCTTAGTCACTCATCCAATGTTTGGGGGTCTCCTCCTACTGGTGGGTTTGTTGACTAATGTTATCTTGTGTGAGTTCCTTGTTATTCAAAACAATCCTCATTGGTATATGATGCAGTGTGCTAGTTCAATGGAAGGGACACAAATCACACTCTTTCCAATCAATTCTAGCTAATTACAACTTCTTCGTACATGTAACATGATCCACTCTTAGTGGCCTGTTTTGGTCTCACTACATTCTAAATGCGTGTTTTGAGGGATGACATGCTCAATTGGCTAGTTTGGGTCTCTTATCGATGTCCAGCGTGCAAAATTTAGGCTTTCTACTTTTCTTGTGCACTCCAAGTGTTCAAGTGATACGATGTGCTAGTTCAATGGAAGGGACACAAATCACACTCTTTCCAATCAATTCTAGCTAATTACAACTTCTTCGTATAGGTAACATCATCCACTCTTGGTGGTCCATTTTGGTCTCTGTTGCATTCTAGATGCATGGTTTGAGGGATGACATGCTTAGTTGGCTAGTTCGTGTGTCTAGTGGGATAAGTGACTAATGGTCAATGATAACAGTTGCTCCTAGACTGTCAAGTTGTGATTCTTGAGTCAGTCGGCTCTATCAGCCGTTCTATGCATTTGGAGGCCTACAAGGGTGTCACCTAGCTTGGAGTCATGCTTTGCTAGCCCTAGGATGGGTTTGATGTGCCAAAATTATCATTCTGTAAACTGCCTAACTTGTTGCAATGTTCGAGTTGCAATGTCCAAGTTGCAGACTTAGACGTTGAGTTTGAGTTGTGTGCCCATCTGAGGAGGTTGATTTGTCCAAGTCTAAGAAAATGGCCGTCTAAGGTGGAATGAGGTCCAGGGTCCGAGTCTAAGTCTCAGACTTAGACAGTTTTGTAGTTGTCCGAGTGATCTTATGACTCGAAGTGTCCGAGTTTAGGAGTTTATGAGTTTATGTTTGAGGCATTCGGGTTAGGAAATACAAAACTAAAAAAGTCTATCTGAATAGAAGGACTGATGAGTTTTGTCCTTCTCCTGGTAGTCTTCTTCTTCTTCTTCTTCCTTTGCTCCATTTTCTTCTTCTTCTTTGACTGCAACTAGATAGGCCTTTTGGGACCTCTTTCTGGCGTGGGAGAACTTCTCAGTGTGTCTGGTCCTTTTGCAGAAGTCACAGAAGAGCTGATCCTTCTTGCCTTTGTACATGTTGCCAACATATAATGCATGTTCATCTCTCGAGGTCCTTGGTTCTTCCTTAGTTTTTAGCTTCTTTTCCTCCTCTAATAGTGATGCCTGGATATCAACAAGTTCAGGGTTTGGCATATTAATTAGAGTAGTTGATACATTGTTATATTCGAGAGGCAAACTCTTAAGTAGAACACCAATGCAAACATCTTTTTCCATTTTAATGTTGATTCCTGCAAGTTGGGTTAGAAGTCCTTCCATGTAATTTAGATCCATGGCAAGTGATGTGCTGGACTTCATTTCAAGTGTGAAAAACTCTATCAGGAGACCATACTTTGATGATTTAGACTGTGCACCAAACAAAGTGTCAAGTCTCTTCCATGTATCATGTGAAGTCTCACAGTTATCCACATGGTGGATATAGTTGTCGTCTAGCTCCAGTTTGATAATGGCCCGAGCCTTATCATCGTCCTTTTGCCAAATGATAGCAAGATCTACATCATGGGGCTTCTTTTCTTTTCCAGTGGTAATGGCCCAAAGGCCCTTCTTCATCAGGATAAGTTTGATGCGGGTCTGCTAGGTATGAAACTCGACTCCTTTGAAGCGAATAGTTGGAGAGTCTTTTCCCATGTTAGAAGGCTGGAGAAACAACATATGAGCACTAGATTTTAGCAACAGAGTTAATTTCTAATGTGCCAAAAGACACAAGCAATGGCAGTGTAGTATCAAAAGATACTAGTTTGAACTTTGATGTTTGTTGCTTGAGTTTGACTTGATTCTTGATGCTTGTCTTGTCCTTCAACTTGAGTCCCCTCCTTGCTGATGGATACTTGAATCATTGCTGGAAACTGAGCTAGGAGCTCATATCAAAGTGGCAGTAGCTTTGTTGAGTCAAGAGGAGTGAGAGAAATGAAGTGGGAGAAGAGCTTGAGCTTGATGTTGAATGCTTGGTCTTCCAATCTTCAAAAATATCCAAAGATCTCCAAGAACTTCCCCTCCTTGATGTGTGGTACTAACTAAATAAGTGAATCTGGATGTCAATAAGGTGATCCAAGTAGCAGGAGAGAGCAAGTGATGAGATTTTTGAGGTTTAGTGAGGTTTGGCTATGGCTTCTGAATTAGGGTTTCTAACCTAGGCCTGGTTTTTTGCATAGTGTGCATTGTATATTCAATCATTTCAAGAAATTTTTACATGAGATTGAAGCTTGATTAATGGGCTTTAAAATCCCTATGGAGTTGGGAAAGATTGCACTGTGAATATAGGGAGAAAACGGCCCCGATCAGGACTGTGCCTGTTTCAGGCAACAACCATGTTTTTTCACAATGCTAAGCCAAATCGTCATCAATGTTGGGGTTTGATGTGCCACCAAGCTACGCCTGAAGTTGGGGAAGTAGAAGAGTGTTCATGGAGATATGCTCTATATTTTGAGATCCAGCTCCTCCAAGGTGGGTATGTCCTGCAGGCCACAGACTAAGGTTATGGTAGCAACTAACAGAAGTGACAATGCTGAGCTCCAGGTAGGGCAATGTCAGGATCTTATGTGATACAAAGAACCATTAGTAGCGGGGGAAAACTTCTCCAAAAGGAAGCTCGATAAGATTTGGATGATAAAGGAAGTTATGGGAGCTTTGAGCAAGCAAGGTACTACTGGCTATGGCTGCCTCAAGGTCAAGTGGAGAAGGAGTGGGAGATGAAGTCCTGGACTTGTCTTGAGCTGGAATGAGCTCAAGCTGAACTAGATGAGAGTAGAATAAATGTGGAGGAGCAGTGTCATGCTCGATTGGGCTCTATACCATGTTAAAATATGTGGGATCTAGAGCACGGCAGATGCGGAAGCTATGGAGGTTGAAAGAGGAAAAAGGAACTCATGAAGACATTGAGTTTGACAAGGACAAATTGTTATACAAGTGAATTAGGTTCCAACATTGAGACTTGGACTCTTAAACACAATCTTGTGTATTGATAGTGACATAACACTTTACTGGAAAGAAAAGAGTATTATCATTGCCTTAGAAAAAGAGTGCAAGTACAATGCTTTATAGGATTTGAGTGGTGGTACTTTCTCTTACTGTGCATATGGGATTTTGGTCCTGAGCCCTCATTGCTTCTCACAAAGGGATTGAAGTAGGTGTGACTGCAAATATCTCAATAGTCTTGTGCCAACCTGGTGAACATAATCTTGGTTATCTTGTGAGCTTTGCTAGTAGATAACTCATGGATATAGAAATGAATTACTCCACACTGGAAAGGCAAAGGCCTTGCCATGCTATTTGCTATAAAGAAGTTCCGTCATTATCTTTTGGCTGCACCATTTACCTTCTTCGTTAACTATCAAGCTTTGTTGTATTTGGTGAATAAACCTTGTGCTACAGGACGCATAGCTAGATGGCTACTTCTACTTCTAGAATTTGACTTCTCCATGGTTGTACGCAAGGGTAAGCAACATTACATGACAAACCATATATCCCTCTTACCCACAGGAGAAGCGACTGAATAGGGCATCATAGAGACAACTTCCTTGATACACATCTTTTCATCATGTCCAGTAAACGAGACCTATTTAGGATTGATCTAGCACTATATTAGGTAGATGACATAGTCCAACTCCTAGAGTGTGGATTTTTTGAAAACCCTATAGAGAAGGCTAGGCTAAAGTGCCTCATCCTCAAGATTCAGCCCCTAATAGCCAGCCAGCTCTATAGGCTAGGATAATATGGGTTATTGTGAATATGCATATGTGAGCATCAGATGCATGATGTACTTGTTGAAGCACATGGTGGAATTGCTAGGGGACACTTCAGTGGAGACATTACAGCATCCAAAGTGCTAGAATCCCAACTTTGGTGGCCCACCCTCTTCCACGGCATAGCTAAGTCCATGAAGCATTGCAATGAGTGCCAAAGGACCAAAGTCCCCATCCATAGGGACAAGATGAAATGGATCTAAATAATAGCATTACAACCCTTTTAAAAATGGGGAGTTGACTTCATTGGACCAATCAACCCTGTGGCACAATACTCATAAGCAAAGTACATAATTGTAGCAATGGATTATCTCACAAAGTGGGTGCAAGCTTGGGCCACTAGGAAGAATGACACTAGGATCACGGCCAAGTTCCTTTGCGAGTCAATGATCTCACGATTCGGTTGTCCCATCGAACTGGTTAGTGATCAAGGCATGCACTGTGTTAATGAAGTGATTGCTCATTTTCTATCCACCTTCTTGATCATCCACAAGAAATCCTCACCATACTACCTTCAAGCTAATGGTCAAGCAAAATCCATGAATAAGATCCTAGTAAATGTCCTAACTAAGGTGGTCTCCACCTCGTGCACGGACTAGGTTAATAAGCTCATGGTAGCAGTATGAGCCTATAGAATAGCTCATAAGATGGCCTAGGGCAAACACCATTCAAATTGGTCTATGGCATTGAACCAATTCTATGATTGGAGTTCTTCATCCCAAGCTTGAGAGTGGTAGTCCAAGACAGATGGGATGGAAAGGCGGCATGGACGAAACGCCTACTGGGTGTTGGTAGAGTTAGAGTGCCTATCTGAGACCCAACTTATAGTGACCCATGCATTGATTTGCGATGAGAAGGAAAGGTGCAAAAGTTGGTTTGACAAGCATGTCAAACAATGTGACTTCAAGTAGAGTGACCCAGTGCTATTATACTCTGTAAAGAGCCATAAGAAAAATATGAAGTTCAAAGTATTGGGACCTTTCAAGGTTTGCAACATTAGTCGAATTGGCAATGTAGAGCTTGAGACTCTAGAGGGGGAGTGCATAGGGTTCTTTAATGGCAATCACCTAAGTACTACCCTCCAACACATCTGTTGCACACGCCTCCCATGCTAGCATCACCCATGAACATGGGAGTTGCCATCATCATTGAGATAGAGAATGAGTATGAGGAAGCAATAGCACCTACCTACTTGTGCATCTCGTTCACTGCCCACAAGACACATGCCTTTGATACACTCATTGATAAGGAAGCTAACTTTAATATTCTTACACACGACCATTGGACCCTCATTGGTCAACCCTAATTGCATCATACTAACACTAAAATCGGCCCATTTGGGGGGGCAATCTTACCCACTGTTGGGAAAATGCAAATTAACCTTCTCTATTGAGACTAAAAGTGTGCCAATGATCTTCTATGTGCTGCCTAAGACCGAGGCTACCAACAATAAGGAAATGCTACTAGGACGTACATTCATGAAACAAACACACTACAACGTCGATTACGATTCGCAACGTATTTACCTTGACATTGGCAATGTTCAAATAGTAACATCTTTTAGCAAGGGCAATGTGGCTCCATCCAAGCTCGCAATGCCACTAGTAGAAGAACCTCATGCCAAGTCTAAGGAGGGGGGTCATGATCTACCCCACCCCACCACAACAAATAGGCAGCAACCCCCACTAAATGCACCCAAGCCTAGTGAGTCGTAGCTTAAATGGATACCCAAACGACAATCACCACCATCTAGGGGCCAATCTCACAAACTCATAATTCCACAACCTCACACCCTAAGCATAGGCGATAAAGCTAGTGCTACAAAAGCATATGAATAGCCAAGTTGCATGTACTCAAGGCTACTACGAAGTCAATAAATGGATTTGGTTGCCCAAGGCCATGAGTGGCACGCATGTCCCTCCGATGTTGAGCCTCCATAAGATAGTAAGCTAGCTAGGAATGAGAAATCAGTTGGCCAAAAGGTACTAAACCCATAGGACCACAATAGGTTTATCAACCCAAACCGCAGCTCTCTACACCAAAACTGACTCAACTTGACATTTCTAGTGTCCCAAGTGCTCCACAAGTAGAAAGCAATGCATCTACTAATCCACAAGACCAACCCATCACCCAAGTGGCTAATAGATACCCTACTAACCAATCCACAAAGCAGGCATCAGTTGCTAAATTATCTAGTCTACAACCTCCCCCGCAGGCCTTACAAACTCCTACGAGCAGAGATTGATCCTTACTTTGGCCTTGGACCTAACCACGAATACATGGGATGACCTAATCACCTGCATCAAATGCTTGGATGCCACCTTCACCATGTTTGCTAAAAGCTATGAACAAGTGGATTCAGGCCTCCTAGATGAGCTATTGGCAATGGATGTATACTCCATTTATGTTTGTCAAGATTCCCATGATGGTCGAGGAATTGATTGCCAACAAGATTTCTTGAGAGCAAGCTCTCAAACAGTGGCTCTGATCACCCCCTATAGCAAGAGCAAAGTCTCTGTAACAAACCAAGAGCTAAAAGAGTTGAAAAATCTAGCAAACTTTGATTCATCCTTACTATGCAAATCTCCATCTCCAATTGGAACAAAAGGGATATCAAATTATGACCAATACTAAGCAAAGACGTGCAATCAAAACCTCTGAGTACGAACCAACCTATGTGGCTCCTACCTCGTTCAGCATCTTGGCCATCACTCGTTCACAATCGACCATAAGATCATATTGTGGACCATCCCTATTTGGACCAAATCCTAGCCAAGGAGGAAAAAGTGAAAAATGGCAGCCTAATGTGAAAAATTAGAATGAGAAATGCCAAAAGCACAGGAGAAATTATTAAAAAGTCTAACGCAAGCGCAAAAAGGGAAAGGTACATTTTCAATATAAAAGGGCACCCTAAATTTTTGTAAAAGAGCGCCAGGCTCCCTCCTATGCAATTTATAAATGTAGACATGAAATGTGAGAAGAATCAAAGCTTGCTTGGAAGAGCTATGGCGGGAGAGCAAGAGCAAGAAAGAGAGAGGGACCAAATGGGAACTCCAACAGTCACAATGTGTGACCAGGCCTTCCTTTATTCAAACTGTCACTAAAAGAATAAAGAATAAAGTGACGATGATGGGCGCCTGCCACTTGCAATGTGCAGTGGCAGGTATTGTCAGTGTAGTAATACATGGGCGGCTAAGCAGAGGCATGACACCTTATAATCCACATGCGAATGGGTAAGTTGAAAGCACCGATAAGCAACTTGTGGGAGTCTTGTCAAAAATTGTTTCAATAAAAAAATTATATTGGGACAAGAAATTATGTATCATTATATAGGTGTCCAACACGACCTTTAAATGAGCTAGTGACCACACTCTGTTCAAATTAGTTCATGGAGAGAATGTGTATTATCCCTTGAGATCGAGTTATCTATAATAATATTTGTGATATTCTCTGGTGGGGGATGAAGATGCACTTTTTGAATGCTTTACAACCTTAGCACATCTTGATAATCTTAGACTTTAAAGTTTATTACATCAAGAGGTGACTAAGCATCTCATGAAACAACTATATGACATGAAAGGAAATAACTAAACCTTTAAAAAAGGACAACTGGTTCTATACTATGATGTGAGTAAGGAGCTTTTTCTCAAAAAATTAGAGCCTAAGTGTACTAGTCTCTACAAAATAATTAGAGTAAGTAAAAATAAGTCCACCAAATTATTAGCCGATTTATAGGGGGTGGAATTTAAGAATAAGGCTAATCTTAACAAGATTAAGTCTTATTATCTATAAGTATACTGATGAGATAAATGAGAGATAAATACCCTTGTACTTGTATGCCATGTCGATTGGAAACTTGCAAGAGAGGTGTAACCAATTGATGGGGTAGCTAATCCCCTATTTGGAGTACCCATACTACCTTGAACAAAGACACTATCAGGGAAGGCTTGTCTAGTGGAGCAATGGATATAAGGCGATTGAGCAAGAAGACATGACACTTATTTGGGAAATTATGGTATTTTTCCATCACTATACAAGTATCCATGTAGATCTCAATGAAGAAGGTGGGATGGAGCCTTTGATTCACCCTCTAAATATGTTGAACTTCGATTATCATAGTTATGAATAGAGGTATTGACGATGGCCAGCTATGTAAACCCTTTATGGACCTATACATTGTATTCTAATGGAGCATCTAGGGGTCCCTAAGAAAGGGAACATCAAGATAGTCATTAGATATCCCCTATATAGGGTCACAATCAAATTAGCTACCTGTCTTAGGGTAAGATTTACTAACAATATGGTAGAATATAAAGCCCTAATAATGGGACTAGACGTTGCTAAGAGAGGTGGTATTCTCCAACTATTAGTAAAGGGGGATTCCCAGTTGATATTGAATCAACTAAATGGGATGTAGGCAATATGCAATCCCATCATTTTTATGTATCATTGCACTATTATAGACCTGCTTGATGAGTTTGAAAGGGTGTCTCTTTAGCTTGTTCCACGACATTTGAACTAGTTTGCCAATTCATTAGCAAATTATACCTATGAGGAATACCTCTTTTTCAACTATGGTCCTAGCTTGGATATATCTCTTGATGATGAGATAGGGCATGGTCCATTATGGAGAGTCTTAGTTGAACATGCTTTATATGGCAAGTGGTGGTTAGTTTGGGTGATGCAAAAAGTAGTCGAGACCAATCTACCATTATTATCTTGGACCCATAGGCTCGTTAGATGACATGTGATACATACGCCTCTTGTTGTATATGTACCATGTATGGGTCATAATTTGATGCACTTAATTTAGGGCTAAGAGCCCTATTTTTTCCTTGGAATGGAGCATCTTCTTATATGTCTAATACCACTCCAAGGGGGGGTGTAGTATAAGTTGTAGTGATTTATTTTGTTAGGCCAAAAGGCCACTTCTTTTGTAGTGAAAGTATTTATTTCATTGCCAAGAGGGCCACTTATTTTACATTGAAATGATTTTCTTTGTTAGGCCAAGAGGGCCATGTGCCTATTTGATACAAGTGTGTTTGATGGTTTTTGTTTTAGTATTGCACTAGATAGCTTTGAAGAAAGCACCTTGAGGGAGCCAATTGCTACACAGAAGCTTCTTATGATTAGTCCAGGTGTGGTGTCTTTTCTTTCTAACTTCTTTTTTCTTAAGGAGAACGCATATATATATTTGGGCATGGTCCTTTTTTTATTGGGGATCACCAATCAAGGCATAAATTCCCAGGATTAGGTTAAGTATGTCTGGGGCGATTTGCGTAGTTGTCTGCCTATTACAAAGACATTGTCCGGCATACAAAGTTCTATCTTAGTAATAGCCCTGGTGACCTTGTCCTCTTCTAGCCTGCTAGGCATATGTTTCCAAGAATTCCTATTAGTTGTAAGGAAGCTAGGGAAACCTATCAAATAAAAGAGGCAAAATAATAAACACATTTGAAATACTTACAATACAAAGATGTATAAAAAGGGGTTCTAACCCCTAAAATAAGAAAATAAGAGAGACAAAAATCAAAAGAGTATATATTTGCCTTGTGAAGGCCTGGTAGGTTCCTGTGGGGATGAGCCAGATTCAGGGCCGATGCCTTGTCTTCTTAGGGGTGGCATTTAGCCAAGAGAGAAAATAAGGATGGTTGGAGTGAAAACAAAAGTGAGCAGGAAAGAAATGATTTTGTGTCACCTTGTGAGAGATTGATAGGTTTTGGTGTATTGAGACTAGACCTGTGACCGATGCCCTATTCTCCTTGGGTCACAATACACTCAACTCCCTCCTTTTTACACATTTTAGCACCAAATAATGAAGAATCGCAAATGTGAAAAATGAAAAAAATATATGAATTTTAGGGAATGAGTCTATAGGAGTACTTGCCTAGTAGGAAATCCTGGTATAGTCATCCTAGGTTAGGTAGACAGGTCAGACCACCACTTAGAATGACCTCTTTGATAGTTCTTTTTAGCCAGTCTATGTTAGAGCGATTGGTTAGTGACTAGCTCTCGATATTTTTGTTAGATTACCCTTAGCCTATCCCTCATGGAATTCATACCTAGAGGGGTAGGGTGAGAGTTGTGTTTTGATGCTCTTTATGTTCCTTTGTGTGTAGATCAATCCATGTATTCAATTAGTTGAGTCAACCTATCATGTAGTCACCAATGATAGCAAATTTTTAAGACAAAGACAAAGAGAGGTGTGTATAAATATTCACTATTTTAAAGTTGCCTTGCAGGCCTAGTGGAAGCGATAGAGGCAGATCACATGATTTAAAGCGTCCTTGGAAGACAGGTTTTAAAGTAGCATCTAGAGATAATTCTCACAACTATTTTAGAATTTTGTAAATTTTTTCAAGTAGTGATATTAACAAAGATAAGTGCCATGTAGTACGAAGTCTCAAACGAGCAAGCAAAAATTTTCAGATCACGATTTGGATGCCAAACACGGAAGATACGTGTGCCCAACTGGGGGAGAAAAAAGACAAGCTTTAAAATGAAATTTTAAGTGATTGGAGTGTGACCCTTGGGGTCTCACTTTTTTTAGGGGAAGCACATTTTTTTCAGCCATGCACAGACACATAGGGAGAGTGTGATGAAATGAAGATATGAGGGGGGCTTAAAGGGCTATATCAGCCAAAGAACACTAATACCAATTGATCACACCATGGTTCTCCTCAATTTCTACACTCTGTATCACCACCTCTACTTTCACAAATGGTAGCCTAATCAGAAAGGGCCAAATCTAGTCTTTCTCTCTCCTCTTGTGGGCTATTCATGTGGAAAGAGTAAAAGGGAAGATTGGGATGAGAGATGGTTGTCCAGCTTGAATCGAATGTTAAAGAGATGATGCTAATGTTGAAGAATAATGGCAATGATTAAAGCCTAAATTTGGACCAATTTATTGGCTGCATGTGCAATCATTTAAATATTAAATGAAAGGTAAGAAGGGTCGAAGCTTGCTTGGAAGTGAGCTATGGCAAAGAGCAAGAGCAAGAAGAGAGATAGACACAAATGGGAACTCCAACAGTCACAATGTATGATCGGGCCTTCCTTTATTCAAACTATCACTAAAAGAATAAAGAATAAAGTGACGATGACGGGCGTCCGCCACCTGCAGTGTGCAACCTCCCACTTAAAGGCGAATCTGCCCCAGTGAGGAGGGAAAAGTAAAAAAAAGAACGTACAATGTACACATGTACAACAGGATGAGGAAAAATGTCATCTCATCCAACGCCCATCAATATCCTGAGGAAGGCAAAGTGCTCAATAGTGAGGCTTTTCATGAGCAGATCTGCAAGATTTTCATCAGTGGAGATCTTAACAAGGTCAATATACTTTTCCTCCATGACCCCACGTATGAAATGGTACCTCACTTCTATGTGTTTCGTCTTCACATGGAAGACCCGATTCTTTGCTCTTGGCTAGCTAAATAGCACTCATAGAATCCGAATGCAATGTAGGTATAGTATCAATCTCAAGGTTGTGAACCAAATGGCCCAACCATATGGCCTCCTTGCAAGCCTTAATGGCCGCAACATACTCGGCCTTAGTGGTAGAGAGAGCCATACACTTCTAAACCTTGGGCATCCAAGAAACAAGCACCTCCAGCATAGGTAAAGACATAGCCGAAAGTGGACTTCCTACTATCTATATGTCCTACATAATCGGAGTCCGTGTAGCCCACAACTCCTGTATCCTAGCTGCCATAGCAAATACACATATCTGTTGTGCCCTTCAAGTATCTCATGATACCCTTTACGGCATCCCAATGCTTTTTTCCAGGTGTAGCCATATAGCGTGCCACAACACTAACTGCAAAGGCAATATCTAGACGAGTGGCTATCATGGCATACATCAAACTGCCCATGGCTGATGCTTAAGGGAACTTGGTCATCTCGGCCCTCTGCTCATCCGTCTGTGGACAATCGGCCTATGAAACCTTCACAAAATAAGGTAATGGACAGCCAATAGGCTTTACATCTTGCATGCAAAAACACTCAAGGACTTTATGGATGTACTCTCTCTATGAGAGGTAGAGTATTTTTCGATGCATGTCGCACTTAATGCGCATACCAAGAATGTGAGAGGCCTATCCCAAATCCTTCATCTCAAAGCTCTTCTTCAAGTGAGATTTAAGAGCATCTAGCTCATCATGAGCTTTCCTCAGCATATCATCCACATAAAGTACCAAAATAAACAAGGAGCCATCACAGGCTTTCTTCATGTAAAGACATGGATCCATAGCACTCTTGCTATAGCCCTGTGATGGCATAAAGGCATCAAACTTATGATACCACTCCCTAGGTGTCTGCTTCAAGCCATAAAGAATTTTCTTCAACTTGCACACTAGGTGGTCCTGGCCAGGTTCTGCAAAGCCCTTAGGTTGCTCCATGTATATCTCATCATGCAAATCCCCATGCAAGAATGCAGTCTTAACATCCATCTGATACATGTCCAAGTCAAGCTACATGACTAAGGCCGAAACCAAGCATAGGGTGGTCATCTTGACCATGGGAAAAAAGACATCATCAAAGTCAACTCCATGCTCCTGTTTAAAACCCTTAGTGACAAGTTTTTCCTTATAAGCCAGCTTGGGGTTTCCAGGGGTACTTTTCAGCTTGTACACCCATTTGCATGGCAAAGTCTTCTTGCCATAAGGCAAAGCAACCAAATCCCAAGTCATATTCTTGTGCAAGGATTCTATCTCAGACTGCACAGCCCTCTCCTAGGAGTGACTGTCACCCCTGTGCATAGCCTCATCATAGGTGAGAGGCTCTCCTGCATCTGTAACCAAGACATAATGCATCGAGGGCTCAAATCTATCAGGGGAATGTCTATCTCTAGTAAACCGTCTCACTGCAAGCTCTATGGCTGGTCCAACACCCTATCCAGGTGTACCAATTGTTGTTGCAGGTTGTCCAATTGGCTGTGCAGGAGCACGTGGCTCCTCCTGGAATATAACCCTACATATCTCTACCACCTTCTTAGGCTGCCTATCCATCTTGTCTTCATGGAAGACTACATCATGGCTGCAGATGACTTTCCATGCTTGCAGATCCTAGAGGTAGTAACCCATCTTGCATCCATCCCCATAGCCAAGGAAAATGCATTTGAAACTCTTAGGATCCAACTTAGTGCGCTTGTCTTTGGGCACATGGCAAAATGCCTCACATCCAAAGACGCGTAGATGCACATAAGATGGAGGTTTCCCAGTCTATACCTCCTCTGCAACCTGAAAATCCAAACCACTAGAAGGTGATCTATTTATGACATGCATAGTTGTACTAACTGCCTCACCCCAAAAGCTATGTGGTAATCTTGCATGGCTAAGCATACTACGTATATGCTCCTGGATGGTTCTATTCATCCGCTCAGCCAAACCATTCTGGGGTGGGGTATAAGGAGCAGTCAATTGGCGCTTAATATCCCTCTTGTCACATAGTTTCTCAAAAGCACATGACACATATTCTCCCCCATTGTCAGTCCTAAGGCATTTCAGTCTATGCCCAGTCTGGTTTTCAACAAATGCAAGCCATCTTTGAAATACAACAAAGACATCGGACTCAAGCTTAATGGGGTAAGCCCAGACTTTACACGAAAAATCATCAATGAACATCACAAAATACTTTGCACCACCCATAGACTGACAAGGCATGGGCCCATAGACATCCGAATGTACCAATGCCAAGGTCTTGCTCATGTGTGTCCTACCAAACTTCTTATGCGTGTTGCTAATCTGTCTACCATAAAGACAATGCTCACATGAATCAAAACATGCGTAGTCAAGGGGCGGTAAGTACTGCAAACCAGAAAGCATTTTCATTCCCTTCAAGGACATATGGCCCAAACGGGCATGCCAAAGCGATACATGTGGGATGGAACCCACTAACAAAACATGGTCAATAGAGGACCCATCAACTACAAGAGGATAGAGGCTGCCAACTTTGCCACCTCTAGCAAGCACAAGTCTACCACGGGTGATCTTCCAGGTAGAATCCCCAAATGAAACATGAAACCTAGCATCATTAAGCTGCCCTACAGACATAAGACTACATGTAAGCACAGGTATATGATGTACATCCTGTAACAAAAAAGTGCTACCGATAGAGAATTGCAGCCATACGTCCCTAATGCCAAGAATAGCAAGTGACATGTCATCACCCAAGCAAACTGAACCAGAGATAGTGCCATGAGTGGAACCACTCATGGCATGGTATAACATGAAATGAAGCACTAGAATCCAAAAGCTAGTACTGCGCATACATAGGGTGAACATTGGTCAACAATGTAGCATCACAAGAACTAGCTGCAAGTATGTACTCCTCATCGGAGTCATCCATCTGCAAGACATTTATCTCCTCGATTTTCACACTGGATTTTGCAGGCATAATGATGTGATCAAAGGACTTTTCATGTACTTTGTCTTTTCCCTTCTCATTGCGCAACTCATGACACTGTGGGCGTATATGACCCTTTTTGCCACAATGATGGCATGTCACATTAGCATTTCTCCCACGAGACTTAGTGTGCGACTTACCACACGACTTAGACCTAGACTTCTGCAAGTCTCTGCTACAACCATTCCCACGGTCATTCTTGCCATTACCATCTCTGCCTCTAACAGTCAATGCATGTGACCTACGAGAGGCATCCAAGTTCTTACGGTTGATCTCTTCCTGCAAAAGAGCACTCGCTACGTCAAGCAAGTTCAAAATAGTAGCAGGAGCACATAGGGCAGCGTGGTAGAGTCCCAAGTAAAAACAATGGAGTAACCTCATCATTAAAGATAATACCCTGTGAAGTCAAGTTCTTAAGAATAGCGTGAAACTAGCTCAAATGAGGAGACATTGTTATATTCTCCTTCATGCGCAGGTCGATAAGCTACTTCGGCCAATACATCTAATTTGTTGGACTTTTCTTGCCATAGAGGTTCTTAATTTTATCCCAAAGCTGCCAAGCACTCTGTGCTTCCTCAACCACATTGTAATGCACCTGTTCAATGAGAGACAAGATGAGGGTGGACTTGCATAACTCATCAAGCTCATCCCATTCATCATCAATCATAATTTCAAGTTGCTCGCCATGCATCCTTGGTGGCTTTATCTGCGATTTCTGCACCAATACCTACCAAACTTGGCTCTTCCAATAGGCATAATTCGTACCGTCAAGCTTAGTGATGTTGACAATAGCACTGTCAATGGAAGAAGAAACCATAATGCAATCCAAAACAGTGCAGACAGTTCAAAACTGCTTGTTGTTTTTTGTTATAACAGCCAAAAAATACCACCAAAACCAAGGCAAAATGACCACGAACTTATAGCTAATGATATTGCCCACCAAGTACCATCAAAAGTACATAAAATTAGGATGATTCAGGATGAAAATTTCACATCAGTCCATACATAACTGCTTGCTGTAATAAATTACAGCCATATACAATGAGAGCAAGCTATAGGCAAAATCAATGCATCAAGTCAACCACTAATTGTCAAAGCATAACCAGCATCAAGCGGGCATAAATTAGCATATGACAGTCATATGGACATCAAGCAAACACCCAAGCATGTCAAACAAATCCGTCAGTAAGCCGGCACACCCCCTGTGTAATAGGGCAAAGTGTACACAACACTGGCAAGACCTAACACAAAGAGGTGTATGCTCAAGGAGTGCGAAGCCCAAATCAGCCCAAGTACATGTATGCAGACCACGGCATATCAACCATGCAACATCCAAGTGAAGAAGATCCCAATCTCACAAGATTCAAAGCTCAATAGCATAAACCACCTGTTCAATGTCTGTCAAACATCCAATGATGCTCCCACTAACACAAAAGCCATATGGATCAAGCCAAGAAGCTCAAGAAGAGCATATGAGAGCACCAGTGATGAAAGATCCAAGACCAAACATCAATAAGACATCATGAGCATATAGGCTATGTAGCCTCCAATTAGAGCATCCATAGACATCAATTGTATCCCAAATACAACTCTAGCAAGCCAATAAATATCCCAAGTAAGTTCCCGGAAGCCAGATGCAAGCCAAGACAAGGCACTAGTAGCAATCGGCTCCAAACAATGTAAGTAGCATGTAGTAGTGGTATAGGCCAAGCATGTCAATACTGGTCAAACAAAGGTAACATACATGCCATATGTACATCCAAGACAGAGCATCAAATGCATTCCAAAGCCAAGCTCAAGCTCAAATGAAGATCTGAAACCAAAGACAAGCTCGATGTCGTACCTCGAAGGTCAATACTTTATTACATATCCCAAAGACATAGCCCGAAACCAATAGGCATCCAAATCAAAGTATTGCATATCCCCAAATTATCTAGGCATCAAATACCAAGCCTCGGGAGCATCACATAAGCTAAGAGCATGACATTTTCTTGGTGCAAATCAACTTAGATCTGTTGCAAAAAATGTTGTGATCAAAATTTGGCAAATCTAATATCGCCATCGTGTCCAGAGCATGCCAAAACCCCAAGTTAGACTCTAACCTTGCCTAAATCGGATTCTGGATGCCCAGATATAAGAAAAAATGGGATTTTTGAGCCAAATTTTGAAACAGACACAAAAAAAAAGGGGGCAAATGGGGGCATACAAGGTGCCCAATGAAGCCAAGGAATACTTGCAAAGAGCCTATGAGGGCTGGGGAGAGGCAGGAGATGAAATCTTGCCTCAGGGGGAAGAAGCCATGGCTGGCATTGAAGCTCCAAGCTCTAGGTCTTCAATCTGGATTGAAGTAATGCTTGGCCAAGCTCCATGATCAAGCTCTAATCCAAAGCTCTGATACCAGTTGAAAGGTGAGAAGGATCAAAGCTTGCTTGGAAGTGAGTTATGGCAAAGAGCAAGAGCCAAAAGAGAGAGACACACAAATGGGAACTCCAACAATCACAATGTGTGACTGGGCCTTCCTTTATTCAAACTATCACTGAAAGAATAAAGAATAAAGTGATGGTGACGGGTGCCCGCCACCTGCAGTGTGCAGTGGTGGCAGGTACTGTCAGTGTAGTAATACATGAGCGGCTAGGCAAAGGTGCCTTTACCCCCAACATTAAACACGAAAAATCTCGATAAGTCTCAGTTTTCATGGAAATTTGATTCTATCAATTGTTTGATTATGAAAATAAGTTGCATATGGGATGAAATTTAATATAAAAGTAATATGTGATGGGTTTGAGTGCTATCATAAAGAAAATTTAGAATCTGTCATCGCAATATAGAGAAATTAATTATCTAAAACTCGAAAAAAACATGTAAGATGAAGTGGTTTTGATAATAAATTATAAAAATGAGAAACAAGGAATGTGGATGAAATGGTGTATGTTGATTGCCATGCTTGTTCTTTGCTATTGCGTGATGAGAAATTACATAATAATTAGCATTTATGCCAAAAATAATTGAGAAAAAGTATGAAAAAAGTAAAGTTTTTGGAAATTTTTATATTTTTTATCTAGAAAAATCAAAAAATTTAGGAAAACATATTCAGATGTATAGTGAGCAATAGGGCATGGGGTTTAGACTTAGCCTACCCTCGCTTTTATGTTAAAATGCCCCATTAAGGGTATTTCTATGGGAAAATGGCACATGACATATAAAGATCATTATATATAAAGTATTAATACAAAATGAAGGCTAGAATTCTAAGTGGTTGCCATGAAATATAAATGGTTGTGCATTGTAATGAAGCATTTAGGATTTTGTCAAATATTTAAAGGAGTGGAAGCACATGTTAACTCAATTTCATCTCTCCAACATTGCACTATGTTAGAACAAAGTATATAAAGAATGATTTTGCACATCACAATGTGGTTGGTTTTTTATTTAATTCTTTGAGCACAATACGGCATGGTATGATACATTTCATAGGCATAAAGCATGATATCAAAGCAAATCTCATGCATGCATAACACTTGTGTGCCAAACCATTTATTCATGTTGAGAGAAAGAGGCTCCTTAGCAATAGGATAGCACAAGTTCGTTGGGAGAAAGATTCTGTAAGGATATAAAAATGTCATGGATAGTACAATATATTGAGAGGACTATGTCATGTTGTTCTGCATGTTGCTGAAAATGCATCCTGAGGCCAACCCCTAACGTGTAGGAGAGTCGTATAGGCCACAACAATTAGTTGGGAGGTGCCCTTTATATGTGTATATCAAGGTGAAGTAGTCACCTAAGTATGGAAAGCTCCCTCTACTTGGAGTCGAGAAGTGCGATTTGTTTATTCAAAAAAAATTCCCACAAATACGATACTTAGAAGAGTCATGTATCTAGACTCTCATGGTCGTGAGGCCATGTGGAGTCATCTGATGTGTCTAAGAGATGGCTACAATTGATAGAGCTAGTGTCGCCCCATTTTTTGTCCCAACACAAGCAAAGCAAGAAGATTCTAGAGATGGGTTTTATTAAACCTAGTTCATCATATGCTTCACCCGATCTTATTAGGTAAAAAAGAAAGATGGATCCTTCAGGATGTGTATTTACTATAGGGATCTAAACAAGATCATAGTGAGAAATAGGTATTCGATTCCTAAAGTAGATTATTTGCTTGGTGAGCTCAAGGGAGCTAAGTTCTTTACCAAGTTTGACTGGATCAGGATATCATCAGATCCATATACGAGAAGGTCATGAGGTTAAAACAATCTTTAGGACTAATCATGGGTTATATCATCTTTTTGTGATTCCATTTGAGTTTATCAATGCCCCAACTACCTACTACTAGAGTTTGATGAACAATATTTTGCAACCTTTCCTCTTTCAGTTTGTCCTTGTGTTCTTCGATGGCATATTGATTTTTACAATGAGACATTGGAGGATCATTTGTTACATATGAGGAAATTTCTTATTGTGTTGAGGTACCATGGGCTCTTTGCTAAGGAGAAAAAGTGTTGATTTCATGCAAATAAAGATGGAGTATCTAGGCCACATTGTTAGTGAGAAAGGGATACGAACTGATCCTAAGAAGGTGCAATGTATCAAAGATTGGCCAATACCTACCACTACTACTTTACTTAGAGGATTTCTTGGTCTATCGTCATTCTACCACAAGTTGATTAAGCATTATATGGCTATAGCAGCTCCTTTGATTAACAAGTTGAATAAGGAAGCTTTCTTTTGGGATGCTCTTGTAGATTGTAGCTTCAACTAGTTGAAAAAACTCCTTCCTTTTACTCCTATTTTGGTATGCCCAGATTTCTCCAAACAATTCACTATACAGTGTGATGCCAATGGCCATGTTATGGAGGCTATATTGCTACAGAAGCATGGAGTTATTTCCTTTTAAGGTCAAGCTCACGAATAAGTTTAGATAGCTATGAATGTCTATAACTAAGAAATGTTGGCTATTCTTCATGTAATAAAGAAGTGCCACCATTATTTGTATGGTAGCCAATTTAGAGTTCAAAGTGATCACGTGATCCTAAAGTACTTTCTCTCCCTATCAAATCTCACCCCTAAGCAACATAGTTGGGTGGCTACCCTATAAAATTATTATTTTGACATCAGTCATACATGGGGCAAGGATAATATAGTAGCTAATTCTCTTTCAAGGATGTGGGCATGCAAGGTTTCAACTAACTGAGCTATATAGTGATTGGATTGAAGATGATGAGCTCAATTTTATATTTTAAAAATTATAGCAAGGCTTCATGGAGGATAACTCACATTTTCAACTTAAACTTGGCTTCATCTTGCTTAATGGTAGGATTGTTATTCCCTCTACTTCTTCCTTTAGGCTGAAAATTATAAAGGAGGTTCATTCCTCACCTACAACTAGACATATTGGAGTATTTAAGAGCTATGGTAAAATCAACAAAAGTTTTCATTGAAAATGATTGTGGAGAGATGTGAAGAATTATGTCATGCAGTGTATGCCTTGTCAATAAAATAAGTACAATACTCATAAGCCAAGTGGTTTATTGTAGCCATTACCTATCCTTGAAGAAAAATGGATCCATATAACCATGGATTTCATTATTAGCTTATTCAATTTAGAAATAACTTTTACTCTACCTAATTTTTAGAAAAATGCCACCTACACAAATTCAAAGTACTCCTCGATGGCTACATTTTGACACATGGCACATCTCATTTGGATCATTCTATTAGGAGTTATAGCAGTTTTTGTTTAGCATGGCATGTTCTTCTAATAAGCTTTTCTATTTACTACATGGACTTTTTCTTGAAGATCTAAAGGCTTAAACTTCCTTTTAAAGATATCCAAATTGTGTATATAGCATAGCTTCTTTCTATGTCTTCATTTTAGTGAATAGAATTTATTTTCTCCATCCATTTTCCATCATTCGTATAACTGAAATCAAAGTAATACTCTATGTTCTCCTCTCTTTTCAACCATTATATTTTGTTTTTGTGGGCATTCCCTTTGGAAAGAAATGGATAGTAAAAAGTTGAGAGAAGATATATTTTGAAGCGAGATTGTTAACAATACCTTGTCACACCAACACATGTATAAAATCTATGAGATGTAATTTTCATCACTTTTGGAAATAATACAATTACTATCTCTCATCTCACCTCCTTGTTCACAGCTTCCAAGGCTTCTCTCTCTTCGCTCCTATCTTTCTAGTATTTCTCTCTCCTCACTACTCTTTATCTCTCCTATTTTATTCTCCTTTCTCTCTCCTCTTAGTCCTCTTCTTAACAATTTATAAAGGCTTTAAATGGTATTTCACCAAAATTAACTTAAATGGGTTGGGAACTACTTCACTTGGGGATGGTCTAGTGGGCCTTTGAGAAGAAAGGAAATCTAGAGTCAATATTTCTATTTTCGATGAAGTGAGTAGGTGTTGACCTTCCCATGTGTCACAGATCATACTCATTAGGGTAAAGGGGCCAATAAAGTGCCACCCTCTAAAAGCAAAATTCACCCGATCCCAATTAGTGATAATTTAACAAAAATAGTGCAACATTTATAGCCACTTAAAGTTATCGTACAATTTTTTTTCATATTACATATAAGCTTAATGTAAGTTATACCATTGATCCATTTAAAATTTTGTATATTTTGAATTTTGCAAAAACTTGAAACAATGCATCCCTAAGTGTTAATCTATTAGCCTCTCATTGTCACTCTTTCATAAACCTTCATTTATAGCTAGCTCTACTTGATAATATCAAAATGTCTCAAAGTTTGTTTTTCAAAGCTCTATATGATATATATAGTTTGGCTATTGAAAAACATTTACATAACTCACTTGGGAAAACAAGTATAACATGGGACTATAAATAACACTCTATTGGTCCCTTTAACCTACTAATAGTAGAAACATTCTCTTCACCTACCAGATATTGGAAACCTACCTATTTGATCTAACAATACTTGGGCTTTACTTGAGTGCATTGCTCCTCAAGTCGGTGAATGACTACTACTACTCCATTGCTAATGGTCAACTTCTAGTTAACTACTAGGCCTTGCTCCATTGTGTCTTACGAGTCCCTAGTGTTGCTAGCCCATGACTCCTCCTTGCATCAGTAATCCTGCCTACTTCACTAGCAATGATAATGCTCATCCTTGCACCACTACTCATCCTTGCCCAACTATGCCTCCTTAGATCTCTACACATTAGCTACATTGTTCCTCCCTCATACATCATTTCAATTTTCAAATACTAAATGTTAGAATATTGTAACAAATCTTATTACAATTATTATGTATCAGATATTATGCTCAATATTAGTATCATGTTTATTATAAAGCATGATATTGTTTGATTAACAACTTGGACTTCAGAGTTAATTTAAATAATTGATATTTTTGTGTAATATTTGGTGACATACATTTAACCTTGATAATACAAAAAGATGAATATTTTTTAAATTATTGCCTTTGTGGATGCCTTTGATTTAGGTTACCCATGGCTTTCAAAATGCAAGGCGACTCCATCCTAACCATTTAAGCACAAATGACCAAAGCTCTTACCATTATAGTATGCTGATATATGGAGGATGGGGACATGGATGATCATATTTCTTTATTCCTACTTTCTTTCTCTATGGATTACCCTCTATGTGATTCTATGCTAAGTGCATCAAACAACTCCTTTGCCCCCCTTCACAACATGCTAGGGGATGGCAATGTAGATCACTATTGTCTTTCACTTCTCTTGTCAAGACTAA